>NC_092861.1:106297598-106375979 GCF_032062135.1 Pyxicephalus adspersus
TTAACACATGGCTGATAATGTTTGGTGGAGTCAAGTGTACTTGTCAGTGGCATTCATAGAACAATCTATGAAAGCTGTGCAAAGTAAAACATTTTACATTACTGTTATCACTTCACATAAAGGGTTATGCAGTATCTTAAGGATAACAAATATAGACTGTAAGATATTTTTATTTGACATTACTTAGCTGTGAAAATGGACTACTAAATAGAAAGATATTAAACCTGTACAGTATTTACAACATATAACAGTTAAACTTGACATGCTTCAAGACTGTCATATATCCTGTCCGCAATACCTCCTTACCCATCAAAACTAATGTAAGAGCATCTAAACAGTCATAGTTTGGGGCCACAACACAAATGCAGTGCAGTATGATTTGGTTTCTTTGTATTTCAGAGCACCACAGCTACAATGAGTTGTAGTGCACTGTCTCATGCTATAGACACACAACAACAAATTGAAGTTTCTGTTTCAGTCAGTTGGGATACATTTTAATTGTTTATGGATTTGAAAGTATGTATTACCCTTATACATATTTTATACATACCTCTACACAAATCTGTTTATTTTCAAAGTGTAATGGAGTAGAGAACGTTTCAGGACAATATATTTCACAATCTGCCAAACCCCTTTTTTGAAGTCTCTGGTGTATTTGCTTCCAAGGGAGTTCCACTTGATCTAGTGCTTTCAAACCCTCGCCATTTGTAGTTTGTATTCTGCAAGCACCACTGATGCTGATTTTCATATCCTTCTCAAGTGCACAGCTTTATATTTTTTACTACATACACCTAACAGTATTGTAAGCTATTGTTTGCTGCCTATCTAAAGCAAAAAGCCATTTTTTACCATAGTCATAAAAACCTAGAGAACAAAAACAAAGACAAGCAGCTTATAACATTACATTAACAGCAAAATACAAATGCCGAGGTAAAATTATGATTTATGATATACTCAACTTGCAGATTTCATTATAAATTAAATAAGTTCATTCCTTATTATTGTTACCTTCATTTATAATTAAGTAGCTGTGATTATAATAAATGCACATAATCCTAAAGCTTGTAAAACCTAATATTAAAATCCATCCCTACCAAACAATTAAAAATGATAAAAAAATTTTGCAATGGCCTTAACTCAACAGTATTTACTATAAGTATGTAAAGAATAGGAATCAGGTTTTACTTACCACAACATCATGCAAAAAGCAATTGTATACATTAAAAATAACAATTTGCAATATATTTTTGTATAGTTTGATGCAATAATTGGCTGAAACAATTCAACCAATCGATAAGTAAGTACATAAACATAACATGATGATTAGGTGCTACCAAAGTGTTTAGTCATTTCAGTTAGTACAGAAGCACATGTCAAGTTTACATTGCTTTCTGTAGCTGGAAAAATTCACCCAATTTATTTTTGCTGATGACCATTGTCACTATAGCAGAAAGTGACGAAAAACGCAACATTTTAAAATGTCATCCAAACAACGTGTAAGGGAATATCCTTCAATATGAACATTCGTTCCTGGGACAACTTTTGGTAATAAAACTATTGAGAAATGTCTTCACATTTTCTGCTGCATGCAAGAACTGAATGGAAAATGTCCTAGCAGGGTGCAGACAGCAAAATTAAATTGATAGTAGTTGTAAACATTTAAAAACTGAAAAATATATATTTTTGGCCGAACATACACTTTAAATTCAAGCAGTGTAAGTAACAGATTTTGACCAGGTATTAGCCTGTGGCAGTCCCTGCAGAGCAGGGCTGAGGCATGAGAGGAAGAAGCAGCACAAAACAGCAAATCCATGCATGTGCTAAAAGGAAACATGCAACATACAGGAAGAGAAAACAGCGCCCATCACTGGTCAGTAACAAGGTGGGGCAAATCCTGGACAACCTGGGGTCAGAAGAAGTGGGTCAATGAATGCTGGTCATTGAGATCAGGTGAAAACTCTGAAATGAAGGTAAATATTACAACTAAAGCTATGCAAAAACCATATAGTTACAATTTAGAGGTTAGGGGTTAACAATGAGTTTTGCTTTATGAATATACAAATTAACTAGTTTATAAAGTCTGATATGGAAGGTTACAGAGGTAATAAGGTACAGGGAAAGTAGCGGGAGACAGGAGGGGGTAGGAAGAGAAAACACAACCATGTGTTGGAGAAACAAGGACACAGAGGAGGAGAGACGAAAGATGGTGGGCCATGTCAATGTTCTCTGATAAACTGAGAATTCCATCTGGACCAAGGAAAAAGCTTGCATCTAGCTTGCATGGACTACAGTCCATAAAAAAGCCAAGTAATAATTCATTGTGCATACTGTTCTATGCTAAAAGCGGATGTAAACGCTGCTGCTGTTGACAGGGTTTTGCCATCATGAGCAACTTCTTACACTTATATCCGCTATATATAAATATATATATTTTTTTATTATTGTTATTTATTTTCTGTAACATTTCAAGGCACTCTCACACTTTATTGGTTTGTAGCACTGTATAAAGTCAGTCTGTTATTTGAAGAAATCCTGAAATATTGTATCAGTCAGGCCAGTTCCAATAAAGTGGCTTGTAACAGTTGGCCTCTTGAAAAAGGACATTTTTACTTTTTCCTGAAAGCAATCAAACCAACATCAAGAGGCTCAGTTCCTTTCTTTGGGTTGTAAAGGCTATCCAGCACATGTATTTTTAATATGAAATCAAATTGAGAGAAGGTCCAAGTGCTTTTCTGAAGACTACTCACTGAAACTCCCCTTACATTTTGACTGTCTTTGCTTGAGGCCATTGTCTACATCAGTGCAACTCATTCTGTTTTCTTATTCTCAGTGACAGGGAAAAAAATGACTGAATGTCTTTACAGAAAAGGTTTAAAGCAACTTTTTATCACACATAAAAATGGCAAGGGAAAATATTTTCTAATGGAATAGGAAAAAATAAGAAGCCAATGAAGAAAATGTTTATTTAAAACTTTGATTTCCTCTGCACAAAAAGAGAGTATAAATGTTTTAAGAGTATTTATATTTAACATTATATAACATTTTAGAGGTAGCTAAACATTTGAAGGCGTGGGAGGAACAGAAACAATGCCAAAAGGACATTCAAAATGAATGTAAGTATGTAATATATTTTAAAGTATTTTTTTTCTTATCCATAAAAAAATAAAGTCTTGAAGATGATATAGTTCTATAGGAGTCTTCATCATTAGGGGCGTAATTGCCCCCCCAGCTGTCTCACCGCACATAAAAAAAAAAGGCAGCCTCATTTCCTGGCTGATGGACATTAAGGACCAGCTATTCCTTTTCCCCCAAACTGATCTGGCTCATCCCTTTTATTCACTGGATTTCAGTTGCCTCAGTCATTAAAACTAACCATTATATTTGCGGGGGATTTGTGTTCAGTGACGTACAGCACGCTGCCAGCCTTTCCCACCAGCCATGATTTGCCGAGACTTAAAAATAGGTATGTAATGAAAACCAAATATTTTATTCATTTGATTACATTTCTATGAGGGGTGAAACGAGAAGCCAGGGAAAGCAGTAACATAGCAGATTAAACCTCAGCTTTATGCAAAGTCTACATGGACTGTTTTATACCTGCTTATACCTGCCCATATACCTGGACGCTTATACCTGCCCATACCACTCTTGAATACATTTATGGTAGTTTATACAAGCATTTAAAGGCATTTTAAAGCAAGCTTAAAAATGCTTAGAAAAGCCTGTTATGTTTATATAGGCATTTGTAAGTATTTCTAGCCATTTAGAGCAGGCATTTAAAACAGTTATAATCTTTATAATTTGTTTTCAAAAGAAGTATTTATAAAAGTTTACAAACACTTGCAAACATCCCCCATTTATTTGTAAGCATTTACAAGCCGTTTAAACATTCAAAAGACAACAAAAAGTTGTCTTTACCACTCAAAAATGTGCAGCCCAAAAATGCCCTGGTGTGGACTTGCCCATTGAAGTGAATCGGAATTTTAAACGCGGTCATTTAAATGCTGAGGAAACAGTCAGTGTAGGCTTAATGGCTGGGTCTACATGGATGGTTTTAAAAATGCATGTAAATGTTCCCTACTGCGTTTGTGTTTCTATGCACTTTTACTAGCGTTTTAAAGCTTGGCTGTAAACCGCTGAAAAACGTCTATGCTGTTTTCCGGCATTTTTCCTGCATTTTTGTTTTAAGCATTATTAAGCATGGGAAAACGCCACCATTGAAATCAATAGACGCGTTTACCAGCGTTAACCTGCGTTTTATTTTTAAAAGTTGCAAGGTGTGGTATACATAACCCTCAAAAAGGTGCCTCAAGGAAACATCCTGGTGTAGATTAGCCCATTGGTATGTATAGGAATTTCAAACATGGGCTGTGGTTTTCTATACATTGCAGAACGATCATGACTTCAAATAGGTGCCAACAAGGCGCTTTACAAAGCATCATGAAAACTTTATAAGGTTCTACTTCCTATACTTCTCTCAGGAGAACGCAGTCCTAAGCAGTGGGCTGGATTTTGTGTAGACGTATGCAGTTATCAAGAAGTCCTTTAAGTGCAGGTGTCAGTCTGGTGGTGACCGCATACTTAACTAGATTCCATTTTCATGCAGGCCAGCCTAGTAAATCTGTGATTTAACTTCATAATTAAAAAAAAAAAAACTGAAATTAGAGAAATGAAAGAGGGAGGTCAAATCAGACAAATTAATTCTTTACATATGAGGAGTGTGCGAAACTATAAAGACTGAGGGAAAGGTTGAAGTTCAGGTTTAACTTCTACTAAACGCATACAAGCACAACATTGAATTCTCATCTATAATTACTATTTGTGTTAAAGAGAACTTTTAACATATCACAATAAAATAATGGATTCATATGATATACTACAAAATAAAAATAATGTACTTGATCTTGATATCAACTTCAGTAACTTTCTTAGAAAGCAACAAACATTGTGATGTCATCATTGTATTGGTTTTATTAGGGCAAAAAAAAAAAAAAGGCCGGTTCATAGGTTCCAATAGATAACTACCTTGCAATGTTTGCTACCTTATTTAAAAACAAATGGCCCCCAAGTGTATATTTAGTGAAAGTATTTGCACATTTGAAATACTTATTTTTTAATTTAGCTCTTTGTATAACTTCGGAAATTGTTTAATTTTGCATTAACGTCCCAACAGTCTAATGATGTCAGTATTTTTATGTCAAATGCGGTACATTGTTTTGTGTGGAAATTTGTTGTTTAACACTTTAGTCCTGTAATTCTTAGAAAAAAACTCCCAGGTATGATAAAGTTTGAAACACAAATCATAAATTATAATATAATAAATAATTTTATAAAAAAATTATCAATAAAATAAAGTTTATTAAAAAATTTAAAAAAAACAAATTTGTCCAAACAAGGGTACAATAATAGAATAAACTTTTGGATTTATTATTTAGATGTATTATTTATATCTTTTTATTTAAATCTTTATCACTGATAAATGTTTGTTGTGTGTACAATGTAATCTGCTTTTAAATTTCCCGCCAAACCACACCTTCCCAGCATACCAACGCCTCACTCATCACATCGATCAAGCCGAGGATGTGATGCAGAAGCTGGCCGGGGATAGCTGGAGGGGGCCGCTGGATCAAGGGGAGCGGGTAGAAATTTTTTTATGATACGAGTGTGGCACGGGGTTACCGCTTTTGGTACATACAATTCACCCCGAGCCACACTCGAGAATATCGAGTATACCGAGAATAAAACAAGACACCAAATTAATTGTGTGTTTATTGTGTGTGTCCATAAAGTGTGTTTATGGTAAGAACAAGAAATTTCTGCTTTTGCTAATAAGTGCCTTATAAACCTTTCAGTTATCTTTTACCTTTGTAATTTACTCTGTAATTTGTGTCAGGACTCTGTATATACAATGTTGAAACAATCTACTACTTACAGTGTTTTAATTGCAAATGCCAAGCAACAATTCACATCTCTTTACAGTAATTTTGTAGAACTAGTCATATTTTAGACTCATTTACTAAAATACTGGTAAAGCTCCATGGAACAGCTCAATAGGGATGTCAATCAAAGAATATTGCTTTATTCACACATTTTTAGCTTTTAACGGTTTTAAATGTTTCATGATTGATCATTTGAAAATTTAAAATACCTGTCCAGGAACAGGAGAACATCTGTATTTTCTAAAATGTTAATTCTTCTTGAATGCTATTATTTTGAATGCTATTTTACCAATGTACAGGAGAGCATTCTATTTCCATGATTTGCCTGTCTGTCTTCTGCTAACTTTCTAGTCACGGACACAGAACAAGCATCAAAACTAACTCCAGATATTTATAATATAAATTTTATCATCAGGTCGAAACCTACATTTTCCTTGGGTTTGTAAATTGAAAATATATATATGAACAAAACAGGTAATCATTGTGTACAATGTTTGGTAGACTAGTTTATCTGAGGCCTGCAGAATGAAAATAGCAACACTAAGATAAACCTTATTTTACCCTACCACTAACGACATAGAAATAACCTTTACAAGGTCATTACAAAGGGCAAGGGTGCCTAAAAAAATGAAGTGTAGGCTTACATAATTTTTGATGTAACAATTTTCAACTTGTTTAGTAAAATGGGATCTGCATCTCATATATTATATACGTTGTCCACTGGTTTAATTTAACTTTCTGAAACTAGAAATATTCTGGAATTAGTCATTGAAACCAATCAGTTGAAAAAAATACAAAAAAAAAAAAAACTTTAGCTAAGCCGTTACTTTGCACATCTGCTATACACAAACCTAGACAGAAACAATATATACATATATACAAACACACACACACAACACTACTAGGCATGTGATGAAATGCTCTAATGCTTTAAATACAATAGGGTTTAGATGTCTTGTCTTCTTTAACAAGTGTAATATTTTCATATTAATTTATTACTTACAAGTTTGGTTTTTTTTTTAGACAGAAAACACTAGGAATTGTCAGTTCCAGTATTTTGTATTCATCAGCATAAAAAGTGATGTAAAATTTCATGCAAGAAAAGTGTTTCACTGTGTTTAATTTAGCTCCTAAAAAATCCTTTAATATTTCAATGTGCCAATTAGTGTAGATTTACTACAACAAATGTCAGCTATTTAACCTGATAAATGCAGGATCATTGAAATGTATGAACACATCAGTTCACCCATGCATGTGTTTAAAAAAGCCTGTCCAATGAAAGTGTGATTCTTAGGTTCTGAAGCTTTTATGTATCAGCTCAGAATTTTGTGCTACATGTAATTTCATAGCCTACATGTAATTTCATATCTCAAACAAAAGGTAAGTAATAAGGTGGATGATAATACTCAGGCTTTGCTTTTTTCATTAAATTATGTTCAAAGGATTCAATCAGTTCATAGCAGACTTTGATGTCCTGAAAGCAGTTTCTAACAGCTCTTTCCATGACCTAGAACACATTACACCCAGTAATATCTTCTCATCTTAGTTTGTGCAACATTTTACTTTTTAAACAAGCAGCCCTTTTAAATGCTTCCCCACAGCTACTAAGTTATTCATTACAAGGCTTCATTTCATTGTTGCATGTAGGAGCTCTACATAACTTACACTTTTTATGGCCATGAATATTTCATATCATCTTATATTGAAGTCTAATTCTCAGCTAAGTATTCTTTGTGATCATATTAGATGTCTCTCTGGGAACACCGTCTGTTTCCTTAAAACCTTTGAATATGTTTAGTTTGAATTTGCTTTCATTTTGGACATCATCCTAAATATAATAAACATTATTTTAGGGTTGCTCCGACATGTATAAGGTAGGTAAAAAAAATTGATCTCAAGTTAAAAACCGACAAAAAACTCTCCTGATAATGAAACGTTTCAGGTAATAATGTGGGTGACCCAGTTTTACTAATGAAAGTGTATCCTACCCAGTCTTGGAGAACTTTAATAAATCAGGCCCACTGTGTTGTGCTAAAGACCTGAGGAGTGGTGTGTGTGTTTTGGTTATTGTTTATTTTGGTTCTTTGGTATTTGCTTTGAGGTGCCATACAGAAGAAATGTCAATGCACAGCAGCATGCACATACTTACAGATTACTGCAATGCAAAGGCGCACATCTGCCTTTTAAGTATTATCTTGTATTATCTAACTATCTTCATTAAAAAAAAGTGGATGACCAGAGGATGCCTATGTCTAGGCTAATTACTGTGGAGAACTCATGTTTTTCCAAGCATTGGACGAGCATACATTTCTCTTAGCAAAGAACTCTTTAACTTAGCTATGTAAGTCGACTAAGTAGAGTTTTTCCCAATTAAACGAGCCAAGGTTTGCAATCTAATGTCATAATGTCTTTAAAATTATCTGTAGCAATCCTTTTCCTATCCTATTATTTTTATGTCTAAAAGCAGTACACTGAAAATTTGCAATTACATGAAAATTTATTTTACAGTATAATAGAATAGTACGAGTATAATAAAGTTTGAAACACAAAATCATGTCAAAATAATAAATTAAATACATTTTAAAGAAATAATTTTTATAATAAATTTATTATTTAAACTTTGACATGATTTTGTGTTTCAAACTTTATTATACTATTGAATGCAATACAAAATCTGAAATTCCCACCATGGCCCTAGCAACAGCCGCATGCACCAACATCACCGGGAACTCCCAGGAAATGTCCGCACACTCGCCGGAAAACAGATCGACAAAGAGGACGCATCCAGAGGATGGCAGGACACCAGGTAAGGCTTTATTTTTTATTTATTTAGGTACCCCAAATGCTCCAGAAAAGCAAAAGATAACATTGCCTTTGCATCAAGTGACCATAAAGTCTGTGAATAAAGTAGGAAACAAGTAGAAAAGAGAAAAAAAACTATTTTAGCGCTGGAATAATAATCTTCCCTGCTCCATCAGTCCACACTTTATGTGTGGAATACCAGACAGCTAATTTACCTGCCTGTATAATTGCGGGTTAAGGGCATCACAGAGAGAGCGGAAGTGCTTCATTGTATCTTTACATCCGGATGTGATGACACGCCAGTGATATTCAAAGACGCCATTTGATTCCTGGGCATAAAACAGCAGGTGTTGCTGCTGTAACTGTAGCGATTTTCTGGCTATACATGCGGTCCGCATACCCCTTGCTATACTTCTCAGTGGCAATTGCTCAAGGTAAGCTCTATCCTTTCCATAGGTTTCATTAATTATTTTGGAAACAATATTTATATCACCTATTTCTGACTCAATTCATAAATAAATAGAGCATTAGCAATTCTACATAACTGCAAACCACAGTCATAATGCACTAATCCTGAAAGCTTTTAATCCTCCCACTCTTATTATTTCCTCATTAATATCATTATTATATAATACATTCCTATTACCTTTACTGCTTCTGATGAAAAAGAACTATATTATACCATGAACTCGTGTTTACTTACCACTAATCATGATAATACCCATAGGTATCACACTTGCTAGTGAATACCACTGGAACCACCTTGATGCAACTCATTTGGGCCACTCGATTTGGGATCCAGATACTGCAGCAACCAACAATCCCCCCCCTCTTTATTTAAGAACTGGTAAGCACACCCTCATCGGAGAAAGATACATTATTCTGCAAGAAACCTTTTCATGGACCAACAAGGAGTTCTGACTGTACATGTGCTTTCTTGGCAACCACCTTGTTCGTGTAAATGTACAAAGAACCCTCCTGCAAGTCTGGTAAAAGGATATCTGTTCCACAGGCATATCCCTAAAGCTTTAGCATGCTGTTCACTTAAGCACTACTGTGCTACAGAAGAATCTTGGAAAAAAAATTACTCCAAGATGGAAAATGTGGGAAAAAAATATAATGGCCTATATGATTATAGAGCAACTACAGGCAACATGAGGAAGCAATCAGTGAGTTATTATTACAATACAGAAAATACTGTAACCATGCTAAATATAAAGTTGTGTTTTAATACCCAATCGTGCAAAAGAAACAAAGACAAAAATATTTTTTTAACCCAATCACTCTCACAACTGCTTTACTTAATAGATGTGGGAGGAGAAAAAGAGCTTGCAGTTTATGTCCCTATTCAGCTTAGCAGATAGAGAGATTGTCAGCTTGCCCATGTAGGGCAAAGAGAAAATAAAAGGTTTCTGTAAATGGTTATCTCCAACTCTTACATACTTTTTTTGACTGCTCAGTCATTCTCCACAGCTGGACTCCAGGGAATGGGGGAGCATGTGACCTACTCCCCAGTGCTCGGGTCCGGTAGCCAACTGCTAAGCTTGAGCACCACTACAATAAACAGGGTGTAAGGTAACTGCCTCCCTGGCTCGCTGACACAAATAGGTTTAGTGTGGGTTGTGAAGAAGGAGGAAGCAGTAAAGGATCATTGGCACAGTGAGTAAATGTCAATTTGCTCGACATATCAAGGGGATGGTCTCCTTTTATTTTGTGTCTAAACCAGCCATTCTCAACAAGGGTCCTGTGGAACCCTGGGGTTCCTCCAGAAATTGCTAGGGGATTCTTGAGATTTGGCTAATTGATGTGATAATAGCCTCATATTTTGTGGCCAATGCCATTTTGCAGAGTTAGTAAAATAGAACCTAAGCTCCCTAAGTAAGTTGGGATATTCTTTCCACTGACCACAAATCAATGCTGTGTTTTTCCACTGACTATTTGTGGTCTTAGTGAGAGATTACAAATGTAATATAATATAGCTTAAAGTGGAGGTAAACAAAACAAACAAAATCACCTTTACTCTCGCAGATCCATCAATCCCTCCCGAGGTTTCCTGGATCAGGTTTATTAACGCAGGCACCACATCTAAGTAGGTACACTGCAGTTTATAACATTTTATTCTGAGGTTTAGCTTCATAATAAAATTGACATGTTCTAAAACAGAATGACTTTACCTAATGCTAGTTATGTGCATAAGGTGGCCTAATAGTTACAGTTTGATGCCAAGCTGCCATATCTAAAGATCGCAAAGTACTTTCCTGTATTAAAAGAGGAAAAGACTGCAGAGATTAAGATATAAGGTCATTGCAAAGAACAAGAAGGCACTCTTTGCATCTGGAGGACAAGAAATTTAATCTCCAAATAAGGAAGGGATTCTTCACTGTAAGGTCTATGAAAAAGTGGAATAGTTTTCCTCCGGAAGTTGCTCTGGCAACTACTAGATTGTTTTAAGAAAAAGCTGGAAGCTTTTATAGAAAATATAACTGGGTATTAAGGCTTTAAAGTAAAGACAATAGAGACTGTGGATGTAGGGAACATCTGATTGCCTCACGGGATCAGTAAACATTTTTTTCCCATTGGTGCAAATTGTACCAGGTTTTTTTTTGCCTTCCTCTGGATCAACTATGTCTATAGGGTTTATATCTGGGATATGTTTATTTTATATATGTTGAACGTGATGGACTTTAGAATGAAGCTTTAACTTCAGTGCTGCCAGGCAGCACTGAAGTTAAAGCATCAGAATTGCTGACAGAAAGCTCAAAGGAGAGTTCAGTAATGGCAGCCTTAATTATTCACTAAATACTGCGTCCTTTTAGGCCAACTAGTTCACTAGAATAAAAACATATATGTCATTGATAAAAAAAAAAAATTAAACTAGTGAAGCTATTTGACAAAGAGAGGCTGTATAAAAGAATATGAATAGGATAAACAATATGTTGTTGAGTTAACTATCCTACCCTGTTTCCCCTATAATAAGGCACTGTCTTATATTTTTTGAAATGCCAAAATATGCCCTAGGTCTTATTTTCAGGGGGATGTCTTCTTTTTCCATGAAGAAGACTACAGTACACATTCATTGTTGAAAATCACCCATGTGCCATTGATTGTCCCCTTCTGATCACTCATGTGCCGCTGATTGTCCCCTTCTGATCACTCTGCCATTCATTGTCCCCTTCTGATCACTACCGTATCTGCCATTGATTGTCCCCTTTTGATCACTCTGTGCCATTGATTGTCCCCTTCTGATCACTATAGTATGTGCCATTGATTGTCCCCTTCTGATCACTTTGTGCCATTGATTGTCCCCTTCTGATCACTACCGTATGTGCCATTGATTGTCCCCTTCTGATCACTCTGTGCCATTCATTGTCCCCTTCTGATCACTGACTCGCCAGGTAACAGACTCTGTTAGGGCAGGGATCAGCAGCTTGCTTGTCCTTTGAAGTTACTTTCAGTTTCACTCTGCACTGCAGCCAGCATCGAGGAGTCACACAGAGGCACACAGTATCAGGTATCGGAGGATGTCTTATTTGCGGGGGGTGCTTTATTGTAACTGTTTGAGCAAAAATCGGGGGGGGGGGGGGTGGCCTATTTGATGGGGATGCCTTATCATTGGGGAAACACGGTATAGTTTTAAACATATAAACTTTGCAGAGGTACGTATATCTTGTCTTATTCTACATCTCTTCCCTCCTCTTTATCATGTCCTTTGCTTCCATCTGAAACAACAAGCATAGATCTGTGCCCAGTGCAGGAGCATCAACATGTGGCTTTTGGCACATTCAGTTCCTTTGTCCACTTTTAGGAACTCAGAGCAAGGAAGAAGTGAAAAAAGCGTCTATGCTGTAACCGTGCCAACATAATATAAAGATACAAACCCAGATGCAGAAATCCAAGGCATTCCCTAAGCTGTGTGACTGTCCATTCATAGAAGGTCAAATGAACATAGAGCAAACTAGATATATTTAAGGATTGGATGGATTTTTTTGACTTGACGAAAAATATATCAGAGAATAACAAATATGATGAATCTTTTAATTAATTAACACTTTTTTGGATTTATGCTGCACTGGCTACTCAAAAAAAAAAGTTACTGGACATTCTGCTTGAGACAAATGGAAATATGTTGGACTAGTAGAAAGGAATTTATTTATTTCATATGTTTCATATATTTCTCCTTTGACACACCCACCAAAAATATTTGGAATTTACTTTCAGTAGCACAACTTCCCTTGGGTGCGGTGGTGTATAGTAGGTGCCAAAAAAGCTACAGGAAAAGACTGATAGAGATGGAGAAAGTGAGGGGAATATAAATAAAAAAACTACTAAGAATGAATCCTTTAAAAGAAAAAAAAATAATTCTTTTCACTATTCTATCCCAGATGTCTATTCTCAAACTACTACATATATTATATAATATTCCATTACATAAAATTATTTAGTCTACTGCTTCCAGGTTACAGCACCAAAGCATGAACCTTTAAAAACCACAACAGAAAATGCATTTTTAATATAGCGTTAAAAAATCGACCATAAACATTTGGTGTTGTTAAATACACAAAGTGATCTTATAGCAGATAATCATATACAGTACACGCAGTAAATTTAACATGGCTATCTTTGGGATTCAGGAGAATTAGATTACAACATCAAAACATTTTAGTTCATTTCTTTAGGACTGGCTTCCAGTGATGGTGTAATGGAGACAAATGCATGTTTTTTTGGTTTTTGAACAAAAACGCAACAGAAATAATGTTCAACAGAAGTAATGTTTTTCTTTTTAAAAGGATGAGAGTTGTGGAAGGAACTAATAAACAATTATTTTCAGGAGGTTTTGAAGGACATGTTCCTCTACAGGTTCACTGAAAGGAAACTACTCCTCAATAGCATATCTTCTCAATGAGCATTCTGTTGATGCTAATGATGACTGTACAAAATAAAAGTGAGCCATTGGGCCAAAATTTAAACAGTTATCAGTTCAAATGTTTGGCAAAATATCCAGTACGTTAAACCTGCTCCAGCACATTCTGTACCCCTGTTTTTCAGGGGCACAATCTTTATTAAGGTTAACATTTGCCTTTTCAGCAATCTGAGGGGATTTTTACAAATGCTCATCAAAACCAGGGTGAATTTGCAACTTTGAAATGTGTAAAATTACCATATACATATTATATATAATGTACATTTGCAGCATCAGTTTATTCACTTTCACAAACCCAAAGAAGGTTATTTGGGCCATGTCTAGTCTTTATTTGGTTCTATAGTGAGATTTATAGGGTTTAAAAGTGAAAAGGTTTTTATGAGCTTATATAACCTGTCTAATCGTGTTCGATAAAAATGGACATTGTAGTTCTTTCAGCATAGCCCTAAAGCCACTAAAAAAGGTACCGTTTGCTAAACCCTTCCATTTCTTAACAGCTGAGGAAGGTCTGGACTTAGGCCTTGATTTATTAAAGTTTTCAAAGGCTGGAGAGAATACACTTTCATCAGTGAAGCTTCAATCCTGGACCAGCAAACCTGAAATGGATCTGGTCCAGTATTGAAAACATTTGCTTACAAATAGATAATGACTTTTATGAAATCCATTCTAGGTTTTCTGCATTACCCAGCTTTACTGATGAACGTGTATTCTCTCCAGCCTTGGAGAACTTTAGTAAATCAGGGCCTTAGCCTCAGTTTACATTTGAAGCTGTCCTGGTGCTGCACATGTGATCGGCTAGGACACCATCCTGAACATTCAGGAGGCATGCCTCCAATGAAAACATTTTGTGAAACAGATAAATCTGTGGGCATAGTTCTGTTGTTTTGTTTTTAAAAAGTTTGATTCCTAGGGGTTAAGAGTGTACATCCCTGCACATTTATTGAAGTGTGCAGGCAGGCAGGATAATATACCACCCCTTTATGTCCAATGCACAATGTTCTTCGGAATAGGCTTAGTTTTATTAGACTGCAGTATAGGATGGTGAGGCAAATAAAAGAAAGTAAAACATAGATCATCAAGAAACTGATAAATACACAAAAGCATTTGTGCCCATACCTGGATTCTGGCACTTTGAAAACAACGTGCATTAAAAAAGTGGTTTAAGTAATAAATAACATCAAAATTATGAATTATCTTACCAGCTCCGTAAAGAGTAATCAATTAAAATTATGTAACACATAGGTAATTTATTTAATATATAATCACTCATGTGTATAAGATGAAGTTCCATTGAAAGGCAGCATATAAACTCCCTCATTCAGCTTCCACCCATGTCCTTTTCTGCTCCTCCCCTACTGCTGATCCCTATGACATCCCCCAACCATCAGGGTTCTAACCTATCTAAATACATCTCGTGGTTCCCAGTGAAAGCCCTTCTTCTCATCTCACCTCAACTTATCCACAAAGCTAGCACACATATATTCCCAACTTAATATGACTGGACAATTTACTTACTATTGTATATATGTTTTGGGTAAACATTTACAGAATCATACAGATAGATTGTACATTTCATAGTACAAACAGTTAAGAAAAGTATAAAGGGACCCATAAAACATAATTTTGCCACAGGAATGAAGCATTCCAAAGGTATGTAACACGAATACCAACAATACCATTCCCCCAAGGCTTCATTGACAGCTGAATGATTGATGAACTTTACAAACTTTTACAAATTACAGTATGCTCTCTGCATCTTCAAGATGCAAAAAGTACTTTTTCTACATACTACAGTGGGTATAAAAAAAAAAACACTACATACACCACTTATCCTAACAAGTAGCCCAATCCTTGCAAACCTCCCATACAGGCCACATTTATGTCAGGCATATTTATGAAATGCCAGATTTAGCACTTAGCATATTATTGTCACATACACATAATGACCACTGTTTGCCATAAATTCCTATAACTGCTTCAAAGTTGCCACAGGCCCCTTGGTACCCTCTCTGATCAATTTCCTTCTTATTCTTCTATTTAGTTTAGATGGACAGACTGATGCAGGGGGAATTCAAAAAGAAGAAATCACCTCTATGAATTGATAAAGCCTTTAAAAGTTTTGATATCTATCCCCTTACTTTTGCATGCCAACAACTTAATCTTTGATATCTTCTGACAGTGTCTTGCCACGCATTGTTAATTGTGTATTATCAGTTTCAGTAACAAGCACGGAAATGATCCAGGAATTGTTTTTTTTTTACTGAGCTAATCAAAATGATTACAGGTAATCAAAGAAGACACCTATGTAGCTTTCCCCTTTACGCTATGTAGCGTTCAATGGAGACTGGATAAACCTTCAATGGTGACTGGATAAACCTCACTGAGTTTACAAGTATTCTTTTTAGAAGGGGAAGGGTGACCCTTTATCAATATCATAGATTCTGTTTTTTTCTGAACTATTGCTAATTTATCTTTCACTTGGAAGTTATAGGTTGCATTTAGTAAATGCAACTTCAAGCTCAGTCTTCAAGCTTCAGTGAGTGTTAGGCTACACGGCATCAAAGTGTGAATGTTTTAAAGGGGAAGATTTTTTTCAATGCCTTTTGCATAACACTGAGCTTCATAGATATCACAATTGTCCTATATGATATTGCTTGTAATTCAAATAGGCAGGGGAAGCTGTACGTCCCACAAGTCAACCGCACTAAAAATTATAGTAAACTAGAAAAGTATATTTAGAGGTAAAACCATACACACACTTCCCCTTTGTTGTGACAAAAACCCAATGTGAAGTTGTCCTTTAATCCTCCGGTAAACCTGTCAGAAATATTACACAATGGAAATAATCTATTATCCTTCTGGTTTCAATAACAGTTTGCTTTCAGTTAGCTCAAGAACACTCCTAATAAGACCTTCTTTTCAACTTCTGTTCCAAGGTGAACTATTGACCATTTTCTTCTAATGTAGTTCTAATGTATAAAAAGATTCTAATTCAGAAAATGGTACATGTTTACTACGGGCTTTGGGAAAAAGCATTTGCTCTTGACATTCTGTGTGTGTGACAATCAAATAGCAGAACTAATGCAGAACTCAAGACAAAAAAAGGTGTCAAAGCTCAAGTAAGGTTTGAGTGGTGACAGGAGAGATGGGAACGAACCTCTATCAGCAATTTATTGATCCTTTGACAGTATTTACACCATGAGGACACAGACAACAATAAAACTTGCATGCAGTGTTTGCATTAGTTGGGTTTTTTACATTAAGGGGTGTTTTACTGGATTGTTTTATTATTGCACTTGCCTACTAAAGATAATTACAAGCATGCAATTGTATTAGAAGCCATTGGTGCTGCTGGAATTGAGTGTCTTTATTTTAGTCATACATAGTTTAACTATAGAAAACTGATCACATACCCAAAGGCCACGTTATGTCACCCAGTCCAGTGACAAGCTAGGATTATGAAAGTGTATGTGTATCTTTTTATTTTCAGTCAGAATTCATACATTGAGGTCATACATACAATCTGTGCATGTTTTATTTATTTCCCATGTCAAACAACTGAGCAAGTTCCAGTATTTTTATACTTTAGTAATGAATGTAAGAAATGTTCATAGTTAGAATTAAAAGTTAAAGTAGGGCACAGGTATTTTAAGACAACTTTCAGGAAATGCACCCTTTTTTTAACAATATTCTTCCTTTTCAATGACTGTTAATCTAGTATGATTTAAGAGTCATTTAGACTGCCTTGTTCAACAATGCCAATGACATGCAACATTACATATATAAATATTTTTCTTTTAGCCTTCGTCAAAACAAATCATTTTCATTAATGTATCAACTAATTTTTGCAAGAAAAGATTTTCTAATCTCCTCTAGTAGACATTTAAAATCTCTGCCTGAAGACTGTGTGCTCTATAGTTGAGAACCAACCAGACATTACAGCTGTAAACTAATCTGATAAAAAAAATGGTCATTTGGAAATAAAAGCTAATTTAGAGGACTATTTCATTTTGTACCTTTCAAAAAAAGTTAAATGACACTTAACAATTTAAAGTGTAACTAAATAAAAAAAAAAATCACACTTACCTTTAATTCCGCAGATCCCTGGATTGTGCCGGACCTTTCCTTGATCCGATCCCACGTCGTCCTAGAATTCTTCTTTTTTCCAACACATAGGAAGGGCTGGGTGCTGCCATTTTCTTCTCATCTGGTTTTCTACTTCCTTCTTTTGGTTAGGTCACCCGATCACACACTACACAGGTGTGAGATTGGGTAACGTAGCCCACTGTAAAGGGAGAAAAAAGAAAGACAATCTCACTGCGCATGTGTGAAATCCTCATTTCATACCCCTTAGGGAAGGAAAATGCCCCATCTCAGGCATGCTCAGAAAGAGCAGCCAAGAACCTCCCGGGATGCATGATGTAGGTATCCCAGGAGGCTCTGCGCTCCCATTCAGCTCCCATTCAGACGACGGTCAAGAGAGAAAGGGGAGGTCTGCTATTTTGGTCTGCTTTAACGAACTTGCCTTAAACATTTTTAAAGACATACCAAAAAAGCTTTGGCAGAACAAGTTTGCAAGAATGGGTCTAGTAAAAATGCACAACAGTAAGCCTACTGCTGCTGAAGACAGTATACCATGTTCTAAATGCCGGCACTAACCATCATCCAGGACACATTTCTGTTTTTCCAAGCCATAAATCGTAACTTCAGGTAAATTACCAAGGTATCCTTGCAGCCACAATCCCCCTGCATTGCATAGATCAAATAGGTATAGTTTACTTTTTTTTTAACCTTGTTCGTCACTCCTGCAAGCCTCCTTTTAGTGCATGAATTGCATGGTCCTCCAAAGCCTCTTTTGCAAGGTGCTCTATATGGTGGTCAAAAGCCTGGCACCATCACTATGAGGGTTGTTCGTTATTAAGATATTGAGGTACCATATACAAACAGCAGCTTTGGCGAGTGCCAGCTACCAGATAACCAAAATTTAGTGTAAGTGTTTTTATTGGTAATAAAAAAAGCAACTTATAACCCTGGAATAACAGACTCAATCTGCCGAGTCAAAATAGAATGGCACTCCACTATCATTTGCTCAAATTAAAGACCGATTTTACTGTACAAGAATAGGTTTCTTTTTCAGGTACCCCAGTCAAAAACAAGCATTTAACTAAAACATTAAACTCTGTTTGGAACTAATTTTCTGAAAGTCTAGCAGAGAACTAACAAATCCTAGGTAAACAGCTTTAAAACTAGTAGTGTGCATGTTTTTTTCAAATATATTTATTAAGCTTTTGAAAGCTCTGGAGATATCTGAAGGGTTACATTTTGTTCTCAGTTGGTTGGCAAGAGCATTATGAGAATATGAATATATGTGTTGAATCAAATTAAAAAGCATATAGCTGTGTAGCTGTAGGGAAAAAAGAGGAGGTTACATGCAGGGTTCCTTTCTGCTGTAGGCCCAAATTATTGGTGGAAAATTCCTTTTTGCTTCAAACAACGCATTCAGACATGAAAAGCTAGTTCACACAGGTAAAAATCTATTCATATTGTGTCTTTATTGCTGACATTTGGTCTCTATGTTTACATCAGCCACCAAATTATTAAACTAACACTGCTAAAAAGCTGTCAAATCTCCAGAATCACACTTTTAAAATATAGGTAATTTAGCTGATTGTCCATTTGTTTACTACATAGGGTAAGCGGATTGTAGTAAAATATTAGCCTGCTGTGACTAAGTGTTTTTCTTTTCCACTTTCGCATGATGTAATTTTGTATCCAGGAGGTATATTTTGTTTAATTTGTGTTTTAATTTATGTTTTTCAGACTAGCAGTCCAAAACCACACTTAATTCTAAACACATTACAAAATATGCAGTAATGTTTAACAAAGACTCTGCTGGTAATCAGAACCTGTTTAAAAAAGCTCTAAAGAAAAAACCCAGGACCCAAAGAAACACAGGGAGTATAAAATATAATGGGGTTTGCCTGCACATAATTGGATGTTTGCAGCAAACAAAAGGTCATTTATTATCTCAGAAGTCATTTTCTTTTTTTTTTACATTTTATCCCTACTGATTGAAGCAGCTTTTACCTAAATCACATAAAGCATAACAATTATGACATCCCAGATTTACTGTTTAAAATCAGAACTAGTCAATCCACATGGGCATGGGAATGCAGCTTCTAAAAAAGCTTTCTTCCACAGGTGTTTTGCTTCATGACAGATTTCCCTTGAAATGAAGGTAAAACAAGTCAACAAGCTGGCACTATATAAAGCCCAGTGCTTAATTTCATTAACGCACACAGCCAACAAACAGTTGGTGAAATGTGCATAGCTTAGAATCATCAATAATTTAATTTACCAGTAATCCATATACTGTACGTCAGTGAGATTTCACTCTCCATCAGGTTAGATCACATGCCAAAATATTGTACTTAACTGGATGCTGTTACTGAATGTAACTCTTTACTAACTTTTAACTAAGAAGAATTAGGAAAAATTGCATAGGAGTAGATACCATAAGATTATAGTATTCACCAACACATCTGTTCTTAAATGCAACCCCTGCAACCCAACATCTTTGCGCCAGAAACAAGAAATACCTGCTCAACATCTTAGGGTATACTTGTCCTTTGACAATTGGAGTGCTGGACTAGGGGCTCTGTAAGTTAGAAGAGGGTTTTCTATTTTTAAAGCAGAACTAAAAAATATAAAAATAAAAAAATCACACTTACTTTCCCCTACGTCACCTGATCTGCGCAGGCACGAGATCAAGTGATTGGGGGGGGAGGGGGGACATGCCAATCTCAATGCGCTTGCGTGATATTAGTATTTTTTACCATCAACGAATTCAAATGTTCCTTCTGCGCAAGCCTGAGATAGGAGCAGCCAGGAACCACCTGGGATGTTACGTAGATATACCAGGAGGCTCTGCACACTCAGTCTCATTTTAAAAAAAAGGTGTTGGGGGGGGGGGGGGAATAGCCTTTTTGCTTTACATAAAAAGGGTTGTCTAACCTTTTTTGAAAGTTAAAAATTTTAGTTTAGGACCGCTTTAGGTAGCTTATCTGTACATATTTGAGACCAGTGCCCTGTTTTACTATAGAAAACAAATAAAAAATAGTCAAGGAGGGCCTTGGGGACAAGGGGAAGTCTTGCTTGACTCAGCTGAGAATCTGACGTGTATCGGAAATACTGGCATACAAGTGAAAAGAAAGAGCACAGCAGGGTGCTGCACGTTTATCCTCCCTGCTCCCCTTTTCATAGAACAGAACGGGTGCTGTGTGCACAGCACTCATTCGTTCATCTGTTACTCTCTGTAGCTGGAAACAATTATGAAAGATTGTTTCCAGTGACGAAAATTTGACGTGTTTGCAAGATGAATAAAGGCTTGTTTTTGTTGATTATTCTGAAGTGATTTCAATGCTTGTTTAAAATATTGAAATATTTTAAATGCTTTACTGTGTATCCCATGGGCGGCGCAATGGCTCAGAAGTTAGCACTCTTGCTTTTGCAAGCTCTTGGTCCCAGGTTCAAATTTTGGCCAGGACATGCATGAAGTTTGTATGTTCTCCTGTGTTTGCGTGGGTTTTCTCCAGGTACTCTGGTGCATTTAGCTTAATTGGCTTTACCCTAAAACTGACCCTAGCCAATGGTAATGACACATTACTATGAGATTAGATTGTGAGCCCCTTTGAGGGACAGTTATTGAAATGACTCTGTGAAGTGTTGCGTAATATTTAGGCACTATAAAAATAGAATTAAATCAAATGGGCACAGGTTCACTTTAGAGATCATTTCCGTTTACATCAGCAACATTCATTCCAGATTTTTTTTATAACAAAGTTTTTTAAACTTTTATAACAAAGAGTTTTAAAAATGTAAAAGTCTTACAGATAGCTGCTCTCTGTATGGAGCAGCAGTCTCTGAATTAGATGTATAGCCCTGCCATCAAAAAACATCATTCTTTTTGCTGAATTAAGTGACCCTGCAGGGGATGCCTCACACCTTTGAAAATAGATCACTGGTTCTCCACAGAAAGCAAAGACCCTTCTCTGCAGAACATTGGCAGGAGACAGGCTTTTCTACTCCAGCTGTGACTTCTCTTAAGGAAAATTACCTGTATGTTCTGAGACACCTGGAATGTATTTGGTTGACTTAAATAAAGTTCAGTTAGACTTTAAGAAAATATGATTTAAATGATATTTGTAGCACATAACGACCATAAAGATGGATTTTCAAACAATTACACTCTTTTGAACATCAGAAAGACAAAAGGCAAAAAACAACATCCACAGCAAACAAAAGCAGACTCTTCTTTAAGATTCTATAATGTGAAAAAAGTGAATCATAAAAACAGGGAGGTGGGTGTAAGTAGTATGAAAATAAACTGTGATCAACAGATCAAGCCATTATCACTCTGTTATCAAAGTACTGGTGTTCTCTGTATCTGATATCCATCATACATCTAAACAATAATTTCTTTCTAAACAGAGTACTTTCCAGAAGCTTATTATACAAAAACTTACAAAGTTAGGTAATTTTATTTTTAGCACCAGAATGCCCAAGATAGTAGAAATGTAGCTAAACAAGTTTCTTACACTTAGTAAATGTGAGCCTATACATTACATATTACAGATAAATATTTTAATTGTTTTTAAAACACAATGCTGTCAACACAAAGTCAAAACTGCCATGTGTTATGCATTCACAAGGAGTCAGTGTGATATGAGCTACTTTCTTCTAAGATCTTATTTTAACATACAATATACAAAGGCAAGTTCAATAAAAACTTTAAATCAAATATTATTCAAACAAGTGTCAATCCTAATTGATTTTGACCAAAAAAAAAATTTTAACATTAGGAATCGCAGTTACTTTTATTGATCGAGCATGGGCAGGTACATTTCATTGAGAAGTATAAAGCTGTTGGCAATGATAGAATAGATTTTTGATCAGATTTCTGCAGAAATTTGGTTACCATGCAGTGGTGCAAGGCAATAAAACTATTGATATTACCTGAGCAATCAAAGTAGTACTAATCATTTGCCAGGTTAGGGGATGAGTTAAAGTTTTCATTAGGTTTTTATGTTCTCTCTGTAACAAGAAACAGGGGATCCAAGAAGACATTGATGGCCACAACAAACAATAATAGATCTTTTAAATCTTTACCCACTACTCCGTGTATTCTTGTTTTAAAGACTTTAAATCTATCCCCCTCCCCAGAAAATAGTAAAAAAAAATTGCACAAAAGAAGGGGAAACAGAATATGGAAAAATTGATAATGTCAGGTTATCTTACACTGAACAAAATATTATATACATAAAACAGTGCATTAGGCAAGGCTACTAGAGTTAGGTTAGACCAAGGAAGTTTGTTGCTTTTAAAGCTTTATAATTCAACTTCTCAAAACTTTACTTTTTGTTTGGATAAATGTGTTTTAATCAATATGTTTTGGTGCATGCCATGTCAATTTGCAGTTAGAAAATGGAATGCTAAAGAACCCATTACTGTGACACAAAGCCAAATCTCTGCAAATCACTTTCATGTTTACTAAAAACTAACTACTATGAGGGTATAAACACACAAACAAATTTATACATACACCTACTTAGCTGTATACATTCAACTAAGTAGGCCCTTTCATTACATAGTCTAAAATAATAGCTAAAAGAGACTGTACAACCAGATTGTAATGTATGGGGCCAGCTTTTCACATCCATGCCCCAAGTCAAGCAAGCCCATAAGCTTCTACTAAATGCTTTTTACTTGTTGGAGTTGGCATCACTGTTTAGCATAACATGTAAGAAGACTAGGTCTTTCACAATGAGTATATGACAAAATGTGAAAACTGCATATCCCATTACAGATACAGGCAAGGAAAGGTACGTGAAGAAATCACATTTGTTGTTAAAAGAGTAAGCCTCTCCTGCCTTGCTATTGGTAACTAATATGATGAGCAGAGTCACTATAAAACAGGAAGGCTTGTAAAGAAGAAAGGCATGTGACAAACCTCTCTATTTACAAGGAAGTTTAGTTTAACTTATGTAAAACAAAATCTTGGTTAAATATTTTTTTCTATGGCTCTACTGACTACTGAAGATAAACCTCTACCATACCATTAAATAAAAACTACTACTTTCCATACAGGGGAAAACCTACAGCATTGCAAATTCAATAAAAAAAAAGTTTTGCTCAAATATTACAATAATCTACTGCCAAAAAAACATTACAACAAATAGCAAACAGCATTACCAAAAGCTCTAAAATTAAAAGCACAAAATTAACTATCACTTCACACCAGTATGGTATAAATAACCAACACCCCTTCTTGAAAATGAATTAGTATATGGAAAAAGAATACATTTAACTTACCTTCAATTCGTCTCAGAGCAGTAAGACATGACCCCTGGTTTGGGAATTCAAAGGGGCTGGTACAGGTCCGGATGGTGTCACATTCACATTTCCCATTAATAATATTACATCCTGTCACAAAATTTTCATTGCAGGGTTCAAATCCATGTAACTGGTCATCATCCCAATTCTCATCTAAAATATAAATATAAGAATTTATTCAGCGGGTTTGTTTGGGACAACCCTAAACTGACATCAATTTTCTAAAATTTATTTATACTAATGAATTAAAAAACATAGTAAAAAGAACACTTGATTCACTGCAGTAAAAAAAGAATGACACATTTTGGTAACACACCTATATACAGTATAAGCATATTTTTCCACCAATATCAGTTATTAAGACAAATAATTGTCTTTTGGAAATACAATACCATGAACTAATTGAGTGATATTAAACATAAACCTGTAAAACTGCTGTTTGCCTAAACTCAATGTATATTTCACCATATTTGGTAGGGAAAAAAAATACAAAGCTTGTGCTTTTCTTGGGCAAAGTTATTATTGTGCATGTGTGCAGTTGTTAATTTATTCCTGCCTTGCCAATGAACAAGCCAAACCAGGAACACGAAAGCAAACACTGGTGCATTTGCAGGTAACTGCCATCACCGCAAATATGCTGTACATACTCAAGGTAAAAGGTTTAGTTCAGGTTTAAGTAAGTTATTTTGTTAAACATAGCTACAGTAACAACTTACATAATTAGTGTTTAGGTAAGGAACTATAGTATGCTTGCATTGCGAAACAAAGGATGACATTCGTTGACTGCAACATGAATGGACCTCAATGAGACCTGCTGCATCCAAAGAAACACAGGGCAACCTAAACCACCTGTTGCCTTGGGAAGGTCATCCACAGTACACCATGAAAGTAAATTGAAAATTGCTTTGCATGTAAAGTGTGCGTCGAACACACGAAAAAAGCAGAAACACAATGCCAGGGTACACAAATCATAACAAACACAAGAAAACTAGTAAAACATTTCTGCTGTAACCTAAGCAAATAATTTAATTGCAGTGCTTGGCAACAAGTACTTTTTAGGTGTCCACTGGCTTCTCTAATAAAAAGAAAAACAATAGGGGTCGTGGTTTGGCACAAGTGCGAGATGGACGCAGCTTGATTCTCTTCTCTGCTTTAACAAGACACATACGCCTCCTTTTCTGCTTTGAAAGCCCAGGTGGGCAACCATAACAAAGGGACGCTTATCTTGAAAACTAGCCACAAAATCTCTGGGTCACAAAACCCCAATCTGCCTGAGATGTTGAAGACATACCGCAGGGATCCAGATGATCCGGCTCACAAGATGGCGCCTGACCCGGGAATGGATAAAACGAGGAGGGATTCCATCAGGTCACAAAAATGTAAGCAATACTTCTACCACCCACCGGAGTGTTCACTCACACTGGCAGACCTGGCCTCCACTGCAGCTGATATAAAGAACACATTCATTGCAGAGATTATCGATCTTGGATCAGATGTGCGCGTCCTATCTACCAGACTGGATGATACCATCAGTGCTGGAGCCAGAGGAGGACAAGTCATTTCAAAGCTTGAATCTGCCATTAAGTCACATAATACTCACCTTATTCATATGCATCGCCATATAGAAGATTTAGACAATAAAAGTAGGAGGAATAACTTGGGAGGAAGGGGTATACCGGAGACTGTGCTAGCAGACCAGCTGCAATCAGCTGCCCAAGCTGGGCTCGGCTACTGTATTTTACAATTAATGGTATATGTAGTTTTGAAGAAATCTTTGCAACATGGATCAGACAGCATGATGTTTATCAAGTATTTGTATACCTAAACACCAAAGTTGAATTGGTCATCTGACCCACAAAGTTATTTTTATATCTATTTATTTCTAGCAGGTTAACATTTTAGATTTGAAGTCCTCTTGGCACTGCTATATTCATGTTAGAACGCAATTGATTTGGCTTTCTAGAAGATTATGCATATTTTTAATTTTCAGGCACATTAATGCTATACTGATATTACAGGCATCATGGGCTATTTTTTTTCCCGTTATTTCATATAATGTTAAGTGACTTTACACTCCCGAGAAAAGAACTAAAATTCTCTCCGACCTCCAGAAAGCCAGACCTGATTTTGTGTTCCTACAAGAGAGACATTTCAAAGGCAAGCAAATCCCCAAACTTAGTATTAGGTATTCCCAATTGCATATCATGCTACAGATGATAGTTCCAAAACTAAAGGGGTATCTATACTCATTATTAGAGATGCCGGGCTTGTGCCTATTAAACAATCACTTGAGCCAAGTGATCGATTTGTATTTCTACAAGGACAGTTTATTTGTAGCCCCCTCACTTTAGCCAATGTATATTTCCCAATAATGGCCAAAAAATTTTTTACAAACAGTAACAAAATTGTTAAACAAATTTGCACTTGGAATTATTTCATTAGAAGAGAATTTACAAAAATCCTTTAAACCCTCTGGAAGATACTTCTAATGGCAAATCCCCTACACCAAATCGAACTTTACACAAGATGAAAAGTATGTTGCAATCAAAGGGTTTAGTTGATATATGGCGCTCTCTGTCACCAACAGTAAAGATTTCACATACTACTCCCTATCAGAAATACTCATGAATAGATTATTTCTTTATATCCCAATCGGACCTACCTCAATTTAAGAAAACAGATATTGGTATACAGATACACTCTGATCATGCCCCTATATCTTTTGTATTTTCTAAAAATAACGAGCGTGGTAAAGTTTGGAACTGGCGTTTAAGCCCAACTCTAAGTGACAGGATATCCAATATACATATGGAGGATGCCCTGTCTTCTTTTCCCAAAGAGAATAACACTTCTGATGTACACCCTATGCATATCTGGCAAGCTCACAAGTGCATAATCAGAGGGGAACCTAATAAATTAGGTGCTAAATATAAAAGAGAAAAGAATGGTAAGATTCAGGAATTGGTAGCCGAACTAGAACGGACACACAAATAAACACAAGCTGTGCAAATAAAAAGAAAAGTTAAAAGATAATAGGTGGGCACTTGCACAACTATTAGACAAAAAAGTGAAAAGAATTCTGTTCTTAAGATCCAAACTAAATTAGGAAGAAGGCAATAAAAGTAGGAGACTGTTGACAAGAGCACTGAAAGAACTAACGTAATTTTCCCACATCTATGAGTTGATTGATGACAAAGGCATCCTACCCATCTGGCAAGCAAAATAGCATCACATTTCCATTCATTTTAACTAAATTGTATCAACTACCTACTGATACCAAGTCTAGTCAGGCTAATACAGACAGATTAGAACAGACTGGGAATAATCTCCAGAGAAGTGGTCTTCCAACCCTTTCAGTAGAGGAAGCAGAGTCATTAGAAGGACCCATACAGAAGACATACTTTAAAATTGTCCTAACACGGCTTAAACTTGGGAAAAGTCTAGGTCCAGACGGATTTACTTCTCAATACTATAGACACCTAAGCACATATTTTTATTTCTCCTCTACTCAAGGCCCTAAATAGTTTGGCTGACAACCCATGAATATCTACAATGTTTACTGAAGCTCATATCACGATCATACTAAAGACAGAAAATGATGCCCGCTACTGCACTAACTGCAGGTCAATTTCTCTTCTGAAATGACCTAAAATTGTTAGCAAAAATGTTTACTAACCGTCTCTACACCTGTTCTGGTCGTATTATTGGTCTTGAACAGGCAGGTTTCCTACCAGGAAGAGAGGCTAGGGATAATACCACCAAGGCCATTATTCTGATTCACTGGGCCCACACATGTGGAGTGGAAGTAGTGTTACTTACTGAACTGAACTAATGCCAAGAAGGCGTTTGATAGAGTGGCATGGGATTATATATTTGAAACAGTAAAGTATCTGGGACTTCATTCACAGATGCTTTCCTTACTATACCCCCATCTTTTCATCATAAATGTAGAACCCCCTCATTAGGATGATTGCCCTAAATCAGAACATCTCGGGATATGAAGTTAGGGATCAAAAGAAAGAACAGCAGCATATGTTTTTTGTTTTTTTTTTGACCAAGACACAAACCTTACTCTCAAATCTGATGCATAAATTAGAGGTTTTTCACCAAATATCAAATTTAAAGATTAACTACAACAAATCGGCAGGACTAATTATTTCTCTACCTTCTCCCCTAATACAGACATTTAAATCAGCCTATTCATTTCAATGGGAGCAAGAAAGCCTCTCTTACTTAGGGGTGCGTATTACGCATATTTTGTTTCTTTATACAAAAGAGTAAACAAGTTTTTTTTTAAATGGTCAGGAAATTCATTCACATGGTTCAGCAGAGGCAAACTCTACTTTTTAGTGCACCTAACAAATATTTTAAAGGTGTACAAGCTACATGCAACTGTACTAACAGGCCATATTTTAACCGGATTGTTGGATTGATTGGAACACAAAGAAAGGGTATAAACAATGGGTTGATCTAGAGGCATCATTCAGCAATATCCAGCTGGCAAAAGAGAGGGCGGACCACCAGGCAGCATGATATAGGAGCCCCCACCTCTGATTTTGAAAAATTATGTATCACTAGGCAACCAGTGAGACATAGAGTCTCTATGATGTATGATTTATACCTACATCTTGAATCTAACACTACTGATTTGTCCTGATTTTAAAGTAAATAGGAAAGTGCCTTAGAAAAGACAACAACAGATGAACAGTAGCAAAATGCATGTCTCCCTGCTCACAAATGCTCCATCAGTGCCAAAATACAAGAAAATACAAGGTTACATACAAGGTTCTTACACAATGGTACGCATCAGGTGGTTCTTAGAGACCTCGGCCGAGTGCTGGAGATCTCACCAAGCCGTTGGCTTTATGGCTCTATAATCCAAGGGTATCGGAGGCAAGTACTCTTGTGTATTGAGCAAATTACGGGTTTCCCCCTACAAACCACCCCCATTTTTCATTTATTACATATTAGTGGGTTTTCCTCAAGAAAACACAAATCATCTATTACAATTAATTTGTTAAATGCAGCTAAATCATTGATACCTATTTACTGGAAGTCTTCCAATGTGCCATCTATAAGGTCATGGCTTCCTAAACTATAAGACATATCTCATGGAAGAAGCGAGAGCAACTGCAAATGATAAAATTGGAGAAAGAACAAAAGAGAGAAAGGGACTTTAAAGCACCAATTATAAAAACTTAACCTTTATTTTTAGTAAACATAAAAATGTTTTTAAAACCAATGTTCTTGTGTTCTAAAACATAACTTATTTAAATAAGAAAAATACAATAATTTTATAAAACCATCACAATTACATCTCCATAATCTCACATAAATATAAGATTCAACGAGTTTCGTAGATTTTTATCCGCTTGCTCAAGAATCTACAGTGAGATCTAGAATACAATAATGACTATTAAAAATGTTATTCAATACATTTCTACAACAATATATGGTTACAATAATGTCCATCAGATATATCTATCAATTTCTTACATTTCAGTAGATATTTTAATGACCTTTTATTTTCAAACCTTCTCCATATTATTCTGTGCACATCAAACATGTGGAGGGGACAGCCATATAGGGCAGAGCGCAGACAAAAAGCAATCAGGACATCAATTTGGGCAACTATCCAAACCTACAGACAATAAATATTCCATTTATATAACTCACTGTCACAATATAAGAGGATATAACTAATGCTCAGCCTTCAGATATTGTACTGTGCACTGACAATCATCCCCCTATATACAGGGGAAAAAGGAACTCTATGAATAAATGTACTCATTTCAATAATAGAATCACCTTATTATGTGCTTACCTAAAAGTTATTCATGTTACCTGTATATTAGTTAAATGGTCAGCATAAAGAATTTTTCTCCTCAATAGCTCACCTTTTTAAATATTATTAGTATCCAAAAGTTCCTGCACCTGATTTATAAAAATATTTGTCTCTAGGTATTTCCAACATGAACCTGATCCCTCTTGTCTGCGTCATGTCCCATCACCATCCTTCCTCCTTATGGGGCCACACAGATGAACTCTGCGTCCTCCCTCGTCAAGGCCTAACTCTGCCCACTGAGACGGACTGACGCCGGGAAGTAGGGGAGTAAACACACCCACCATTTCTGTCAATCTCAGTACACTGCTCTCATCAGAGCAATTACCCTGGACATACTGATGCAGGGAAGCAGGGGCATGAACACACGAACAGCTTCCCCGCCTTACTCAACTCCCCACACTTCTTGGAAAGCTGACATAAGGGACATCTCTATTGAGCCATTCTCCAGCCACCTATCCCAGAACAGATAAGAAAGTCCACAATTGAGTAGTTGGAGGACAGGGGACACTAGGAGCACAAACCTGTCTTGGCAGACCTTCGAGATATAATGTCCTCCATTAAACATCTAACCCACACATCACCCCAATTAGGAACGACTGTGGAGCTTTGCTCTCCCAATGCCCCAGAGGTAATAATTTTGCCATCAAAAAATATAAAATTACCAACATTTTAATTTACATTCATATTAAACATATTTGTCTTTATTTATTTATAATACACCATAAAAAACATGATAAAATTGACCCTTTTAATACTAGTTGGACATGTTGGGTGTATTTTTAATACATAAAATGTTTAGAAGCTAGTTTGGTTTTCACAAGCCAATTATCACAAGGAATTTTTTTATGCTGAGGTATTAAAGTATTGCTGATATTTGATAATTCAGAGGCATTATCAAAGTTTTACCGCCTTTCTTCCTCCAGGTCCTCCTCCTTTTCCTACCCTTTTGTTTTGTTTTTTTATATATTTTTAGTTTTTCTATATGAGGATATTTTTGTATGACTAGTCACACTGACTATTTATTTGTTTAATATTAATTTACATTGCAAATGCACTGTACTAGTGGTTTTGGATTACTGATGTCATTATCTGGAATTTATTACGTGTAAATTGTGATATGTTAAGATTTTTCTATGTCTATAGACTATGTCTATGCAAAGTGATATTTTGATTTTTGCAAAATAAACTTTAAGTGTGATGATAAAAAAAAAACATAATAGGACAAAGCCATTTCAAAGTCACATTATAAATGATCTCTACACTGTGTGTGCAGGGTAGTGTGCTCACAGTTTTACTTTTCTTTTCTCAAAAAGTCTAGCTCATTAACCCTACTAAATTCCTGTATATAAAAGAAAACAAAATAGCTTAGGAAGCCAACTATTTGAAAGAGTAAGCAAGTATAACACAACAGTAATATTTCCCAGCATATTGCATTTTTATTTGTTTCTCTACAAGAGATAGACAGGAGAACCAAAGCAAATGCAGCTGTTCAGCCATAATGGACAAAAATATTGCTATGGCAACAATTTTATGTACTCACAAATTTCTTGGCAAATTCACAGTGCCTTTTAGAGAACTGTAGGCACATCACTAACAATACATTTCAGGAAACCAGAAACATGCAAAAAAAAGGTGTAAGACAGTCTAGGACTTAGGTGAATGCCCTGCAAAATGTATCCTATACTGACCTTGTTAGTGTGACTGCACACAGGAGTGCACAGTTATAATTCAAAGTCAGTTACTACAATGTAAGTAGGGTAGGCATCTGTGATTATCTGGCTTCCCACAATTATTCAACTTTACTGAATATTCCAAGGTAACCTCCAGTACAACTGTACATCATTTGGCCCTCCAACCTATGCTCCAACACGCAAAATAGAGCCCAAAGCTATCGTCCAGTTTGGCCTACTCCAAAACTGGCCCTGACCCAGTACTCGGTAACTGCTGCATCCTAAAGCCAAAATGTGCTTATCGAACCATTGTGGAGATACATTTCTGTACAACACAAAGACTGTACAGTTATCAGAACAGAGTGAAAGCTACATTTTCATGCATTACCCTGCATATTCACATGGTACCACATCTACCAGTAAGCTCACAATGAAACATATCAAAACAGATGCTTCCATGGACGTTACTTTGTAAATAGACCCTTAGGTGGCCTTGTCTGGCCAAATTTATTGGTTTACATTTTACATACCATGTTACGTAGTACAATATAGATTTAACCCACCCTGCACAAATGGATCAAATGTGACGAATAATGACAGAAAAGCAAAAATAAAAAAAAATACTGTGATGCGTTGTAGGAAGTTTTCAAAGAGTGTGAACTGCTAAGCTACTTAAAGAAAACAGTAATTTTTTCTTAAACACAATAAAGGGACAGGTGAAAAGTGTGCTGTAAGAACAAAGTGACATTATAGAGAACAGGTAGCCTGAATTAAAAAAAAAAAATTAAAACTTTAGTTGTACCCAATAAATACTTTATATGTTTGGTACCAAAAATACAATGCAATTATTGTACTTCTCTAAGCATTCCTCTGTCTTGCGCCTCATAAGAGATCATTTAAGGCAGCGGTTACCAACCGATGGTCCGCAAAAAATTTTGGTGGTCCGTGGTGAGAGCCACGGACTAATTGCTCCATACTAATTTGGCAGGCTCCAGGAAGTGGGTGGGTTGTGTCTCTGGACACAATCCGCCTACTCTCCCATTGCAGGCTCAGACCTGTGATGGGAGAGTGGGCAGGTTCTGGCATAATGGCTTCACTAAAGGGGAAGTTTCTTCCACTTTGAGTGACACCTGGCTCCCCGCACATGCCCTGTACGAAGCCGGTAAATTTTTTGGTCCCTCTGCCCTAAAAGGTTGGCTACCACTGATCTAAAGGACCTCGTCTGTGACTCCTAGTCTTAGTGAAATTTAGTGAAGTCACTATACAGCTGCTTTCTGTAATGATACTTATACCTGATAACTTCCCTCGTTACACACCTTAGAGGGGGCAGCTCTGACATGAGGAAGCATTTCACACAGAGAGGGATTAGTGCCACAGCGAGGGAAGGTGGTAAAATAATGTGCCTAGCAAAAATGATAATAATTTTATAGCTGACACTATACATCAGAAGTCACAATGATCTGAGGACTGTGGGTATGTAGATTAGCAGCGTTAAGGAATTGGATTAACTCCAAATCTTCCTGATAGTAATCCAGACCTGTTATGTTAATGGGGAGATCAGAAATCGAGTGCCTAACATACTAATAAATGTATTGTTACTAATGAATTTGCTTATCTCTAGAATACCTGCCTGCTTGAGGAAGCTGGGAAAATTGTCCATTACTGTGATGCTTGCCTGTCACTGGGATACCTGAATCCAGCAGATACTGAAGTATCTGCCAGTTGGTGACTCTTTTGTTCATATCTGCAAATTATTAATATCAGCCTGTCATTAAACATCCACCAAACTTTGCAACTTACGCCAATTGGTATGGACATTGCTTTGCTCTGGGATACTCTTCGCTATCAGTCCAGCTACAACTGTGCCTTATCTACATCAAGATGGAGGGGAAGGTTCTTCAACCTTCATAAAACCTAACATATGGAAATTGGTGTCAGTTTGCAGAGAGTGAGTGGTACGGCAATATACAATAAATGTGGCCTTATTTTAAAATAAGAAACATGTATACATCAGAACACTTTAACTGAGCCAGTGTGGCCCCTTTATGTGGTAAAGGCCACAGACTTTAGGCAATAGTGAAACACAGTGCACAGTTATCTCAATTGCTTTGTTTTTGCTGAGAAGTCTCCTGCTGCCTCTGTGGTAATTTTTCTTTCTAGAAAAAAAAATTCACACATAACCTGCCTGGTACATTTGTAGAACTTGTAACAAGCAAAACGCCAAAAGACAGCAGAAATACGTTCTTAGCTGAAAACTCCTTTATTCCCCAAAGCTACAAATTTTTAAACAGCAAACACAATACTATGAATTTGCAAAGGAAGGAAGGAAAAAAAACAAGAAACACATATCAAAAACAAGCAAAGCCATGTTATTTAAAGATGATGTCTGCTTTACTAGATGTGGATATGGATAACTGCAATACATAGAAAGATCAACATACCGCTGCAGAGTAAAAAGTCTCAGTATCTTGCTAATTAAAGGATAGATAGACAGGTAATTGTAGTACCACATATCAGAATCACTAATACCAGGGGCACAGACATTATGTATCTCTAACAATGTAAACCTTAACAATTATTTTATATTTGTTACCCTTTTGACCATTAAATACAAAATTAACAGCATTTAATTGATTATGAAGACACCCCTTAAATCATATAAAACACTTAGAGCTGCCCTGTGTATACTTCCTGTGTTATGTCACAGTGTGTAATTTGCCCACACCTTGAATAACAAAACAAACATTGTCAATCTTTTGGAGAATACAGTGGGTGAGGGTTGGAGTAGTTCTGTGTCTTGACAACCTATAAAAAGGTCAACAAATGCATTTCTAGCAAAAAACAAAAATACAAAAACCAAAACAGAAGGTAAGCCAGGCTGCTACAATTGTTTTAATGAAGGCCAGAAAGGGCAAGTCACATATTTTTTTCATATTTATTACAGGAGAATGGTCATGCTTTACAATAAAAGGCAGACTTAAATATATTATTACACCTAATGGAGTAGCAGTTGCCAACAATGTTGCCAATGCAGGCCACGTGGTCAAGTTGTCACTTGATCTGAACCTGTTTCTAGTAGGGCCTCTAATGCACTGCACCACCTCCTGACAACTGTAAATGGGTTGATAAGCATAGGTTCACCTTTCAGTGTAACAGACAATACCTGCTTACTCTACATCTACTGTTCACTAACGTTTTATTTATTCTAGCTAATAGAACAGCCTTTACCATTAAAAAAGCAAACATTAGAAGAAAGTCTTATTAGTGTTTCCTTTTAGTTGCTGTTCAGTTTTGTGACTGTGTGACAGTTTGTGTAAATGCTTAACACCTTGATAACAACCACTACCAAGAGCATACATTCCAAATCAAGATCTCTGTGTCAAATTCCTGTCTTTTCACATGACTGGAATGTAAAATTTAAAAAATATATATATATTTATCATACCTAACTAGTACTAGCAACAAGCCAAGCTCCCTTCCTAAATCAATGTGAGTAAGAGGCCCAGCAGGCGTCTGCTTCCTCCATTAAACCTACGTCAGTTTGCAGACAATCCTCCTAACATGGCAATCACGGACCTATATTTTACCATACTGTGTAGTGTGAGAAAATCTCACCTCTAGTTCTCAATCTTCAGGGCACTCCAAAGTCAATTGTTAAGGCAAAACCAGTAGCAAAGCTATGTGTTTATTTAGAATAAAAATAAGTTTGCTAAATTAGGATAGCATTCAAGAGCTAAATCTATTTGAACAAAAACTGCCACCTCTAGACATTCCCTGTTACAATTCACCAACTTAACATCTACTTGCCTAATGACCATGTCTCAGTGACTTCTAACAAGGCTTTCTTTAGATAAGCAGTCGCCAACAGGTGGGTGGTCCGCAAGAAAATTTTAGTGGTCCGCAGCTCTGGCCGGTGCGTCCCCCCCCAGTGGGGTCAGGAGAAGGACTCCACTAGGGGGCGCCAGAACAGAGCCGCGGACCACGTCTCCTGTACAGATTGTAGGCTCAGAGCGCAGCCAGAGACAACCGGCCCACTCTCCCATCGCAGGTTTGAGCCCCAGAATGGGCGGGTTCTGTCATTATGACTTCACTCTGAGGGAAGTTTTTTCCCCTTTGAGTGACAAACGGCCATCTGTGCATTTAGTGATCGGTGGATCCGAAAGGGTTGGCGACCACTGCCATTTTGGCATTGCCATTTTAGCCCTGAAGGAAAGAAAGGGAAGCCTGCACTAGGCAGGGTTTGCATTAGCATGTAAGCCTATGTGTATGCAATGTCTACCTGAAGTAGGTCAACTGCAGGTCAGAAGATGGTCAACTGTAGATCAAACTCACCTGTGCAAAGTAATGAAGAAATCTCTCTAGGAGTGCAAAACTTTTTTCCACTAAAATAGGAAATGATTAGAACATCTATTAGATTATTACCATCTGTGTCTTTTGTCACAGTGACAGCAGCTCCCCTCAATTCTAGTCCTGCTGTTAAATGGACAGTAAAGTAAAGTCTCATCATGGTGTCAGGGCAGCAATACACACTAAGCAGAACTATTTCCATATATTACAAAAAGTACTTCCTGGTATGTATATTAACATTCTTGCACTTTCACATAGATTTACTGACCAGTATTTTACAATTAAATTTACATTCATAGTTATACTATAAAAAAAAAACATGATATACACAGTGATATCTATCCACCAATACAAATAAAGATATTGGGCCTGATTTATTTGAGCTCTCAAAGGCTGGAGAAGATACACTTTCATTAGTGAAGCTGGGTAATCTAGAAAACCTGGAATAGATTTTCAAAAAAAAATATTTCTTAGCAAATGTTTTCAATCCTGGACCAGATCCATTCCAGGTTTGCTGGATCACCCAGCTTCATTGATGAAAGTGTATCTTCTCCAGCCTTGGAGAGCTTTAATAAATCAGGCCCAATGAATCAAAACTTACAAACAATACACACCATATGGAGCTTATGCAAACATCCACAAAGAACTAGCTGATAAACTATCAGTGTGTATTGAAAAGAAACATTACAAATACATTGCTGTATGAAAATGGCATAAAATCTATTATGTGATAATTTTCTTTTTGTCAAAGGCAATAACTAAATGAATCAAAAAGACTAAGAAAAATTACTGCAGCAACAAAAAGTATTTCAGGTACATTTAACAGAAAGCATATGGGGAAATCTCCAAGACCAAGCCATCTTATCTGATTGGGATGAATTCAGATTGCTGTCTGAAGGTTAATCCTTAAAAAAAGATATAACCATATGAGACATTGAATAGTATTTGTTTTTCCTCCAGTGGGATGGGGACCCTATGTGAATACTGCTGCAGGTTGGGATTCAATACAATGCTGGCTCTTTTCACAAAGCCACTGATTCAGGGCTGTGTTTGAGTCACATCAAAGTTGGCTTCTGTATTCTATGTATACCCTAGGTTTCTAAACTGTTGGTATATGATCAGAAGGAATGCAACCTCTTATGGTGTTAACTGATTTGCTGATTTCTAAAGCATTACCTAGGCATTGATTATTTCTTTATTACATACAATAATTCATTTTGACAACAATACTTGATTGTATTTTAAATTTTACTGAATTTTTTAATATTTCCCACAAGACAATAATGAAAATTAAGCACACCAATAGAAAAGCACAAACCTCCAATATTATACATCAACTGATCTGCACATTTACAGCCAAGCGTAGGAAGCCAGGATAACTAGCACATCCCAGATCCCCATGGACTGAATGAATTTCCATATGCCTGTATATGAGATAGGTCAGCCCAGACCATCCAACCAAGATGAGCAAAGATTGAAACAGGAGGAGAAGGTGGAAGAAGACAGTGGCACTCACAATAGAACAGAGACAGGTTTTTTTTTATTGCGATCAGGCAGGTAAGGTATCACCATGTATCTAGGTCCTGTATGGGCTTTAATTCCTCCATGCTGTAGAAAAAGGATAACCATGATGTCTTTACTGTGTGTGTGACAGGACCAAGAGCTGTGCAGTAAAAGTCCGGACTGCCTACAGCTGTCCCATGTTAACAAATAAAATGTGAACATTTTCAATGAATATTGCAAAAACCTGTAAGCAAATGTAAAAAACAAAACAAAAAAAAAAACTAACACAACAAAACAAAAAAACAATTATCTCCAAATATGGCACTTGTAATTGTTCTACCTCATTACATTTGATATAGTGAGACAGCTGAAATCAGAAGTATTGTTTTAATAGTGATTTCCAGATCCATCTTAAGGATAAACACATAAAACATCCAAGTTTAGCTGCTTTAACAAACATTGATAATGGCTTTTTTAGTATTTCTGCTAGTTACTGGTCTGTATCTTTTCCCAAAACCAAGTTGTAATCAGTACTTAGTTATTTTATAGCTTTAGAATTGTTTTAGAATTGAATCTAAGAAGTCTAATAACCATAAAAAGGGTCCTTGATCTAAAACACATATTTTATCCACTTACAGCTTTATTTATTCAAATGGCAATTACAAGCAACAAGTAAAACCAATCAGTAGGCTAATAATGTGTTCCAGAAAACACTGCAAATGAGATAAAGATTACAGTTTGCCCATTTTTTCTTCTTGAGCTTTTCAACAAAGCCAAATCCCAGAGGGATGAATAGGGAGAAATCCCATGAACCATTTACATTAGCAGACAACATCAGTCATTACTGTTAGTTTATAAATCGGGCAGAACAGATCATTATGTCAGGAGATAGCTGTAAAAGTGATAGATTTTTATGAGATGATCACCAACACTTTTTTGGTGTTTGTACACAGCTGTAATATGAGACCTGAGACCATAAATGTGTTAAATTAGAATCGGATATAGCAGTTTGTGGGAAGAAAAACCATTAGCAACCAGCCATAGCTACTTACAAAAACCCATTTGGCTTTAAAAAATTGGATTCGGAAAGATGCACTGCTCATAGCAGGATCTGCACCACACACAAAAGCAGCATAAAACGGAAGACGTCTATTGTCTTTCTTCGCAGACAGAACCTGTTCAGGTTTGCAAAAGCTTCCAAAGAATTTAAAGAGCATGTCTATGTCTTTATTCACCTAGAATGTGGCATATTTTAAACAGTCTAAAAACACGACTGGATCAATGTACTCACAGAAATCACAGTCAAATGGTCAAAGCAATACAAAGACTATTAAAAGGTTTATGTTGCTGAGTGGTTTATTTTATCACATCCTAACTGTTCCATTTCCCATGCAAACAGGAAACAAGCTTATCTATGCCTCCTGGTTCTCATACTTTGCGGTGGCTAAACAGACTGACGTGTAAATGATCTTTTATCCACCTTCAAAATACTGCATGTCTTGTCCCACAAGGGCACAATGAACACTTCCGCTCAAGGAGAAAACTTTAGAGGTTACTTTGGTAAATTAAGTCAGATTATGCATATTTAGGGTTTGTTTACACAGATGGTTATAAGATAATGAAACACCTTTCATTTTTTTGAATGTCTGTTTTGAAGGATAGCCAGACTTTCACTCATAATAATAATCAGCTAGAACTTGACCCTAAAGCTAGTCTAAAAAGGGAATACAGAAGGGTTCCCAGTAAGAATTGAGGCCTGTAGACTTTAAGCATACTGTTTACATACTCTGGCTTGATGCATCTTTCCTTATTACAGGTAAAGACAGTAAGGATGTCACCTCTCTGCTAAAGCCTACTGCCTGATCAGTGAAAGAGCAGCACCACTATTCTGAGTGCTTTTGTAAAGTTACTATATAATGACTAATGAATGTACTTATCCAAGTTGTACCTAAAAAAAACATTCATTTTTAAGTGCATTAAATGCTACTTTATAACTACCCAGACTACCGAACCCCAACACAAACATTTATTTTATAGCTGCTTACCAGTCCTTGTAGTGGCTGCATTAGTTTTTGTTTTTTACGCAAAAACATTTACAGCAAATACAGAAAGTACTTGATAATCATGACAGAAGTGTGGTATCCCTGGTGTATTCTGTGAATAAACTGAAATCAGAAACATTATCTACTTTTTACACAATCATTCCTTCGCTATTTAATGTACAGTGCTGTGTAATATATGTTGGTGCTATATAAATCCTGTTTATTATTATTATTATTATTATTATTATTATTATTAATAATAATAAAAATAATAAATAGTAAAAATAAACTAAAAATGCCTCTATCCCCCTATGTAACAAGTATGAGAATAGCAGGAGGTCTTTATAGTTCAATTAAGTAGAGAAGGCTGAAAGACAACCAAGCTTCCACTAAGGATACAGTGGAGAAAACAGGGTAGCCACCCTAGATCTGGAAGTAATTAAACTGAACACTTACAAAACAAAAACAAAATAGAAAAAAAAATACAGCCACATCATCTAAGCACAAGTAACATGCAGTATACATTTTTGTGCTTGGGTTCAGGTCAGGAAAAGGGTAAGGATTATTTCCCCACTTCTTCTCTTCTCTTATTTCCATTAAACAACAGTAAATCTCTCCAAAAGACATATAAACCAGGAAAAAAACTGATTACTAGTGGAACAGGGAGAAGTTTTTATCCATAAAAAGGAGAGCTAAAGAACACTTTTTTATGGGGCCACAGTATTTTTTTCTACAACAGCAGTTGGAAACAGCAATAAAAAGAGGTTATACCTGTTTCTCCCACTAAAAATGTTTTAGCTAGAGTTACATTTTTAATAAGTGAATATAGCACATAAAGAAAAATCAAAGCAAACATTACAGCTGTGGCAAATTTTAATTGCTGTATTACAAACTGTATAGTAACAAGTCCTGACACTCCGGTGTCAGGGATGGTTGAAAATTGTGTATTATCCTGGATAAAAGAGCTGGCATTCATAGTACTGATGGCGCTTTCTCAAGAAATGTTTTAACTACATACACATCTTCTATCTTCTTTTTGCTAAAGCCCTTGTTTTCTAAATCTTTGCCTGCGGATTCAGTTGATTTTTTATTTTCCATGCCCTGCATGATGTTGAAAAAATTAAAATGCACAGCCATCCTTAAAAGAAAGGAATGTACAGGTAGTCATCAGGTTACATACGAGATAGAGACTGTAGGTTTGTTCTTAAGTTGAATTTGTATGTAAGTTGGAACAGGTACAATATTTTAATAAATGCCATTAGGACAGATGTTTGCCTCAACATATTAATAGGCAGTGTGGTGTCAGTTACTGTATAAAATCCTCACTATGAGTTAATCACAAACAAAGCAAATAAAATACTTTATGGAGCCTAGACATTCAATAACTTCTGGAGTAAGCTGCACTTAGATATGCAAAAAAATAACTGCAGAATTTGTCTTGGTCATTAAAGCGTAACAAGAGGCTGCAGAAAGAGCTCACCCCCTAGGATCACCCACAACCTCAGGTGTTTAGCAAAAGATTTCTTCTGCAAGTCATGCAAACCCCACCCCCCTTCAGCCTGGTCTTGCAAACCACCGAGCAGGGAAACCCCGTTCGTATCCAGGAGTAGTCCGTATTTCGGATGTCCTTAACCCGGGACTACTTGTATACAGTGACATGATGATATACAATGTAATAAAAAATTTGTCTTCACAGAACAGAAAAGGGTGAGAGGTGGTTAGGCAGGTGAATTTATTTTGCATAAATAGGATATGTTGGGATTTCATACGTATGACATATTTTAGGTTAAATCAGACCACATACTAAGGCTAACATAAATACACTTTTCACAAAATTAGTTCTAATGTGGTTTGATAGAAAATACATTTAAAGAGACCTATCCTTACCGGAACTGAAATGAACTGAATGGAGTATGAAAACAGTTTGATAGTAAAACTTATACCAGGATGACCAGCCATCACATCCTTGACTGCCAATGACACTGACTTGCTTCAAAGAAAAGGAAAAGTCACTGTACATTACACAAGTGTGATTATTTGACAAGGTTAAGTGGCCCCATGTGCTTACACAAATGTCTGCTAGCATGTGCACAACACCGCAATGCACAGTTTGACTTAAAACTTGTTTATCCTCTGCCTTAAACATAACGAAAGAACTGCATAAGATGTCCTGGTATCTCATCGAAAAATTGACAGCTACACAAATTCTCGATTACTAAATTCAATAGGATTTGTGAAACTAGGTTTTCAATTTATCTTCTTCTAGACTTCAAATGGTCAGTTTGAACTCCTTTAACGTATAAAAACTTTTTATAAAAAAATTTTGCAAAGGCCATTTTTTGTCTTTTTATCTTTTATTAAAGCAGATCAAACACATTTTCTTACTGGTATTTTACAGCTGGAAAAATACGCATCTGTAAAATACAGGTGGGAGTTAAAATAGACAGTAGTGTCAACTGTAAGAGAACTCTAGGAGAAAACTCAAACAAAATTTTAAAAGTTGAGATATCAATTTTAACAATTTGGAATTAGCGACAGTAATTACTATTCAAATTACTCCAAAACCTGACAGTTTTCTTGGTTCCACCATTTTACTTCAAATACAAACTTATTTTTTAAAAACATCCAGAAACCAATGATGCCATCTTCAGAAGGACAATATTAGTAGCCACTATATTTCTATTTATACACCATATACACGCAAGCATGAACATGAAATAGAAAAAAAATCTTGGTTTATATTCAGGTTACACCAGTAGATAACATTGTATCCTAATTTAAAGTGTGTAACAAACTACTGCATGGAGACATCTACCGGTGACCAACAGCCATGCACAGAAGATGATTTAACAGTGAGTGAAAGCAACTAAAAAGTACAAAAAAAATAAATAACTCATAAGACGATATACAAATAAATATGTGGTTTTTTTTTTTGTTTTTTTTTTTAAATAATGTGTTTATTTACAATGTATTCTCAATATTTGTGATTTGCAATCAACAGTCATTTCTGTTAATGACGGCTTTGAATGTAGCAAAAATGGCTGCATTTTTGTGCCATAGGTTTATGTTTATCTCAAAGCAATTTACTGTATTATCACGTAAAAATAGGTACCTCCATTTATTTATATCAGATACTTTTGAGTATATACAGTAGATTTCCTTTTAAAGTGAATCTCAAAGTAACACTGATGCTTGTAACTGCAACTTTTAACATAGAGCGCATTGAGCCTGCACATCAACTTAGCTATGAAGTGTCTAGGTACAACCAATTCCAGGGAATGGTATGTTAAACTCCGCCAGAATTCCTGGAAGAGAACATGGCCCCACACCCTTTTCTACTCCACCACTTTAACAAATGGCTTTAGCACCAGACCTTTGATTGCAATGACAGTTTAAAGTTTAATGTTTATTCTTACAATAATTTTGAATAAGAGCTTGTCATTTTTTTATTGTCTAGCAATATGTGCTAAAAAATCTCTTGGCCAGTAAGGCTGCCAATAATAAAGACTGGTAAGGAGGAAAGCTGGCCCCTTCAAAACTGTTCAGGACAGAGAACCCATTTATTAGGTTTAAGGACAACCAGTCCTATTACCAGCAGTCAGACTGTTTCTTACTAGCCAGACACTTTTTAAACACATTGCCCTGTGGAAAGTAGTTTATACTCTTACTCATTTTAGAATATCAATAGGGGAGTGGTGTCTTTACCCTCCACCATTTTTCAGATTACATGAACAAATACAACAAAGATTTACGGTTCAATTCTGCCTCCACATTTATTCTGTTCCCATATTAACAAAACATCAGGACTGGGAGACACACACAACAATGGAAACCCACCAAGGCACACACAGAGATTCTCCTAGAGAAAGGCTATCCATGGATCCAGCAGTTACTGTTCTTGGGTCCTCCTTTATTTGTCTCCCCCTTGGTGCTAACTCTGTGTATCTGTATTTCAACAATCCTTTCAGGATAGTACAGAATCTAGTAGTATACAAAAATGACACGCAGGTCAAAGAGTAGGATGTTTTATCATTGCACTACTCCCCATATGCACGACATTACACACATTTCACAGCACACTTCTGCAGCATGGGCACACTAAGTAAAGTGAAAATGGCCACCACTATTTCCTGATTTTCCAAAAGTAATATTACAAAAATATTCTTTGAAAGTAATTTGTAAATTATTTCTCAATTCATAAATATTAAAAGTAACGTGCTTTGACAAGGAAAAAAAAAAAACAAACAAATAGCATAGACTTGTAAATGTTGATATTGCAAAAATCCATTGAGCTCCTAACTATATGTGCCCCACTGAAATCTAAAGTAGCATTGACAGCCCCACCCAGCTTACACCTCTGTGGAATACAGAACAGCTCTCCCATTATATATATAATATTATAAATATTATATAATATATACACACACACACACTATACATTATATATTTATATTTACTGTTTGAAAGTGCAGTGCAGTTCTAGTTTTTTAAAAAGATAACATCCACATAGTGGATCACAAGAATCATCTAATCTAACAGTGCGGTTGACTAAGATGGCGGTTTTAGTAGAATGTAATTAACATGCTGTGATTACCCACACTGCTAAGAGTGGGGGGCAAAACGTGATTTATACCATAGATAATTGCAGTATTCCCTTTCAACAATAAAATGATGCAGTCATAATAATTTATTCAAACACAAACTCATTATCTGCAGAATTTAGGCTTCCTAAAAAAATAATCTCTATTATTTGTGTAAGACATTTAAGTAAAATGTTTACTTAATCTGCAATCAGCCTTTTTAGATTGCCTTTCTTATAAATAAACCGAGAACATCACATTATTAGCATTTAAGCAAGACTGGCATTAGCTTCCATTGTAGCTTAAGTATTATCCCAAGCCACTCTACTGCGGATTATTTTAGCAGAAGAAGCCATGTCAGGGAAATGGTGGCCTTAAAGCAGAAGTAAACTGAAAAAAAAAACTCACCTTTACCTTCACAAATCTGTTGATACCTCTGGAGGCTTCCTGGATCAGGTCCCGCGTCGTCCCAGCATCCTCCTTCGTCCTAGCGCTAAGGAAGCACTGGGCGCCACTATCTTCTTTATCTTTTATTCGTCTTTTTCCTGAGCTGTGAGAACATAGGCAGATTGAGCCAACACTGACACCTGTCATATAAATGGGTTTGTTACTATTGCATGGGAAATACTGACTTTACATTACTGAGGACCGTTGATTACAATATAAAAAAAAAATTTATCACACAAATGTCATTGTTGCCAAAAACATCAAATTCCAAATGACATTACTGCATTTGTTGCCAGTTATTCAAACAGAAAGTTGGTGAAAGATTTACAAACATGCAAACAAAATATGAGGGAGGTTTTAATGCTAACTAAACTATCTATTTAACAAAGCATATTTGTACGTTTATCAATACCATTCTCACTGCTCCATAGGGATTAGAGTTTACTAAAGCCACCTAGTGAAATGTACTAACATGGTAAGCCTATAATAGAGAATTATTATTATATTTCTACAGTCAAAATCCTGTCCACCAGGTAATGTAGGCAACAACATAATTAGTGTCAAAATGTTTATAAGCCAGCTGCAGAATGTAAGGGATTCACTGGGTTACGACGCAGAGGGGACAAAATCATAATCCTGGGAAAACCTCTGGAACGGATGTATTAGGCATTCTTTGGCAGCCTGATGAACTGTAAATCTATAACACTACTTTCCCAGCTTATTGACAGGAGAAAATGTGAATGTGGGAGTTGATGCTATACATGGAGCAAAGGGGCATATACAAAACTGCGTTTACATACATGTATTGGTGACAATCAGGCTAATGTTACCTTCTTATGCAAACAGTGCTTTGCAATCAGTATAACAGATTGTAATTTTCACAACTTATAAACGACCTTGCTTTTTTAAACATATGTGTTTGATTGTAATGCTATAAAAAGACGCCTTGTTTGCTTCAAGAGACACCACTGTGAAGCACTGCTGTTAAATCCCTAAATGTGCAATGCAGTAAGATAATCACCTGACTAAAGACAAATAGATTTTTGTTTTTCTATTACATGCAATTTGTGCTTATATCAGGGAATTGCAATGAGCTCAACTGAGCTGAAGTCTAGAAATCAGTTCCAGCTAATCTAGTTCCTGAAAATAAGACTGTCCCCATACATAATTTATTATAGTTGCTATGGTGTTCAAGCAGCTTCAAATTAGCTTTCTGGCTGGCTCCTGAAGCGTCCAACCAGGCCAAGTTTTGTATCTGTTATTGTTAATGTTAAAAAATACAACTCAAGCAACTTTGCTTTTCCACATAGAGCACAGTAGGCTGACAAGATGCAGCAGAAGTGCATATCCTATTGAATGTTTCAATAATTTTGACTTCTTAAATGGCAGTTTTAGTACATGAACAGCACAATAAAGATTCTTGCAAATATTCTATTTCTTTTTAATATACCTTTCATATTAGTACCCAGTTTGAAAAAAAAAATATTTAGTACATCACTAAGGAGAAAAATATGGGGAAATATGCATGTTTTTGATACACAAGTACACATAAAATAACTCCTAATGTGTCATAAATGTTCTATACTACTACTTTACTCTTTGACATGACGACATTTCTCTGAATTCCAAAGTACACGGTATAAGCCCTTCCTACCTAATTTCCAAGAAATTATAAAAAAACACAAACCCCTCATCTCCATAATCCTTCTTAGTAAACAGGCACATAACAGTCAACAGAATATAACATAACAAAACACTATAAAACACTAAACAATGATATATTTGGAGTAAAAGGAAGGCAAAAAGATGTTCAACGTTAGCATTTACACACACTTTAAAGGATTCCTGCTCTTCTGTCTCTACCACTGCAGCTGTCGAAGCTGTCATTAAATTTAAAAAAATATATCAAATTAAAATGCTGAGGTGGGAATCCCCTACAGTTTTCAGCAGTGACAGTGAAGACAAAAAGGGAGGGGTTCTCCCTCTCCATTTAAAAAGAAAAAGGGGGTAAAAAAAATGTAATTATTATATAGAAGGGTTAGCCACTTTTTTATATAATGTAAACAAAAATGATGATTGGTCCGTTTTAATCAGCACAACAAAAAGTTTTACTACAGTGAAGTCAAATTAACAAGTAAAATCACAATATAAGTCAAACTCACATGTATTTCCTATCAGTGTAGCAGGTTCTCATAGGCTTAGTCTACATGGACGTTTTACCCAGCATTTAACCTGAGGCTGACCATTTAACCTAAACGCCCATGTTTGAAATTCCCTCGCATTCCAATGGGCTAACATACACCAGGACGTTTCCTTGAGGCGCATTTATGAGTGCTATCTATAACGTTGCTTGCAACGTTTCAAAAATTAAAAACGCAGGGTTAACGCTGGAGAAAACACACTGCAAGAACAAGTGCAAAAACGTATATGCACCTGGAGGCAAACATTAACACTCATGAAACATGTTGACACAAGGCAGTGTATTTATTCTAAACAACAGCAAATGTACTTTCTGCATCACTGCCAAAAATAGTTTAGGGCTGATTATTGGTCTGCTGTTACCCGGTCCATTTGAGTGAATGGGCTACCTTAGTGTACCACACTTTGGTCACACATGTGAATATGCCTAGGATACTCAAATGCAATGGATTACATATAGACTGTTACTATATATTAAACAGACTTTGTATTTGAACATTGAGTGTTATTTATTAGCCTGTTGGTGTACATCTTATTGCTGCGGGATCAGGTCAGGTGGAACTTTTACCAACATCACTCTGACCCGTTAACCGCTGTCATCACTCACTTTTTGGACACACTTGGATTCTATACCAGTTCGGTTTAAACAAGTGTATACATGTTGTCCTGCTAGCAGAAAAACCCCTGAAGAAGTGGTTGTAGCCACAAAGCAAATCAGGATTGAAAGATTTTTTTACATGCTGTGTCCTATGTTGGGCTTTTTACCAAAATATTTGAGTAATGTTTAGTTGTTTGTAGATTTTGTAATAAAAAAAATAGCTTTGTAGGATGTTGGTTTGCCAATAATTTCCTAATTGGGCCTACTGATCTAAGCTGGTTGGGTGGAATTGTGCCTTTTTTAATTTTTTGCCCTGAGGATTTGGCATTTGTTTGATGGATATCATAATTAACCACCTGGGCGGTTAGCCTGCGCCTGGTTCGGGGTAAGAAAACTTGCTACTATGGGTTACCCCGAACCAGACGCGGGGTAGCTAAAAATATAAACACGCGTTACAGTGCAATCCGATTTTCATACAACATTGTATGACAATCAGATTACAACTGAAAAATAATACTTACCTTGTGTCCGCAGCTCCTCTGGAGACGTCTGTCCTCTTCTGTCTTCATCCGGCGTGTGCAGTGACGATCTCAGGCTACAAGCGTCGGTCCGGGCGGGAGGTGGGTCGGGAAATTTAAATGACTTTGTATTAAACTCAATACAAAAAAAGCTGTATTGGGTCCAATACAAAGAAATCTTTATAATAATATATATATATATATATATATATATAAAATTGTATTATATATTATATAAGCTACTCTACAGTTACATTACATTATTATTTTTTTTTAATTACATTATACTTTTTTTTTTTTTTTTTAATTTTTATGTTTTATAAAAAAAATTTTTTTTTAAGTTTAATATTAAATTTATTAAATTTTGGACTGCGATTGCTGATTAAGTCAGTGCATATGTCCATCGAGGGGGGTCGTAGCGGGAAATTCAAATATTTTGTATTGGATTCAATACAAAGTCCTGTATCCAATCCAATACAAAATAATACAAAATATATTTATGTGGTTTTGTCTATAGGTATGTGACGTTGGACTCCATTTTAAAATTTACCACACTAGGGAGGTGTTTTAGAAAAAATATATTATTATACAGTATACCGAATTATTGCATTTTTGCAATTTTTGTGTTTTTTATTTAATTTTATTATTAAAGTTATTTCTTTTTTTCTTTTTTTTTACATGATTGTGTGTTTCAAACTTTATTATATTCAGGATATCTACTAGACCCTTGTTCGGACATATTTCTGTGTTACAGGTCTATAATTTAAAAAAAAAAAAATTCATGAAAAACAGTGTACCGCTTTTGGTACAGAAATCCAGACATCAGTGAAACGCCCAGGTGGTTAAGGAAGTCCTCTAATATGTTTATGCTATTATTTATTAGCTAATCATTTACCATAAAACTCAGAATGTATTATGTTCTAAAAATTATTTTTACAAAATTACTAAATGATGCTTTATAAAAAGCCACCTTCATTTTATAGTGGATCTACCTGTATCCACAAAACAGAACATGTGTAATCAAAACTTATTTGATGCTGAGTCAAACAAAGCTAAATAAAACAAAATGCAATAATTGCAGAAATCCTGGCTCAGCCTTTTTTAATGACTTGGAGTCAGGTGGCAAGTGCAGTCACAACTATTCGCAGTATTGATTTTACAATGTTGTCAATCATTGAACAATGCTTCCAGACTCGCCATAAAATGTGAAACAAAGCTGGAATAGCCACCTGCAATGGCTACAAAATATTATAGACAGACCCAAGGAATCTAATTTAAAAAAAAAATCTATCCCAATCAATTTTCATTAAGGGTGTAATAAATGCAGCAATCTAAGAAGGCATGGAATTGTTACTATCAGGCCACACAAGGGAAACGCAAATGACTGATGTTTTCAAATGACAGGTATTTTTAATTCACCTAGAGTTGTGTGGCTTTGAGTTTATTGAAACAGTCACTTTCCAGTCAAACAAGCAACAGCCTCCCTTGCAGTAATGCAAGCAATAAACGCTGCTGAGGTCCCAAAACATAGGATGGAAACTTTTTTCATTTTACAATCGTTTATTACACATGATTAAGATTTAACATGTTTGGAAAAAAATCAGTTTCCTATGATTGTGAAACAGTTGAATTCATTTCAGATTTTATAATTTTATCTGATTGGTGATTGGTAAGTAAATATTGGCCTGTGTGTACTGGGGTACACACAGGGGTTGGAATATTGCAGATTTTGATCATGTAATTAAGGTTTGCATAATTTAAATAAGTATTTTATTTCAAAAGGTTCAAAGCAAATAAAGCTTTTTTTGGCTGGCTGCCGATGGCTCACCATACCGCAATAGAAGAATTGCCTTGAACTGCTGGCATTACTTGGGAGGGAAGAAATAAAGCCTTCATTTAAACGCCAAACATCAACCTGGAGCATGTTTGTTATCGCTACCCTCCGTAAGAAAATTTAACTACCCTTGAGTATACCAATTATAACCTGGAATGGACACAGTTTCCACTGATGATTAACGGTCTTTTTTGAGAAAACTATCACCTAATTCCTAAAATGGTATGCATAAAAAGAATAACATTTTTAATTATTATTAAAGGGTTATCTACCCTTTTATGTAAAGTAAAAATTTAAAACTTTGTAAAAAAAAAGTCAAACTCACCTCAACTCATAAACCTGAAGTAAAAGTAATTTTGCACTGGAAACCCTCTCTGCCTATAGGCAAGCAGTTCTGTGCCAACAACGTGAGACCAAGTTCTACTGACAAAAGTGAACATAGTAGGTACTAAAGTACTCTCTCTCTGCAGTACTCGGGGGCGAGGGGGGGGGGGGGGGGGGGGGGGGGGGGGGGGGGGGGGGGGCACATAGGTCGCAATAAAGTTCATCTCCAAATTTTATGTGGACAAGTTTTCCTATCACTACACCAAAGGGGGGGGGGGGGGGGGGGTTGGATTGATATACAAACCAACACTCTGGGTTAAAAAAGCACCACTGCCTTATTTTTACCAATACAAGGTAAATGCATTAGATGTAAATTCCATCAGTTAATATAGAAGGCTATTTAGATGAGATCACATCAACAAAAGTACACAACCAAACTCTGAATTATTTTTACAGGTTGGCTTTATGGGTACTTTGACTAACAATTCATAATAATTTCCTATTATTTTGTTATGAAAAACAATAAATAAATCCTTTGGAAATTTTATATTCCTTTGTTGAATACTGTGCCAAAAGTAATAACATAACCAATGTAATCTATAAACAGACGGGAACACTTTATTAGAGAGACTGCTACTTCCGTAACACAGCTGCAGTCATCATTTGCAAGTTATTTATAGCACAATATCAGTTTGGAATTACAGCGGGATACTGCAATAGTCTCAGGACTATACACATATTTTGTTAGGATTCAGTTCCTTTTATTTTTATATTCACACCTGATTACCTTTGACCTTTTAATTTCATATGAAAAATAGCCAAAAAACTGTTGTTAACAGTTGTTGTTCCTGTCAATAAAAATTGTATTGTATAATTTGTCTATAAGGCCCCACACCGGTGCTCGCCTAATGCCAGTCCCCCAATCTAACACTGCGCTTTTCTCTTATAGTAAGGAGCCCTGGCCCTGTGGGAAGGTCAGTCCAGGTGCATACAGTTGCAGGGTCAGAAAGAGGCAAAATCAGCATCAGTAAATCCTATGAAAACACAATACAGGAGCAGATCAACCTAGCTTAACATCACAACAGGCACTGCTGACTGTCAGAAGAAAGGCTATAACGCCTTAGACGCCAATAGCAGCACACAATTGAGCCAGGAATCAAAATTAAGGATACATACTGGGGATGCAGAGAAAGTACATCTCAGGCTGCACGGCTATAGGGATTCTCCTATTTTCTTGCTTTTGCAAATGACATGGATGGACAGAATAAATGGGGGGAAATACCGTGGCGTAGCAGCCCAATAAGCATCACCTAACATTGTCTAACTATAATTTTACTCTTGTACCATAGTGTTACATTTTTTTAATTGAGCTTTCATATGGTAACACCAGTGGATGAAGCCTCTGCAATACATACCAGCATTGCCATCTGTAGCCTCCCCTGGACAATAGAATGGTTACAAAATGAAAACACAGAAAGCCAACTAAACAAGCTGGCACAACATGTTGTTATCCTGTAACAAAGTGCCTGCACAAAACAGGGAGTGGATCTAGAACAGCGGTTGCCAACAGGTGGTCCGCAAAAAAATTTTGGTGGTCTGCGACTCTGGCCAGTGCCCCACTGGGGGGGCACCCGCCAGAGCCACGGACCATGTCTCCCATATGCATCGCAGGCTTAGGGCAGTGGCCCGGTTGTGTCTTTAGAGTGGGTGGCTTCTGGCATCATGACTGAGAGAAGTTTCTTACCCTCTGAGTGACACATGGCTCCAAAGTCTGTAAATTTAGTGGTTAAAATTTAAATTTAGTGAAGTCTAAAAGGCTGGCAACCACTGATCTAGAAACAGGAAGAGCTGATCCACAGACACTTTGCATAGTATACAAAAGTGGACCTAGGTAGATCATTCTCAACTAACATGCCTCACTCTGTTTGCATAAGCTCTATCTGACCAGGGGTCAAACTTAACTGCATAAAAAGAAGAAAGTGTACATTTACAGTTAGGTCCATAAATATTTGGACAGACGTTTTTCTAATTTTGGTTCTGTGCATTACCACAATTAATTTTAAATGAAACAACTCAGATGCAGTTGAACTGCAGACTTTCAGCTTTATTCAGTGGGTTGAACAAAAAGATTGAATAAAAATGTGAGGAACTAAAGCCTTTTCTTTCCTACACAATCACTTCATTTCAGTGGCTCAAAAGTAATTGGACAAATGACTCAAAGGCTATTTCATTGGCTGGTGGGGCAATTGTTTCGTTATGTCATTATCAATTAAGCAGATAAAAGGCCTGGAGTTGATTTGGGGGGGGTTGCTGTGAACAGACAACATGCGGTCAAAGGAGCTCTCCATGCAGGTGAAACAAGTCATCCTTAAGCTGCAGAAAAAATGCTACAATATTAGGAGTGGCAAAATCTACAGTTTGCTAAATCATAAGAAAGAAACAAAGCACTGGTGAACTCGGCCTGGACGTCCATGGAAGACAACAGTGATGGATGATCACAGAATCATTTCCATGGTGAAGAGAAACCCCTTCACAACAGCCAACAAAGTGAACAACACTCTCCAGGAAGTAGGCATATGGATATTCAAGTCTACCATAAGGAGAAGACTGCATGAAAGTAAATACAGAGGGTGCACTGCAAGATTTAAGCCACTCAAAAGCCTCAAGAATAGAAAAAAAAACATGTAAAGCCAGCACAGTTCTGGAAAAACATTCTTTGAACAGTTGAAACCAAGATCAACCTTAACCAGAATGATGGCAAAAATAAAAGTATGGAGAAGGCGTGGAAGAGCTCACAATCCAAAGCATACCACATCTGTAAAACATGGCGGAGGCAGTGTGATGGCTTGGGCGCGCATGGCTGCCAGTGGTACTGGGACACTAGTGTTTATCCATAATGTGACACAGGAAAAAAGCAGCAGAATGAATTCTGAGGTGTTCAGAGACATACTGTCTGCTCAAATCCAGCAAATGCAGTCACATTGATTGGGAGACTTTTCATAATACAGATGGACAATGAGCCAAAACATACAGCCAAAGCAACCCAGGAATTATTAAAAGTGGAATATTCTTAAACGAAAGAAAAATAAAAACAAAAACAAAAAAAATCACACTTACCTTTAAACCCTCAGATCCCTTGATATCGGTGGTCCTTCTTGCGATCCGGTCGAGCGTCGTCCTGAGACTCCTCTTCATGGTGCAGAGAAAGTGCCAAGCGCCACCATTTTCTACCTTCTCTTCCGGTCTTCTTGCTCCGTCACCGAATCTCGCACTGGGCAGGTGCAAGACTATGTGACGTAGCTGCTGTGAGTGGGGGGAGAGCCTATCTCACTGTGCATATGTGAGATTGGCACCTCTTTTCCCTTGGAGGAAAAAAAGACCCTTCTGCACATGTGCAGAAGGAGCAGCCAGAGCCTCCTAGGATGCTTGACATAGGTATCCTGGGATGCTTTGCTCTCCCAATAAGTCCTAAAGACCTAAAGGAGCCGTGCTGCACCCTTTTTAAAAAAAAAAAAAAAGGGAGTTGGACTCAAAAGAAAAAAAAACACAAGTATTTAGCATTTAGGTTGTCTACCCTTCTATGTAAAGTAAAAATGTTGTGTTTAGGTATGCTTTAGGACAAACATTCCATTCTTGTAGAAGTGGTCCTAATTATATGACCATATGACGGCAATGTCTGTCAAGCCAGAGTTTGAAGAGACCTTAGGAACATCTGGAGAAACTGTGGGGTTTCACAGAACCCTGGTTGAAAACAACTGGTTAAAACTTTTATATAAATATTTCAAAGTCACATAGGATTGCATTGATGATCAGCATCTCTATGGGACTTCTGTTGACTGCAGTAGAATAATAAGGTCATTTGAACATGTATGCAGCCACCACCCACCTGCAGTTCTAGACATGTATGGCCAGCTTCAAGTCACATTCTTGAGCTTAAGCTTCTACACATGCCAAAATCAATCCTGTAATATATACAGAAGCTCCTTAGTGCTGAGATGGCATTCTGCAGAACCTGAATAATGCTGATAGCATATTCTATTCAAACACTTCCAACTGCCTGAAATATATAATTTTGCTTCACTTTGCACAGGTTGCTACGTACACTAATTTCTGATAATGTCTGACTTGCTCTTTAAACATTGCATTTACTTCACATTTATTAGTATAAAACCGTATAACATTTTGTGAAATTGATCTTGCTTTTAGAAAAGGTCATCTGGTAAGATGAAAACTCAATCCGATGTATACACAAATTCAGTGAGGATCAGTGTAAAACACAGAGAAAATGCCATAGAAACAGATTCAATTCATAGAGGGAAAAGAAAGGTGCTGTGCATGCATTCATTGGCTCTAAAATATGTTACATGTCAGGCCTTTACTGGCAGTATAGAAAACCTGGCATGTGCTGAAAAGGCCCAATAAGTCTGTGAATGTTTATTAAAATAAAATTATCCTCGGGCTAAGCACTAAATTTCTCATTTCATAAAAAAGAAAAACTACAAACATGTTTCTAAAAATTGAAATGCTGTGTAAACTGTAAATAAAAAAAAAAGAATGCAAGGATTTCCAAATTATTTAAACCCTGTATTTAATTTTAATGTTGAGAAATTCCATCGAAACCCATCAACAGCACATATTAGGTCACTAGTGTTAACTGTCTTTCATGCACATTAAAAATAACACTTTAAAAAAAAAAAGAAAGTACAACAGCCAGGGAGGTTTAAGCACATTACAAAGAAGTTAGGGAAGCAGGTACCATGAGAAAGCAACTTGTAGACATGTGGGAGGAAGCATTGGGTGATATTTGAATAGATTAGGGGCTAAGGAGGGCACCTGGGTTTTTTTTATTTCAAAAGGAACCTGTCCTTTAACAAAATCCCACTACATTTCACGGTATGTTACTGCAGACAGGTCAAAGCCAAACAAAAGTAGATCAATATCTGCATCTCCTAGTTTCCTAGAGACTGAATTCTCTTATTCATCCACAAGGATATATTTGCCAATAAATTGTGCTTGCAAAATGAAATGTTCAACAATGTGACACCAGTATGTCACAGGAAAAAAAAAATATTTTACACAAACTATTGCTTAACAAATTAGTCCTTCCTCCTTCCACCCTGGCACATGCGTGATATAGGCCCTTATTATCATTGCAGGAAAGAGCTCCCTCTGTGCATGCCCGAAATGAGACATGTGCAGAAGGAGCAGCCCAAAGTCACCTGGGATACATGACAAAAGGAAGAAAAAAAGAAGATAATCTTTACTTTATATAAAGGGGTTATCAACCTTTTTATATAAAGAAAAAAATTTGGTAATAGGTCTGCTTTTAAATGTAGCTATAAAAAACGTGTAAATCTTTACACATTTTTATGAAATTCCATTATCTAAAGATATACCTGTAAGTGATGATTTTATAAAAACAAGTTTTATTTTCAAATGTTTTATGATGACAACTTAGCACTGGGTCAGATAATTCTAAAGTTTTCTAAGCAGATCTTTCAGGGTCTGAATGACTGCAGTCAAAATCAATATGAATTTCAAATGCAGCATGTACATTGGTTATGGCAGCAGAAAGAAAGTTTTAGGCATCTTTTGTACAGCAGATAAAACAAAAAACAAAACCACTGTAATGCTTTTAAGATTGGCTAAAGATCTGCTGTTCCCATTACACCTTGGAAACAAAAATGCTATCTGTACAAACAACATTTTTTTCCCAATATAACAAGTGTTATACATTTCCTAGAACAATGTTTGATCATTTACTATAAAATCTATACTCTACTATCAAAAGAGATTCACCAACAAATGTTATAGTTTACAGCCACTGTATGTTATTTTTCTGTGTAAGGCAGCTTCAAGCTGTTCATAATATTCAAGCATCTGAGTAGGGATGGAAAGCCAACAAACACTTTAGGAGTCAAGGGAAATGTTCTTTTTTTTTTACAGAAAAAATACACAAACCCACAGTAGCTCTTTAAATTTTTTTTAGAATAGATTCAACATGGAGTGCATGTATAATTTTTATGAAAAGTTTGCAAACTCCCAAGATATTAGGTGAACATCTCCTAAAATGTAAACTGATCTTTATGTAGGTCTTGATGGTAAAGGCAGACTTACTTTAAACAGAACTAAACCCCACTATGCTCACCTTTTCCTTGTGCCATCACAGGTATGCGGGAGTTCACCCTGAATTAGGAATTGCTGGGTATTCTGGCAACCAAACATTTTTAAAAGTTCCCTCGGAGCAAAGAGAAGAGAAATCGCCTAAGTTCTTTCTGCAATAATGCCCTACCTGATCCAAAAAAATGTTACTTTACTTTTATTTTAACAAATACACAGATCTTACAGTGTGATTTTGTTATTACAGAAATAGTTACAAAAAAAATCAAGACTGTTAGTAAAAAAAAAAAAAAAAAAAAAAAAAAGGAACTGTTTTTAAAAATAGAGGGCGCTTTTTCAAAGCAGAAGTATGACTGAACTGAACTGAAGCTGACAAACACTGAATGAATAAAAATACATATTTACAGTGTTAAAAAAAAAAAAATATCAAAGTTTAAGCCGGGTGGGAATAAATTGTAGGTGGGTGTCAGCCCCTGTATTGTGACCTAACAGGTGGTTACTGAAAAGAGGTTGGGTGGTCCACCCAGCTAAAGGGGGCTGGGGAGAACACTGCATTTATGAAGCAGCACTAGATTGCTTTTGGCTTTATAGATGTGCACTTTGTTGCACCAGCTTTGGAAGCTGGCATAAACTGATATATAGAGAGTTGCATGTGTAAAAGAAACAGACCCACGTAGCTCTTTCTGTTGAATAAAGCAACAGCTTCATGATTATTGGACAAGTCACATGAATAGACTCTCCGCCAATCATGGAGCTCTTTCTGCAGACAAACGCTGAACAGCAAAGAGATCAAGTCTACTTTTCTTCATAAATATGTTGCTAAATATTCCTATCCTGTTGTGTTAACTTAAAATGAAGCCTATAAAATGATAGAAACGTTTAAATGTTGCAGTTTGCAAAACAGAAAGTGAGGGCAAGTTGGCAAATCACTAAAAGCAATATTTAAGATATAACTGTGGAAATTGCCATTCCACTCTGGTAGTAAACTCACTTTGATTAAACCTGCAGCTATTGAAACTTACACAAAGTCATAACATGTGTACTGCATGCTTGTAACATGCTTTTTGTATACTCTGGAACAAAATGATAGCCCTGAATCCTGCAGAATTAAAACCAGGTCAGCAATGGTTCCAGCAATATTTCTTCTTCCCACTACTCTGTGGCAATTTACAAATAAATCAAAAAACAGAAATATCCTCTAGGAGAGCAGTGAGAGGAAGGAAATAAAATAATCTTCACCTTGAAAATAAAGCCAAAATGAACATTCTTCCTGTCAGATGCATTGTGATAAAGCAAACAAGTTTTCTCTAGCCTAGTAGATATACATAATGTTCAGAAAACACAGTTTTCTGTAAAAAATCTAAACATTACATATATATCATATAGTGTGAGTTTAAAAAAGTGGGGCAAACAGAAGTGAAGGTGCTATACACTCCAATCAATCAAGCTCCAAATCGCATTTTTAATAAAAAATAAGCAGCCAAAACTGGAAAGACACACAACCATACTGGAGAGCAACATACAACACAAGTAATTAAAACACTGAAACATCATCAAGCATATCTATTTTAGAAACAAATATTTATCAGAATATTCTTTTTAATATAAATTATTTCCCTAATGAAATATACTGTTCTTAATCTGTGGTAGACTAGCAATCCACATAAATAAAGTATGCGCAGTGAGGCTGCACCAAAAGAGTTTACAATTTCTTCACATCACAATAAATCATGTACTCTGCAAGACCTTGGGCTGCTGTGGAAAAAAAACGATTATTCCTAAATTATTAATAGAAATACAGTCACGCAGCCAATTCAGGAGATACAACTATAGTCAGCATATTGAGGATGGTAGCACACTACTTATTAAGAAATTTACACAAACCCACTAACATAATGATTTAACTTTCCTTCCTCTGACTGCTCTCCCAGAGGATACTTCTGCATTCTGATTTATTTGTAAGTTGCCAGAGAGTAGGGGGGGAAAAAGCTCCTCTCATAAGACATTATTAGGAAGAGAGATATGATTAGCCTCCGGTACTGCAAGCAAAAATGAAAATATTTCATGCATTATAAAAGACGAAAGCCAGAATTTTTTCTATGAAAAGAATGGCTAAGGGCTACATTTACTAAAGAATGAATTATTGCATACATTTGCACCATTTTGCACTTATCTTCACCTTGAAAATAAAACCAAAATAAACATTCTTTCCATCAGATAAAATGGGCTAAAGCAAAAAGTTTTCTCTGGCTTAGTAGATTTACATGATCTTCAGCTAGTATTTTTTGGCTACCCTAAGTTTTACTAGGATTTGAAGAAAACAAAAAGTTGGAAAGTCCCATGAGCCAGCTTAAGAAGTGTTGCCTGATTGTGCAGCAAAATAAACACATCTCAAGGTTTGCTTACTTTCCCCAATAACCATTCGACCTGGGTGACCACACTACATTCTACTCATTTGTTTCCTGTACACCTTTGCCAAATGAGTATAGTAATATGCACACACCGATTTGTAAAAGAGGAGATGTCCGCAATATATTGTTTTTTATTGGTTGTCAGTGTTTATATTTAGAATCTGCCATGTAAGGTATGACCTATCATTTGTTTGTAGCCTAAAGCCCCATACAGGTATCAGGCAGATGACAGATTTCAGTCTATACAACAATCTTTCATAATTGTTTCCAGTGACAGGAGAATGAACAAGTGCTGTACACACAGCGACAATTCTTTTTATATAGAGAGTATGGGGAGGGAGGACAAGCCAGCGGCACTCTAATGTGCTCCCCTGCACAGGAAAATAGAACAGTTATTCCCACTAAATTGTTCATCAACCTGCCAAGGCAGATTTATAGGTGATATTAGGGGACCATTGTACACATGCTACCTTTTTGCCTGAGAAAAGCATAACTGTTCCATCTTGGGAGGCAACCGTTTGGTACAAAGCTTAAGAGAATAGTTGTTGTGAAACCATGTATCACCTAAAGATACTATAGTCATTTCAAGTCATTGTTTCTTAAAATTAAACTCTCATGTGCCCCCTAGGAAGCCCAACATTTTTGGAATGCAAGTACCAACTTGAAGTTCAAACACCAAATTGGCATTCACTTAAAACTCTCTGTATCCTTCAATCCAATGTAGTGAATTGAGGTGAACTTGTAGTTACAAAATTGACTTATGCATGACATAGCTCTAACTTATGGCAAGCTTAAGAAATTCATACTGTTTGTTGTCCAGGCTTCATGAACTCCAAAGAGTTTTTATGGCAATATATTCTAATTCTGAAGTTACTTACTGGCTTTCACAATGCAATATTGGCTTAGTTCACAGTTATAAGTATAATCAAACAAAATTTTTTTTTTTTTTTTTTTTTTTTTTACCAGAGACCTATTTCTACAGACCACCTGATTTTTATTTGAATTGAATTTGTGTCATGTACTGGGATTTTATCACAAGTTTAGTGGCTTTGAACATTTACTAATATGTGTTTTGATTTCAGATCATTCAACAAGATCCACTACATCAGCTATAGAATTCTCTGCTCCAAAACCTCCCTTTCTTATTTAAAACCATCAGTAGTCACTAAACGTAGGTTAACATCCCTGTGGTAAGGTATGGCAGCAGCACCACACAGTAATGTATGTAACGTGTTGATGCAGTGTGGTACAATTTATTCTCCATGGCAATGCACCTATTTGACCTGTACACCTCCATGATATACGTTACCACAGATAGTGTGTTATGAAAGTGTGATGGTAAACAAAAAAAACTAAACAAAAACTTGGGTGTTTTTTTTTCTACTGCCATATGGTAGGCAAACTACTCAAATGAACTGATAATACATATAACAGATCTATGCAATGATGCCATTGCAGCCACAGAGATGTGAACTTGAACTTTTACTGGGTCACTAAGCAAAAACAAAGAGATTTTTATGGAATGCATAATGCTGAATGGTCTGACTGAGGTGCAGATTTTCAGCTACATAAAGCTTGGTCATTTTTACACCATATTTTTGATGCCATACACCCAGTTTTACTCTATTCAATCAATATCACACGGTGCACACTGGTGTGATGCGGTGGTAATCCTTTTAGTACTCCAAAGACCATTGGTAATGGACTTCTAACAGTAATACTCTATATCGGTGGTCGCTAACCTTTTTGGTCCTGGGGACCACTAAAATTACCGGCTCCTGACCGCGCAAGTGCAGGGAGCCGGTTGTCATTTAAAGGGGAGGAACCTCCCCATAGTGATATCATAACGCCATAACCCCATCCACTCTGCCACTGCAGATCTAAACCTGCCATGGGAGAGTGGGCGGGTTGTGTGCAGGGACACAGCCTGCCCACCTCCCTGAGCCTGGGAATTGCTCGGGGGATGTGATCAGCGGTTCTGGCCGCTGAATACAACGGTAGGGTCCTTCTCCTGACCCCGCTTCGGGGGTGCACAGACCAGAGCTTCAGACCCCCAAAATCTTCTTGCGGCGACCGCTGCTCCATATTGCAAAAAGAATAATACAAGTGGTATTAAGTGGTATTAAAAAAAAATAAAAAGAAAGAAAGAAAGAAAATAAGCACGCTCGCTGTTTTGTTGGTGATCCAGCCAACCTGAAAATGAATCTGGTGCAGGATTGAAAACATTTGCTAACAAATAGCAAGCTACTTTTAAGAAATCCATTCCAGGTTTGCTGAATCACCCAGCTTCACGGATAAAAGTGTATCCTCTCCAGCCTTGGAGAGCTTTAATAAATCAGTCCCAGTGCTGGGAAGAACAGCCAATACAGACTCTTTAAAGTACATATCTAACTGCGAGAGTGACCATGTTTGATAGGTGCTTGTAAACATGGTCAAAAATTAAAGAAAAGTATAGAAAGATTGGCAATTTTACAATGCCTAAAAGAAAAAATAAATTCTGTAGCAGAAACTTTAGATACCTTCCAATAAACATCCCATCATTTTGGCAGCATTTTAAGTGTAGAGATTACATGAGTATTACGGAATATTGGTGAAGTTTTCTATGTTGCTCTAACTCACTAGAAAAAGAGTGGCCAATTTGGATAAATGGGGTAATGAAATAATGTAATATTAACATATTATACATTAACATTGCCCTATATTAACAAGAAGGGCACAGAAAAGACAAATTGCATATTTTACAAATAAATATTAATTTGTTGATACATACTATACATGGCAGAGCAAGTCAATATTAAAGCATGAAAGAAGAGTAGGTGGCAATCACTACAGCATAATTATTAACGTGCTTGAATACAGGGAATAGGTATGGTACATAACATGTTGAACACAAAAGGAAATGTACAACAAAATGGTAGGCATACAAAAAATATGTATTAGGCTGCTATAATGTGCTCTATGGGAAGCAGTTAAGTAAAAGGAGTTTTCACACTCAAATAGGCCCCAGGAAATGCTGAGCTATGAGAAATAATGGAAATGCTTTAAGAAGGACAATGGATGAATTCAGAAAAATTGTTATAAACACAACTCTAAAAAGGAAAAAAAAAACAGAACACTTTCTAATGTAAAGAACAATTGCAGTAAAAATATCCAAACAGCAAATCTTGGCAAATAGTCAACTGTTCTGCTGTCACAGGATTTAAAAGGTCGTAATCTTATCTGTGACTGCTGTTCAATCCCACCTGTTTGGTAAAGGTACGCTGGCAATCAGTGTTAGCCTGTGCACGGCAGTGAGTATGGGACAGTAAAATATTGCTAATCCACATTATATAATGTATTGATACACCAATTTAATGACATTTGAAGATTTAAACTTTAGTTTAAATTAGTCATGCCAAATGAGATTATTGAAACTGATTTTTAAATAACTCCAGTTGGAAGCAAGTTGAAAATAATGCTGATGGATATGATTATAACTAGCAGACTAAGCTAAATCTACACTGATGTAATAATAAATTCCTATAAATGCCCAAACAGCTTTTAAATCAATTTTACATGACAAAGGTGTTTAAAACCAAAGGTGTCAGAGAAGATGTAGAATAGGAAAAGAAACACTCATAAACTGCCTCAAAACCACCCATAAAATGTTACAAAATAGACAAAACGCCTCTAAAAATCCATTTTTTTTAAGGGGGCTGTTTAGTTGATTATGGGAGCTTTAAAGTAATTTACAATACTTTCCAAATGCTGCAGGATGTGTTTTCTTTACAACCCATCAAGAAAATACTCTGGGCAGAACTGGGCCATTGGAATTATGAGAATGGCAAACATGGACATTTAAACAACAGTCCGTGTAGACTTAGCCTAAAAGGGACACTTTAATAATATAGGCCATACAACTTACATGAGCCCAGATCTTAAAGAGGGAGCTTACTAAAGCACAGAAATATGGGCATCATACCCATATTTTTGTGATACTGGAAAAAAAATGACTCATCATAGCAGGAGTCCGCTTTTACTATCTGGTTTAAAAGATAATAACTGTTCCACCAACAACTAACACTTTACTAATTCAGGCAATCAAGTGTAACTAGACTACAAAATTGTATAAATTATTATAATTTTTATTTTTTGTTGCTGCTGCTTTTTAAATATCAATACATTTAGGATTCACCATTTTTTTCTTCAAAATGATTTTCACCTGATTGCCATTGGGTAGAACTCCAGGGCCAGAATGTTAGGAGTTACATTTTGCTAACTAGTATTCGATAACAAGTATAAAATACCCATGAAACTAATTCTGAAAAAAAAAATACCAGGATAGAATTTTAAACAATGATCATACAGGATTAATCATATATTCTAAATGTAAAAACAATTGTTAAATGACCCCTTTGTTACAGTAACTAAAGAAATGTGTCTTACCGTGTTTCCCCGATTTTAAGACATCCCCATTAAATAAGCCACCCCCGATTTATGAAAAAATAATTAAAATAAGACACTCACCCGTGAATAAGACATCCTCCGATATTTGATCCTGTGTGTGTCTCCTTGATGCTGGCTGCAGCACGTGTCTGCTCCTGGCTGCAGTGCAGAGTGAAACTGAAAGTAACAAGCCAGCTTTCTGCACCAGGAAGCAAGCTGCTGATCCCTGCCCTAACGGAGATCCCTGCACTTAATTACCGGTAAGTGAACAGAAGGGGACAATCAATGGCATAGAGTGATCAGAAGGGGACAGTCAATGGCATAGAGTGATCAGAAGGGGACAATGAACGGCACATGAGTGATCAGAAGGGGACAATCAATGGAACATGAGTGATCATGAGTGACTTTCAACAATAAATGTGTACTGTAGTCTTTCTTCTTCATGGAAAAATAAGACATCCCCTGAAAAATAAGACCTAGGGCATATTTTGGCATTTCAAAAAATATAAGACAGTGCCTTATAATCGGGGAAACAGGGTACATGCAGTAAATAGTTGGATATAAAGCTCTGTGTGTGCAGATTACTTCAATATCACACAGATAATCTCTAGAGAATGCAGCACATTGTGACTCAAGAGGTCAGTTCATAAACACAAATGTTTTCTTCAGACCAAGATATTTAGTACAAAGGAATACATTGTTCAAAAAGGTGAGAATACTTATAAAGCTTTATTGGGTTTATATTAATTGTAAATTCACTTTAATTGGGTAGCTATCATATGAAGCATAAAATAAAGCTCATAAAAGGGTTTGTCGTTGGGAGGTTTAAAGCAGCTGGTATCTACAGTACTATTCAGACCTTTACTTTTCAAAATGACATTTCACAACTTGATTTTTTTTTAGACATTAAATTATTTTTAAGTAAACAAAAATATCTCTCCTAACTCATATTAGATTGCTTTAGGAGAAAACCCTTTTCATGCTGACTAGTAATGTCAGTGTAACTGACAAGTAACTGACTTGGTCTCAGATGAGAATTAAAAAAAATACTACAATTATCTTGTTTAATAAACTAAAAATACACACACACACACACACACACACACACACACAAGAAACCCCATGTCATAGTTCTCTGCAGCCCTTTTCTGGTGGGCGGAATGCCCGGCTGTCATGCCTCCTCTTCCGGCAACTCCAATTATTTGAATGGATCACGGAGGGGAGAGATAACAGCTGCTAGTGATAGGTGGGCGGGGGAGCGAAGCAGAGTACAGATAGGATAAGATCAAGACAAAGGCAGTCCCGACCCCATCTGCTAGTTTGTGCTGTGGCTTCTTTTTTTAAAAAAAAAACTTTATCTGTCCGAGTAAGCGTGTACAAATGGGCAGCACACTGTGATAGCTGTGTGTGTAAATGCTGCATATTCTGTAGTCTTACAACTCACTGTGTACAAACCTTCTTCTAAATCATTGATCCCAACAACTGGGGACCCTCAACGCTACTAGGAAACGTCCCCAGCTATCAAGAAAATTAGGATATGGGGATCACAAGTTTAAAAACTTACAACATTGCAAGTGCTGTTTCAAAAGCATATCTCCTAAACCGTTAGGTTCACAGCTGAAAAAAAATTCTGTGGAGAACACTGCTTTTACATTTTCTTCATTTATGGTGACTAGTCATGTCACTAGCTGTCCCTTAAAGAGCCTCACAATCTAATATCCCTACCATAGTCATATGCCATCATTAGAGACTAAAGTTTACTTAATTTTTTTGGGGGGTGGGGTGGAGTAAGCCAATTTACCTACCTGCATGTTTTTTGGAATGTAGGAGGAAACTGGAGTAGTTGGAGAAAACCCACACAAACACGAGAACATGCATACTACATGCAAATTTTGCACCTAGTTACCAAGTCTATTTTCCCTCAAACAGACTCACAATCTCAATGTCTTCACCATAGTCATATGTCAATAGTTTTGAGGGGAAGCCAATTAACCTTACCACATGTTTATGGGGTGGAGGAAACCAACGCACAGACAACAGACAAAGAGAACATACAAACTCCCAGCACATGATGTTTTGTAGGTTTAAATCTGTGACCTAGGGCTGCAGAGTTCTAGCTGCTGAGCCAACCATGCTGCCAGAAGTGAAGTTTTACACAAGAGACTTTAGCAGAAGTGTAACTTCCCACTTTAGCTTTACTCTATATTTTTTTCTCTATTTAGAAGTCTAAGTTCAAACTAAACATTTTCCTTTCCTGAATAGTTCGAACACGTTAAACAATCCTGACGGGTTTAAATAGCTGTCTGTGCTACATTAAGGGAGTCTTCCCCCTCATTTTGTGTACTTATGACACTAAAAAAGTAAAGTGCATTTTTTTTCAAGACCTGAATAAAAAACTGCAATTAACATCCTCTGATGTAAAAATGTTAGGAAAGAGCGGGACAGAGAGTCCAGAAATCTCACAGTAGATTTACGCATACGGTTTATTTGGTATGAAGTGGGAAGGAGGTAAACCAGATCAGCAAAGTGTTTGGGTATATATGTTCTATCTTGTACTTTTTGTTTACTTTAAAGAGGGTAATATTAGAGAGCATAGAAAAGGGGGGTAAGGAGATACAGGGAAAAAAGTAAATGAATAGAGAGCATTCTTGTCACAACAGGTCAGATAGTTACCAGACAAGTGATAGTATTACCCTGTGCTTACAATCTAAGCGGTAGGTGAAGTAGATCCCAATAGGAAAAGGGATATGGAAAGGTAGGAGAGTAGTGGTGGTTTAAGAGACAGAAGACAACGGTAGGCAAAAGTTGTTTTTTTCTTTTAAATGTGCAGAAAGCAAAAGCATGCCAAATAGGATGAGGAATACCATTTCTGACAGTCAGGGCAGCCCTAGTTTTAAAGCTGAACATGAGGAATGTTCAGGTGATATAAAAGCAAGTGAAGAGATATGAAAAAAGCGTCGAAAAGGAGTGGCGAGAAAGATGGAAACGTCCGACTGTAACATTTATGAAAGATTGTAGACGAGAGAGCCAGGTTTGTGGAATAACAGAGAGGAGCATCTTACAGTAGTCCAGATGAAAGATAAGAGCATGTACGAGAAAACTGGTGTTCTCTGGGGACAGGTAGGTTTGTATTTTGGAGATGCTGTACAGGTGAAAGTTGCAGTACCTTGAGATGTTCTGATGTCCTGAAAGTGAAGGAGAGGTAGGAATCAAAGGTAACACAAAGGCAAGGCACCCAGGGGGAGGCTCAAATAACAGTGTTATTAACAGTTAGAAAGATAAAAAGATGTCAGGGAGAGATTTGGAAAGTTGGGGGGGGGGGGGGTGACGAGTTCTGTTTTATCCAGGTAAAGGTTTAGAAACCTGTCACCCATCTATGATGAGATGGCCAACAGAAAGAGTAATACCTTATCCAGGACTGAGGTAGACAAGATCATCTGGATACAGATGGTACTGTAAGCTAAAGAAGCATATAAGACTGTCAAGTGAGGAGGTATTCAGAGAAAACAAAACCAGTCTAAGGGCTGACCTTTGGGGAACACCAACAGGGAGGAGAGAAGGTGAAGAGGAATTACCATTGAAAGAAACTTGAAAGAAGTGGTTAGACTGATAGGAAGCAAACCAAGAGAGAGTCGTATTATGAAAACCAATGGAGTTCAGGTTTTTAAGTTTTTATTGGCCTACCCTCCCTCATAACTTGTAAAGTTAGTAAAATAGTATCAAGTTCACTTACATTTTTTGCAATTCTAGTTCCATTATTGTATAATCGTTTACCTTCAAGCATCAAATCTGCACACTAAAAGATTATTTCTTCACATACCTTCTATAAATTCAGACTGCATTAAGCAGGACCAAATTATCATTGGCCTTCTTGCATGTTATATTACCATGAAATGTGGGATGGCATTCTTCAGCTGTTGCAAAAAACTCTTAAATGTGAAAAGCGCCCAAAAATTATAGGGAATGAAGCTTTCTTGATCAAGAGATAAACCTAAAATATACTTATAACTTATACATCATCAGTTTTGTATATAAAAAGTAAAAGTATTTAAATAAGTGGAGTCCTGACAATATGTTTCAATCAACAAACACATAGAATCATATTTAGGATGGATTGGCAGGTGTCATTTTGTGAAAAAGGCCACTTATGTTGAAAAATAAGTACATATTATTCTTTATATTTACATTACAAATGTACATTTTAGGATTCCATCACAAAAAGTATGACTTATTATCATTTCAAGTATCATTATTTCATAAACAAAAATATGTACTTAAGCAGCACTATACCAAACCCATAACTGGTTTCTGAATAAAAGGGTCAACGCTAAATCATGAGGTCTAATGAGATAAGTCGTAGTGTTTACATGGGCCTATATAAAGTGGCGTCTCTTTAGTGTAACTTTAAGCACACTTTAACAACAAGTTTACCATTTAAGTATGCAAAAGTCCTAGCTAAATTGATAGTCAAAAGGAATTATTAAAAAATTAGAAGAGCTCAGCAGTTGCATTCTCCATTTTGTACGAACGAAATTATAGAATTTTTCGCAAGAATGCTTTTTACAGAGCTTGTTAAATGTAGACCTCGATTACCAAAGTGATAATCCCAACTGTGTAATTTGGAGCAACTTTTACGGTTTGCTATGTGCTGAGAATAATTCAAAGAGGGACCAAAACCTCATCATATGAATGATTTAAATAGCAATTGCATTTTCATATAAACTGTAATCTTACACCTTACTGCCAAATGATTAATTATATTTTAGGAAGTATACTATCAAAGGGTTACTTGGAATTTTCTGCAAAATGTGAAGCCACTAATGTCCAATTCAAAAAAGTGTAGGATTCATGAAAAGTTGAATAGCACTTCCAACAAAATCAATCATACTGTTACTTCCAAGATAATAAATAATGTCATTCATGCCAGAATCTTGCATGCATCTTTTGTCGTTAAGAATGCACTGCATACTTTCTAAAGACAAAGACACCTAACAGTAAATGTCTGCTCAAAACTTTACTTTGTTTTGAATAAATTATCAGGGTTTAAGCAATGAGATATTAGGTACCTTTGAAAATTTGTTCCTGTTCTGGACATAATTTTCGGTAAGTCCAAAGCAGTGGGGCTAACAGCTAACTATAAGAAATGTGAATAGAAAATAAGATAAAAAGAGATAGGAGGGGGGAAACCATTACCCAGTGTTCACATAATTTCCACTGCTGTTCTAAGTAACAATGTAAGCAAGATTTATTTAAGGTAAACTGGCCATGACGTAGTTTTAAATTAGCATTTACACTAAAATTGTAGAACCCAGGAGTAAAAGTGGCCAGAAATGTTTCACTGTACTATGAAATGTGTTAAAGTATCACAGTCAATACTTTAGTGCTAGCATCTAGACAGGAATTAGGTATAGTCAGATGTATATATTCCCATTTAAAAACATGAAGGAATTAAACACAGAAGAATATTTCCATAGTTTTTGTTGATATTTTCTTTTACTTGCACACTGAGTTGCAGAAGATATCTTGCAATGTAATGTAAACAATTGCTTGCACAATCAACATTTCTACAACTGTTTGCTGAGGATTATTTGACAATTTTGTAAAACCATTTTAAATAATACATCCAACTGTAACAGTTTACAATTAATCAACAATATAACTAGAATATTATACATATTGGTTGTGTACACAGGCCTCTTCAAATCTAATTAGACTCTCCACATGTGTTTACTTTTACTCAGCAAAATTCCACATATTTGTGACAGACTATTCTGCTGTACCTCCATTTAGTCTCATATTTGTAATTACTGTTGCACGCATGCTACAAAATGCATGCACCGCTCTGTGTATGATCCAAGCATACCTGGGAATAAATTAACTCCTGTATGCAGTTACATAATTTCAGCCTGGCCAAACTGAAATTTAAACTTGAATTTGAGCAATAAACATTTAATGAACTGCTTCAGGGCCAACAAATCAACATTTGGAATAAAGTAGATAGAACCCCAAAGCAGCAAATTTGTATTTATGGGTGCAATCCACATTTTATACAACTGTCCAACTACTGAACAAATGCAGAGTCGCTCAGGAGGCAAATTGATGCAAATAAGAAGGATAACATTTTTTTTTAATCTGAAACTCCCTCTCTTGTAGGTAGAATAATGAACTTGTGGACAATCTTTGATGTTTGCAGCCTCAAATAAAGTTCAGTAAACCTGTATGCAGTGAGTAATAAAGAGTCAAAAAGATTTAGAAGGATATACTTTTTGATTAAGGCTAAGTGCCCCAAAAAGACAAAAATGCTAGTACCCTTACAGCCCATTAAAAAATGTATTTTTGTATCCTGTAATATTAAACATAAAAATAAAATACCTGCATGCTCCGGCATTTATTAAATCAAATATATCATATAAGTACAATCAGTCATTTAGTATGAAATTAAGAAAATTCGTCATCATTTTCCATTGCTCCTATTTCTACTTTATTAAGCGCGTCAACAATATTGGGTGATGTAGCAAGAAGAAGACGGAAGAAAAGATTAAAGATGGCGGCGCCCGGCATTTCCTTTGCATTGGGATGAAGGAGAATTATAGGACAATGCAAGACCTGATCGAAGGAAGGTCCAGCGACATTAAGGGACCTGCAAGATTTAAGGTAAGTGTAATTTTTTTTATTTTCAGTTTAGTTCTGCTTTAAGCAACTGGGCTTTTAAGTATACCAGGAGAAAAATTGCCATTAGAAGGCAAATAACAACTGGATAAATAACTGCCTATTTAGGAATCAAGCAGAGTAATATCAGCTTTTTTTGATAATCCCCCAAATTTTTAGTATAGCCCCCAGATTAAGCTTTACATTTTTTGTGGAATCTTAGAATATGACATAGTGGAGATCATAGTGGAGGACCCTTTCTGAATCAAGCTAGTAGAGAATTCACTTTATTACTTATACAGTGGTGTACAGTGGTGCAGAAAACAAACCATCCAGCTATAAGGTTTGGAACAAGAGGCAACTTGATTTCCTTTGTGATGATTGCAATTTTCTGGATATCACTCATATATTGTTCGTTTGTATTTTGACTGTATACACAATCCATTACCAATAGCACAGTTGAGCTATGTCTAACATAGTAAGCTAACTATTGAAATGTTGGGTAAACCATTTCAGTTGCCAAAAAGAATGTCTTTTTCTAACCTTTCTTAATTATTATCTCATTATACACAAGGCTTTGGCAACCTGTATTCTAACTTGAAAAATTTGGGGTTCTTTTAACCTGAATTCAACATATGTATCAACTAGATTGGTACAAGAAAAAGAGATTGTATTAGTAGTACACACATATTCTAAAATTGGATCCTGCCCCACAAGGCTTCTGTATTACTTATTCTAGTATGTTTGTCTACGGTAGATCAATGCTTTCTTCACTTTGTCTAATTTAATTTTTCTTGAACTTAATTATATATTTCAATCATCCTTGCAAGGGTTGCTACCAAAGGATGTAAATGTAGGGCCTGCTCTAAAGACCTGAGAGGTTTCCAATTATGTTTCATAGCCAATTTGTCTTAGTAGATTTTTGTGTACAATGAACTTAGTGGGCCTATGTGCCTGCCACAGTGTGGAGATGAGGCACTGGACCTGATTTATTAAATCTTTCCAAGGCTGGAGAAGATACACTTTCCTCAGTGAACCTGGGTCATCCAGCAAACCTGTACTGGATCTGGTCCAGGATTAAAAACATTTGCTAATAAATAGAAATATATTCCAGATTTGCTGGATTACCCAGGTTCACAAATTATAGTGTATCTTCTCCTGCCTTGTAGAGCGTTAATAAATCACGTCCACTAAATGTATATTCTCTGGGGGAAAAATAGCAAAAACTTCAGCCCTCTGGTACTGCAGAATCATCCTTTTGAGCTGTGATGCTCAAGTATAACCCCCAAAGAAAAGTGATGGAGTGGTCCCACAATAGAGTCAAGCAAGGGGTGTAGGGCGCACCATTATTAAAGGAAAATCTAGGACAAACAGGGAAACAATTGAATTTCAGTGCCATGAAAGCCAATATCCAATCACATTACAAAATCAGTCTACAAATAACATCTCTTGAATTCAAATGTGGGCCCAGTAGCCTAAGGGCTGTATAGAACTAATTTTCATGGCTGGAACATCATCATCAACATGTTTTTACTCTAGTTACAAATGGAAAGATAAAATGCAATAATATTTTTAATGACTGTTACAGGGATGAGTAAGCAACGTTTCAAACATAGGAATTAAAATAAATAAAGAAGTTTAGAATAGATTGGCTTTTTACAACATGCCTATTGCTTCAAATATTTTTTTTTTTTCATTACATCGCTTTTGGCCTTTGACATGAGTCCACAGAAAGAGTAATTACTCCTCTTAGGTCCAGATAATTGTGATGATATCCTTTATGCCTATTTTTTAAATAATGCGTTTTCAAATGGCAGTTCTCATTACCTTTCTGACTTATGCATTGATAAGTAAAATATATTGGATTCCTGCTTTCTGCAGCAGTAGGGGACAGTGTTCAAGATACTAAGACTTTTTTTTGTAACATCATAGATTTATCTATTAGATGTTAGAGATAAGAGTGAGAAATTGCTCCAATAAAGCTACTAAAATCTTTTACTGCAATAGAAGAAAGAATGTACTATGCGTACTAAAATGTAAGCATTCTAAAGGATCCACGAGTAGAAACAAAAAATGTATTTCTGTTCAAATACAAAATGATCTGTGTTTGCAGCATAAACTGAATGATATTCTTAATCAATAATTATGCAGGATGCCTTTAAGAGAGCATTAATTATAATTGTAGTCAAGATGACTTATGACTGCACAAGATCAACATTCATTATACAAGCAGACAGAACGTAATTGGTAATAAAATAACCCCTGGAAATTTTTGGCACAGTTAAAAACTGCAAAAATATATGTCCTATTGATCTTTAGATAATGTAAAATGTCAAACAGTTCTGAATGAGTAGCAATTTTCTAATAATTGCCTAGAGTTATTAGTGCTGAATCAGTTCCACCAGTGCACAAATGTATACAGTTGTATAAGCTTCGTAATCCAATTCAGTATATCAATTTATTTTGTAGAATCGCTCTTTATCTTATGTCAGTATTAAAGTTACCACTACCATTCCTGGTGGAAGTTATTCATTCCTTCATAGTGAGTTTTATTTAAACACTTAGCAACAATAAAGAAATAATTTACTTAAAAAAAAAAATAAAACTTTTTTATCCAACAGAGAATTCAAAATGTAGGGTTTGGGAATGTATTTGGTGTTATCTTGACCATTTCAGAAAATATCTTTTTGCAAATTCCTAATGTTTCAAAATTTTCAGCAAATGTTACATTGCATGTGATTTGTAATGTGCTCTGTAACAGTGCAGAGCAATTTTTGCAAACAATGACTATCTCGTCTTTAGTGCAACCACTTTCCCTATCAGAACACCGATCTAGGAAATGCATGAGGATATTCAACAGAAGCAAACATCTTCAGGGGAATTGTTCTTTAGCTTCTTTGCAGCCAAGAATAGTGGGACAAGTTGTGTTAGAAATCCTAAAGTTATAATTTCATGACTACAATAGACAACTTCATGAAAAGAAAAGAATGACAATTTTTAAAAATTTGATTTAAGAAATAATCATCTTAATTTCATTTGATCAGGTGTTTCTCTTTCAAATGCCCCTTTTTAAAAAAAAAATGGTGTAATTACTAGGCAACACCTTGCAAACAGTTCATGGCAAAACAAAGGTAAATTCTAGGTAACACCTGCTTCCCCCCTACCCCGTTACATAATGTTCCCTATCCAAGTCAAAGTGCTGCGTTACTTTTAAAGTGCTTGATGTGTCAAAACCCAGTTCCTTTGTTGTACTGCAACCGCAACCAAAGTGATCATCCTTGTCTGGTAGATCACAGAGCTCTGCCAATCCCTCAACCCTCTACATCCATAAATTAATTTCCAAGCAAAACAAAGATACTGCCTTAGCTTGCAGAGCCAGTCACACACACTATAGGAATGTAGGAAAGAAAAAGTTTATTGAAACTGCAGTTTTTGAGTATGTACACATCAAAAGAGATAAAGCTCACATGCCTGCTATCATTTAACATGGCAATACAGTCATAATACACACAAAAGATACATTCTTGGATGGAAGACAGGGAGTTTGGGGGTAATATTCGGTATTGCCTGGACATGCACAATAAAGAGGACCTGAACTCTGAGATAGTTCCAAAAAAGGCAGGCAGAATAAGACAGTCAGTAGTATACAGTAGTATATAGAAGCTGATAATTTTCCACTTAGTGACTTGGGTTGGGTCTCTGTGTGAAGTTAAAGAAGCAGGACTTATGTTATAGCTGACCTCTTGATGAATGATGATCTGGTCATCTGTGAGAGATTATTTAAAAATCAGCTAAAGAGGATGTAATCACTGATACACAAAATAAGCAGCACTGTACAGCAGTGACAACCACAAATATCCCTACAAATCCCCAAAGATGAGAAGTGAAAGACATTTTGCCCTAAAACTCCCAATGCAGATGTACAATATTTAAGGCTCCAAGCACAGGAAGTGCATTGCTATTTTTTCATTTTATCTTTTATGTCTAGAATTAAGATAGCAAATTTTTACTTGACTTGACTTCTTGTTCACTTTAATGAAACAAAATCATTTTTATCCAATATGAAAGACCTATATTCAGTTTTACAACCTACAAAACACATTTTAAATTCATTTACTCAAGAATCAGGTGTCTGTTTATATCCAATTAGTGTACCATTTATCAGCTGTACCTGTAGGAGCATAGAAATTATATAACACCAAAAGAAAACAGGGATTGATATGATAAAGGAGTACGAAATGTCAATTAGTAGCCTCCATTCTGATAGTTGATAAAAAAAAAAAAAAAAAAAAAAAAAAAATTATTATTACAAAGGCAAAAAAATGTCTTAGTTTTAACATTTGATATGCCTTTTTACTATTTTAGCCATAGAGTTTAAATGATATGCAAATCAAAGTTCTAATTATATTGTACACTGCATCCAAACTTGTTTGAAAATGTAACTCTAAATAAATACAATATCAGTGAATCATATTTAAGTATTCCACATTTTTGCTACTCCTCAAAATTGATGCCTGCACTTGAGTGTTGGGAAATGAGAAATCTATTACCTGTGTAGTTGTTCTCTCACCAGCTGGATCAGCGCAATGCAATGCTCTGGGTCAGCAAAAGCATTCATTAAAAGGTACATAAATCCCTTACCTGGGTGATTTTGAGATTTTTAAGATAAGGTTATTCTGGTGCTGGAGACAGATCACAGCCTAAAGGAAACCTATCAAGTCAAACACATAAAAAATGCATTTGCAGTTCTTTGGCCCTTGGTCTTGCAATTTATTTAGACCTGCCAAACATTGTAGGCAGAAGTCTGATCTCTTGCGTAGTTCAAACACTATCATCCTGATCAGAAACAGTGAAAGTGTCTCTGCAAAAGGCATTCTGACCCCTGGAAACCTTTTCTGCACTCCCTTGAAGCTCCTTGTTCCTCCGCACCACCAGTGATATGCTCTGCAAGGGATTCTCATGTGACGTGCTTACCTGTGAAAGTGACCAATCCCAGCAACCAATTGCTATATCTTAGCACCATTTTTTCTCCAATCTTCTTCAGCAGGGGTATCAAACTCAAATGCACAGTGAGCCAAAATTAAAAACTTAAGACACAGTCACGAGCCAATCTTGAAATTATTTGAAAAAATTGAAGACTTTTTTTGCTTCTCATTAAATAAAAAACCTTTTCATATGGAAACAAAGAAGTTTTGCTTCACATTCAATATAGAACAAGCCTAAAATAGAGAAAGAAAGAGGCATAAGAACTTTTTTTTTTTTATTTTATTTAAGAAAACAATCTTATGCCTCTTTCTCTATTTGTAGCCTTCCGAGTTAAATTTCAATGGTAACCTTTTTTTGCACAGGCTAACAATAACAACAATTTTCTTTTATGAAAATCCAGCCATTCAATTTCATGCCTTATAGCAAGGAAAATGGCTGACAGAGTGCTGGAAATGCAAGATGGGGCCAATGCGGGGCTGGAACTCACTCTTCTTTGAAATAGCGCCACTACTAAAATTTTCCGGCATTACTTGCATTTAAAAAACAGTCTAATGCAGGGCCACGTATAGGCAGAGAGCCCGCTAATCTATAGACGCGAGTGATGCCAGGAATAGTAGCTATTTCGATGCAGCAGCGGGCCAGCTGCAGTCCATATTTAGGATTCCTTTGGGCGCCAAAAAAAAAAGGATGTTGGGAAAATTTGGACAGAGACAACTAGTAATTGGACAAATGACACAAAGGCTATTTCATGGGCTGGTGTCAGCAATTCCTTCATTATGTCATTATCAATTAGGCAGATAAAAGGCCTGGAGTTGATTTGAGGGGTGGGGGTGCTTGTATGTATTGTATGTCAGAGACAACATGAGGTCAAAGGAGCTCTACATGCAGGTGAAACAAGCCATCCTTACGCCAGCTCATACAGACAAAACATACAGCCCATGAAATAGCCTTTAAGTGAATTGTCCAATGTTGAGCCCCTGAAATGAAGTGATTGTGTAAAAAAAAAAAAAAAAAGTCTTAGTTCCTCACGTTTTTATGCAATCTTTTTGTTCAACCCACTGAATTAAAGCTAAAATTCTGCAGTTCAACTCCATCTGAGTTGTTTCATTTAAAATTAACTCTGGTAATGTACAGAAACAAAATTAGAAAAAAAGTTTTCTGTCCAAATATTTATAGACCTAACTGTATATGCTTATAGGAGGGCTATACCGACTTTTCTTTTAATAGAGTGAATTTTAAATAGCTTCCTTTTATATTAAAATAAAATTATATTTTTATATAACATTTTCTGTTTTGACTGCCTTGAAAGCCCCACTCATTTGAGATGTCATGTTCTATAGTATAATAACCAAGGATGTTGGCAGTACTCTTGAAAAAAGAAAACACGAAGGGCTTTTTCAGATGTGCAAACAAAACTGCATGGTTATAAACTTGTGTTCCTCTTGCATTTTCTGTGGCTGTGTGGTTATTGCTTCAGAGAAGAACTGCGTGGCCATTAGCAACATGTTGCTTTCAGGAACCATGCTTCAACCCCACCACTACCGCAATACAGCTGTACATGAACGATTGCACAACGTTTCCCCACTGCTCCCATACAGTTGAATGGGAATAATTAAGAACATGGTTGAGTATACCATAGGACGCTGCATTTACTGCAAGGCTGAAAAGGGCAAAACTAAAATGTGTCTTTTATTGAAAATTGCAAGTGAACAATTGCATGCATATATGCAAAACCATGAATGTTGGGGCTTTATCAGATTTTCCAGGTGCTGTGTTGGCCGAGATCCTCTATGATCTATTTTAGCTTTAGCTCTGCAAGCTTCACAGACTACATTACCTTTCTGCATATGCAGGGACCATAACGGCACAGAAAAGTGTGAAAACTCCTAGTTCTGTCCTGTGCTGTGCTTTGCCTTGTTTAATATCAGCTATATTTTAAAACAAGTTACAAAAAAAAGCTTAAGAACAAAAAGGTATATAATAAAGCTTACATGTCCTTGGTTGTGTGGTGGCTGCATTCATTTTCTTTTTTAGGAAGGTTTAATTTTTTCACCTGATACTTCATTCATTAACACTTCTTTTGTGTACAGCTTTATATAAGTGACAACAGTAATTAACCTTTTACAGTAATGGGTTTAACCAAAACTAAGTAAAGAAATCTAAACTGACCACTTGTCAAGGCTGGCTGTCTCAACCCTCTAAAAGCTAATTTTGAAAGCCGAAATTCACAAAAGCCTAAAATCGATCAAAATTAAAATTACCCCATTACATATCTGGGTTCTGACAAACTTGCAATTTTAGAGTACACAGGTAGAGAAGGACAAAAAAAAAAATACATTATGAGAACATATAGGCATCAAAGGATTAAAATGGCTTTATTAAGTCACAAACATGCATTGTGAGGAGCAGTAAAGCACAGCAAACATGAGAGACAAATACTGCAACCCCATGATAAAAAATTGCATAAAAACTAGTTTAAAAATGACTACCCACATATTAAAATTATTTACATCAAGATGATCTAAAAAAAAGAAAATACTGCTTATTAGCGTATAGAAATTGCAGAAAAAACTCAAATGCACAAGGATTTAAATATCTCTCACTGTGAAAAGTAGAGATAAACTTATGTAACTTTTGCTCTGAGCTTAAGATAGTGACCATCAAGAAATGATTCATTCAAAACTTTATTAGGAGCTGCAAAGAGAAACTGGTAAATATTTATCATTTTATTGAACAGTCCCAACAATAAGTGAAAACTAGGGTTCAGCTCTATTTTAAGTTTGTTTAACCACCTGGGCGTTTCACTGATGTCTAGATTTCTGTACCAAAAGCGGTACACGGTTTTTCATGAATTTTTTTTTTTGTCATACAATGTTGTATGACAATCGGATTGCACTGTAACGCGTGTTTATATTTTTAGCTACCCCGCCGCCTGGTTCGGGGTAACTAATTGTAGCAAGTTTTCTTACACCTTACCAGGCTCGGAGTAAACGCCCAGGTGGTTAAAGTATAGTAGAGCAAAGGATTCCAGTGCACTTTGGGTTAGCTAAAGAAACAAAAACATAAAAATACTGTTTGGCTGCTCCTTTTTCCTGAAAAACATAAAAATCATTTGTGTGATAATTTATGAATCACTTATTTGGGTTCTGCAGACATGGGGATTTGCAAAAAATGTAACATACTAAAAACTTGAAAAGGAGACTTTAGCTACATCTGCTGACTGGACAGTATATTGCAAACTATCAGTTTCAAGGATAATGCCATGTCCCAGAAAAGTTGTTTCTTTTTTAACCCTTCTGCTGTTAGAACATTCCCACCAACCTTATATTTTGTTCACATGCTAAAATACACATTTTTTTACATGAAAATCCAATTACAAACCCAAAGCATTATATATCTTTTAAACATTAGATATTTTTTGGAGGACCTGTAGAATAATAATAATAATAAAAAGCCTCCAGGAATAGGGGTCTACTTCTGCCACAGCTTGTTTTAACCATTTCAGTGCAATGAGATGTGGTACATGTCACTGGCAGCAAAACAGTTAAACAAAAACTATAATTGCGTAGGAACAGTTTTATTATTTCATCTGCTTATGTTTTACTTTTAGCTGAATTGATTTTTTAAAAGCTTTGTAATTTTGTAATTCTAAACACAATAGCAAAAAAAGAAAATGTAATCACAGAGCACATTTGCCACACTATCATTGAGGAACATTTTTTATGGTTATTTTCAAAGGTCTGACAACTGGTTTTGAGAGCTGTTAGGTTTCAAAACACTAAGGTCCAGATTTGCTAAAATATGAAAGAAAATTAGCTTACATTGTACAG
>NC_092861.1:106376506-106381558 GCF_032062135.1 Pyxicephalus adspersus
CACACACACACGTATACATTTTCTTCTAATTTCCATGGGAAGCTAGATGGCTTTCTGCCTGCATACATCCTGTATTATTATTATACATTTATTTATACTTCAAGATCTAGTCCTTTGGGTCAAAAACCAGACAATTTTGAGAATGTTTTACATTTTCTGGGATGCTGATCTACATGACATTGAAAAATGTTCATATGATGTCACACATATAACTTTTCTTGTTTAGGTGCTGATAAATATTGCTAAATAAGTTCAAAGTGCATAATGCATACTAACAAAATGGCTTAGTGTTCCACGTTCATTATACAGTGTGCTCAGAATGTTCTCCAGTTTTAAATGCATGAATCATACAAGACAACCATAAATACATGGCAATAGGTAATCACTCTGATTTGAAGGGTTGCAGCTTTCAGGCTTACAGGCTACATTAGGCCATATACAAATGACAGAGCCATGACTGCTTATTTTCACCACAGGTTACAAACACCCACTGACAGGCAACTTTGCAGCTAGCTGCTGTTTAATTAACCACTGAACAGTTTAAAAACATTTTTTTCTTTTTACAAGCTACTGTTACATTACGATTTAAATAAAAAAGGATTAATACCACATTACTTAGAATCATATATAAATTATCATGTATATGCTTCTAAATAGTGGGGGTTTATAGCAAACAAAATCAAGTGGTATGTCCTGTACACTCTATTAAGGGCTCCAAATTCAATACCACGGAAATGGGTATTATGTATAAAAAAAAAAATAAATAAATAAAAAAAATGATTTAAAGAGAAATTTTGTTTGTGGTTTATAGCAACGGTCGCCAACCTTTTCGGACCACTAAAATTACTGGCTCCAGACCGCACATGAGCAGGGAGCCGGGTGTTACTCAAAGGGGGAGAAACCTCCCCCATAGTGACGTCATGATGCCAGAACCCTGCCCACTCTCCCATCGCAGATCTGAGCCTGGGATAAGAGCGTGGACAGGTTGTGTCCAGAAACAACCCGCCCATTTCACTGAGCCAGGGATTTGTACGGGGGGACACCAAAGTTTTCTCACCGAATGGAACACCAGTGGTCCGCCGACTACTGGTTTGCGACCGCTGGTCTATAGCAATAAAGAAAATAGTTTTCCTAATTAATGAATAATAAACACTAAGCTTTGTTGTTGTTTAGTTTTGCATTGTATTTAGATATTCCACAATCAATAGGGAGATGAGGCCATGAACTGGAACAAAAGAGCATACTATAAAATAAATATTGCATTAGTAGTTCTAAAGGAGCATTAAACTGAATAAGTTACAGGAATATAGGAGCACATATATGTCCATTAACACAGAAATGGCACTGACTGCACAAAATAATGCAACAGGCAACAAAAGTAGCACACAAGACATTCTCTATAACTGTGACATGACAATAACTAGGTAAATTTCCATAGGAGATCATAGGTGGTGACATGTGTGGATCCAATTTCCCAAATATTCCTACAGACTGCTGCTTTCAAGAAGGTAATTTATATTACACCTTACAAAAAATGTAGAAATTAGGCTACATAGAAGAGAGGTAAAGACATAACTTGGAAGATTAAAAAAAAAAAAACTCATCTTTCTTCCTAAAGCCAACTAAATAACTAAATTAGAAAGAGCTTTAATGGGCATGGCAGCGTGACGACACATTCTATCTATGTTCTTGCTGCATTCTTGCCAAATTATACCTTTAGCTCTAGAAAACCAGCAGGGAAGCTCATCTTGAATTGTGTGTGGGGTGCAGAAAATCCAGCGGCTTATGCCCCCACTGAAGCAGTCAGTACCAGATGCAAGTTGGGGCAACATTCCATCTCTGGAAAACCTTCCTTCTGTGAAAAGTGCCTGTCCAGTAAAAAGTTATTTGGCAGCAGTTTATTGCCACAGATTCACTAAGGTCTGTTGAGTGGCATGATTACTTTTTATGTTGCATGGAACAAGGGAATGCATGCATGAATCTAGCCAACTTCTAGAAAGCATAGATGTATTGAGGTTCGTAATGTCAGACTTGGCGCACAGGGACAGGGATGCTTATAACTAATGATAGTATTCCTTTAACCTTTATTATATGCGTCATTTTTCTATGAACAGATTTGAAAATAGCTCACATGGGAACAACATCAGGTTGAACAGTATCCCTGAAGCTTTTAAAGCAGACTGACACTGTAGCATGTATTTTCACTGAAAAAGGGTAAACTCCTGGATCTTAGCTGGATCTGGAGTTTATCTTATGCTGGGTCTCTGTCCTGAGAATCCTGAAAAGCTTTAAGACATCCTAGGTTCATTACTAGAAGAAAGAATGTGTTAGGGGAACCCAAAAACCACAGCAAGGAGTGGCACAGTTCCAGCTTTTGGAACCAGTGTTTGGCCTCTTCCAACAAGGTACCCCATTTTATGTCAGCTCTTTTGGTCTACTGGAACCGGTTCTTCAAAACTACATGGAGCTCAGTGTCTCATGTGGTTCCTGCAATGCTTTGCAGTCATTGTTTGGATGTTTTCACTCCTCTAGACCTCCAAGGTAATTTGACCAACTTTCCAAAATAATACAATTAAAGGTGGGAGCATCTCCTATCTCTTTGTTTGAGTCTGGTCAATGTCATCCTTTTAGGGTGCTGACCAAGTGGACTTTTTATGTAGAGGAAGCTTATGTCCTTTGCTCTAGGTAGACTGTCCTACATAGACTGGCTCCCATATTTTTTCTGCTACAAGGTAACAGAAGAAGGTCTTCTGAATTTCCTTGATGAACATGTAACACAAATGAAATCCGCAGTGACATGACTATGGACTTTGTACAGCGTTGCGTAATATGATGGCGCTATATAAATACTGTGTAATAATAATAATAATAATTATTACACAGTATTTTTATAGCACCATACAAAGTCCTTAGTCATGTCACTAACTGTCCCTTAAAGGGGCTCACAATCTAATGTCCCTACCATAGTCATATGTCATTAATGTAGTCTAAGGTCAACTTTTAGTTAACCTCACTGCATGTTTTTGGGACGTGGGAGGAAACCGGAGTACCCGGAGGTGCAGACACGGGGAAAACCTGCAAACTATATGCAGATAATGTCCTGGCTGGGAATCGAACCTGGGAGCTAGCGCTGTTTAATCAGGTATGAATAACCCATCCCCCTTTTAATGTACTGATCTATGTAAATGTTTGAGGATTTTGCCTCATTTAGTATTAAAATATCAAATTGCATATAGTTATACCAATCTACATTAGAAGATTCATTTAGTAGAATATGACAATGAAATGGGTTTATAAATAATTTTCAGAACAAAATAGAATGTCTATAAAGCATCAAAAAAGTTGTGTTACATAAATTATAAAATAACTCAGGGTATCATTGTCAAAGGTTTAGGATGTGCAGCCTACCTCTAGTGCTCTTGGCAGGTGATTACTTTTTCTTCTTTTCCATTAACTGCATCAGCTTTTGGAAAACAAGGAAACACATATACATACATTTCTCCCCCTACCATTTTCCCAATTCCTGACTGTCCGTGATTTCTTACTCTCTTTTCTCTCTTCCTGTTCTTTCCTTTTTCCCCTTTGTCTCTACCCCCTGATAAAGTCTAGGTAAAAATTATTTAGCAGGGCAGACCATTCAATGTGTTTGTTTTGTGAATGCGCCACAGCCTAAATGGGTTACTATACTCAAATATGCTGATACTTCAGTAATATCTAGGAACATGGTGTGTGTTAAAGCAGAATCTCCACTTAAATCTGGTCTAAGCATGAGGGTTTAAGAGGCCAGAAAGGCTTCCCATGCAGTTTCAGGGCTTCCCTTCTTCATGTTCTCTTTATTTGTCCTGCAGAGATGGTAGTGGACTTTAATTTCCCTTTAGTGTTAATGGAGGTTTCCTGAGGACTGCAGAGCATAAAGAGAATGTATGTTTTCATGTTTATTATTATTACACAGTATTTATATAGCGCCATACAAAGTCCTTAGTCATGTCACTAACTGTCCCTCAAAGGAGCTCACAATCTAATGTCCCTACCATAGTCATATGTCATTAATGTAGTCTAAGGTCAACTTTTAGTTAACCTCACTGCATGTTTTTGGGATGTGGGAGGAAACCGGAGTACCCGGAGGTGCAGATACGGGGAGAACCTGCAAACTATATGCAGATAATGTCCTGGCTCGGAATCGAACCTGGGAGCTAGCACTGTTTAATCAGGTATGAATAACCCATCCCCCTTTACTGATGTACTGATCTATGTAAATGTTTGAGGATTTTGCCTCATTTAGTATTAAAATATCAAATTGCATATAGTTATAACAATCTACATTAGAAGATTCATTTAGTAGAATATGACAATGAAATGTGTTTATAAATAATTTTCAGAACAAAATAGAATGTTTATAAAGCATCAAAAAAATTGTGTTACACAAATTATAAAATAACTCAGGGTATCATTGTCAAAGGTTTAGGATGTGCAGCCTACCTCTAGTGCTCTTGGCAGGTGATTACTTTTTCTTCTTTTCACACATTCCTCACCTCCAGAAAACTGTCAATTTACACGTAAACTGAACTGATTAAATCACAAATTCTTCTGCTTTTTTAAACAACCACTTTACAGCTCCAGTACAAAATGCTCCATACCAGCATTAAACATGCTTACATTTTGCAGTAGTAAACTGCATTCCACACTCTTTCAAGTGAAGAAGGTGACTGCATGAGGAAAACATTATAATCAGAGCTTTGGAACCAAAGGATGCGACAACATTTATTGTGGTGCCACATGCAGTAGTTTGTTAAATATTTAAGTTAGAACAAGCTACTTAAAAAAACAAAACAAAGAACCGTATATCAAATTTAAAATGGTTTTGGATGATGGCACAGTCTGGTATAAGTGCAACAATATTTCTTTATTGTACAAGGCCAGGGTACATATAAGTAGACATATTTCTGATGTGTTTCTTGAAAACGTGTAAAAAGTCACTAATAAGTTTTCCACTTAAAAAATTCAAACAAATACAACCACTACATAAGGGCTGGTAAGCGGTTAGGGGAAGGG
>NC_092861.1:106382400-106408918 GCF_032062135.1 Pyxicephalus adspersus
AATCTACCACACGGAGGCACGTAAGCATCTGCAATATAGTTGTCTGAAATCCTTACAACGTACATAAATGAGATGGAAGATTAAAAGTTTTTTTTAACAAAAGAAAATTTAATTGTGGAGCCACAGAACTCCAACCACAGTTGCAACTATTGCAGTTATTGTTAATTCATACACGTTGAATTGAAGATCTTTCTAAATACCCTATTGAAAACAAACTAAGCTGCATCAACAGGGATGAGAACCAGTCACAGCGGAAGGAAAGAGCTATTTGAAATGCATTTTTATGCAGTCTAAACTTACAAGTGTGACTATTTAATAATGCATACATATATTATAACGTAGATACTTGGTGCACACTAAAGTTACTCTGCCACCATATGCCACCTTTTGTACACCCCATAGGTTCCCAAATTAGGTTTAAGATTACAGTGGCTGCAGACTGAAATGCAAAGGTAACCTAATAAGATTAAATTACCAAATGACACTTTTAGCATTCGTATCAACAATATTGTTATATGATTTCAAAAGAAAATTCTAGCAGAAGCTGAGCTGCCCTTTAAAAGTTGGATTTCTGGGTCGCCAAAAGTCTTAACAGTTTCCCATAACAGTTTATGTTCTTCTTCCTTCCCTCCTTTGAGTCGGCTCACTTACTACTAACACAGGATTGTTTTAACCCCTGATGCATTCACTATTACAAATTTCAAAATAATCAGCAAAAAAAGTTAGTATAAAAACTATGAATTTTAATGCTGGTATACAGGTCAGTGGATTTAAGCAAATATATGGGTAAGATCTCACAAACAAAAATTCTGCTTTAGGTGACCTGATGCTTTTAAGTAAATGTGACCATATTCAGCCAGGCTCCTGAATTTGACTATTGCTTCTGATAATCGGGTTATTTTATTTAAAACAATGGTGAGCGTCTCAAGCATTAGAAGGCTCTTGCTATCCCACAGGGAGATCTTCCTACTTGTAGAGAAATCTCCCAGCAACTCTTCTAAGGAGTTTGGTACTGCTGTCAGCATTGGGAAAAAGATCACAGAGTTTTGTAGCTAGCCTTACATCAGATTAGTTCAGCTATTTAGGATATGCAAACGCTGCCTTTACTGACTGTACTTAACCTTTGTTTCAAATTCAAAAAGCAGCACGATAAAAAATCTTAAAGCTGTAAATCTCAGTTTTGCTGAAAAGTATGATAAATACACAATCACACTTAATTACAGAATATTTATAGGTAGTGTTAATATGCCAACGGATTACACATGAGGCAACAGAGGGACAAAGTATACTATCAATGCCATTTCCTCAGGAGGATGAGCGAGTTGTCTCTGCAGCAGTAAATGATATTTAGGATATTTCTTGTTCAGTCCGCAGCACAGTGCAATAGACTTAAGTCTGACAAGAGAGCAAGGAAGAAGGCAGGGAAAAGCAGCATTAAACATCTGCTGGTGACTTAGAAAGCCTCTGGAGACCGTCTCTTACTAGAACACAAGACAGAGGCCTTGAAATGGAATCACTTTAGATAGCATCACGCAATTCCTAACTCTTTCTTCAGGAAGGGCTAATCTTTCAGTCTTTGCAATGAGACCTGCATGTGCCATTAAATAGAAATATATTTTACCTATTCCCATTTCAGAGGGTTTTATCCATACCATGTGTCTTTTGCATTACCAAGCATTTAAAATCAATGGATAGCTGAAAATAACAAATGACAAATCTAAATGTCTTACACATATAGTGTTATGTGGATTTGTTTAACGGAGCAATGAAAGGAGCAATGATCAGGTGCAAAGCGTAGTTTCCACAGCAACCAATATTTAACCTTTTATCAGTTCAGAGCAGAGATGATAGCAGATGATTGATAATGGTTGCAGTTGGTTACTTCACATGACTTCATGCCTTATTATACATCCAAATATCTTTAGGAATAAAGGTAACAGGCGATATGAACATGGTGGATTGTTGAAGAGTTTGTAGACTTCTCGGTCACATGCTGTGCCTCGGTTCTGGAGAACACTAATACACAATGCTACATTTATTTACATGCATGACATGTTACTACTATGTGATCTAAACAGAAAAAGCACCGCACAATAATATCAATATAATAATTTCCAGTGCAGGGCCACTTCCTCTAGAAATAGAAATCTATCACATAGAAGAATAGTCAATAATAACAACAATTAGTTAATATTAATAATGGTTTCCTAGACGCAAAAGTCCAAGCAATGAGGATTGAAAACTACACTATAAAAAGTTGATTATTCTGGATTATAGACCCCTTGTAATCTATAGAGACGGCTGTCAAATGAAGGAATGGGGTGGGCTTGATGTTTCAGTAGCTGTGGCATTGTTCAACCTGTTGCATTACGGATACAGTTAGATTGTGGAATGCCAGCAAACCCTGTGTTGACAATTTTAAAACTACAACTCAATGGACATCACCACCAAACTCTAAAACCTAATATTTGAGCATTGGGAATGAGGAATATAAATATATTTTAACAAACCCTACCACACTCATCCATACAAATGTACAAAATGTAGAAAGCAATCAAAGAATGAGCCAGTGTAATCTAGCTCTTCTATCATGGAATTCATGTCCTCACGCCAAAGATCTCTTTTGAACATGATCAAGCATCCTCTTGGGATCCACTGCATCACATCTCTAATTCCTGCACTACTAACCACAATCCCAGCTCTTGTGGACTGACATTCTTTGCTTTTTAATAAGTCACACATGACTCCGCTTCCATTATCCACATAAAACTCTTCCCTGATCTCTTACGGGTCACCAACATTCTACACATGGAAGATCTTCTGTTTTCTATAAATACCAGCACCGGTGTCTATAGCATTCTGTATAGAAATATGACATGTGCATGCTTTTTTTTTTAGGCACTTTTTCCCATTGCAAAAAGGAGGTAAAACCCAAGTTCATGTGATTAAAGAATGTCTTTTTACTAACCAGGTCATATCCTTGGGTACTAAAACAATGTGATCAGAAGCATCCTATGCCTGCACACTGGGATCCAGGAGCCTGGATTAGCTTCCACTACAAGATATTTGGCATCAGATTGCTTATCCAACACAGCATCAGCAATCTAGTAAAGCAAACAAGCCTATTATTAAGCATACACGGTTTGTGTAGAATGATAGTCGCAGGCTATCCTGATTATTTCTGATCGCTCAGTACCTATTCCCTGGCTGTGTTTGCATCCAACACAATATTAATAGATGACAATAAATCATTAATCAGCTGATAATGGCAGCCTATAGCTGTCACAGCTCCTGATGTCTCCATCTAGCAGACATCACTCAGTGTGATCATGGAAAAGTTGCAGTGAAATATGTGAGCACCATACCTTCACAAAGCCCCACTTCATACTCCGTGATGGAGTCGCCATTAAGCGGGGGGCGGATCACACAACGCAAGCCCCTGTCGCACGCTCCATGCAGCCCGTAGACTCCCCCGCAGCTCTCGTTCTTCTGCCGGGCGCACATGAAGCAGCAGCCGCAGATGCCCAGAACTATACTCCCCGGGCAGTTCTTGGGCTCCTCGCATTTCGATTCATCGCACGGTAAGCAAACCAAAGCCCGACCGGCCGCGGGCAGCAGCACGAAAAGCGCCAGCCCCAGGTGCCAGAGACGCAGCGCCTTGCCATCCGCCAGGTACATCCTTCCTCTGCTCCGGGCACCACGCAATAGCCTGAAATATCGAAGCCTCTTCCTGCTTTGTATTCCGAGGGGGAAAGTACGTCAGAAATTCCAAACACTTCCACCTGTGCAAAGTTTGCGGGAATTACAGCGGGGAATGGAGTGCGGGCAGCATGTTCATCTGCTTGCTGAGGGAACTGACGCAATGACACCACATAGAAATGAGGAGAAAAAAAACTTTCCTTCTACTTCTCCCTTCCACAAGAACTTCTGCCAGGATAGAGCACAGGGGTAATCCACTCTGTAAATGGTCAAAGTTCTCTCAGCTTCCTTCCTTCCTCAATTCCTCCGTTCATGTGCTAAAGACAAGCGAGCCCAGTGCCTCCCGCCCCGCCGTGTGTCCGCCGCTCCGTATGTCACGCTCCCCTTTCTTCTTCTCCGTGCTGGCTTTACTTTTCTCCTCTTGTTTATCGCTCTTACAGAAAACGCACCCTAGCTGCTCACGCTTCCTCCTCCTTCACTCTGACGTCACAGAAAAGGCAACGCCCCCAGCCAAGTTCAACCTTCTAATTGGAACGCTCCCTGTCGTCTCGCCCTGCCCATCCTCTCCATATATGGAACGAAGGTAAAACTGGACAAGTTGAGCTTTCTTCGCAGTTAGACTAATTATACAACAGAGCGAATGGGAATTTCTTCATCTCCCGGTCTATATAATGCTTCCCAGCTCCTGTTCTCCTCTTCCCCGCCCCCCTCCATTCTCAGCACAGGAGGCACGAGTGAGTTAGCAGTAAATCCTCTGTTTCTGGCTCTCTCCCTCCCAGCTTCTCCTCTTTCCTCCCTCCCCTTTCCTGAGCACAGGAGACACATCCAATGTAGTTATGATCGCAATCTTCTGTGTCTCCCTCCCTGCTCTATCCTCCCTCCCCTTTCCTGAGCACAGGAGACATACAAGTGACTTACAATCACAATCTTCTGCTGCTCCCCTCCTCCTCTATTAAAGGAGACACATTAGGTGATCCCACCATCTATTTGCATGGTGTTCCTCTTGTTTCTGGTTGTGCCAGGATTTTTCCATTCTCCTGGGGTCACTTCTCCATTGATTGGTGATTTGTCACTATGATGCTTCCTGACAATCATTGGATCTGATCATTGGTAGATGGGTTTGCTTTTTGCATGAAGCACATGTCATGGTGGGATGGATGTATTGGTGTCACATAGAGGGACCCACACTGCAGGTGTCTGTCCCTTCTATGGGAGTCCTCACTGCACATGTCCTCTAGGATCCGACCCTAACAAAAATAATCTTTACCGCCTCTTTCTAGATTTAATAAAATGGAAGCATAATTGATTCAATTATTCAAATTTATTATAAATGATTACACAAAAACTGCCCTGCTTAAACTTTTCACACTCTTTGATATTGATTTAATTATATGTGTACACACACGGGCGCCGCCATCTTCACCTCTTCTTCCTGATTCCACGTCACCCGACCCAGGCGCGAGATCAGGTGATGTAGGTTGGAAAAAAACTTGCCGATCTCTCAAAAAAAACAACAGAATTTTTACTTTACATTAAATGGTTGTCTACCCTTTTATGTAAAGTGAAAATTCTGAGTTTAGGTACGCTTTAATCAGTTGCTAGTTAATTTCTTCATAGGTATGTTAATTATTGGATTTGCACAATGTGCCTGCCTTGCTTCTTCTTATTCATGGGTTACATGCACAGCCTTTGGGGAGCCTTTGTAGGAAGATGCTTAAAAGATAAAGGTTTACTAATAAGTGGATGCTGGGGAAATCGGGGCTTGTGGATATGAAGCCAAACTGAAATGTATGCTGCAGAGATCTGTAATATACTGCTAATAAAAATAGATGCCGTTAGTGTAAGATGAATGTCCACCTAAATGTTTGAATCAAATAAATACATGTTAGATGCTGCAAAATGTATGCAAAGTATTACTATTCATTTGTGAGGAAGCAGCAGTAAAAACCTGTCCCTTGTCCTTGAGAAGTGATGGTCTCTCTGCAGAAGTCTGACACGCCCCTCTGGAGTCAGAGTTCTCCAATCACCGGGGAGCATGAACCATGCTGAATGCACAGCTATAGGTCTGATTCAAAAAGAAGCATGTTAGATCTCTGCATTGACATTGCTGCTTCCTCACCAAAAACAAGTCCCTCATTCTTTTCTACTTATGTTATGGCTGTTATTTAAAGAAAACAAATGATAAGCGGGGATGTAATTAGAAATCAGTGGGCACCACAACAAAGCTATAATTTCTATATCCACCACTCATAGTATATTAGTGCAATGGTCAGTAGGATAAATGCCTGGCCAACGGGAAGAATATCACATTTAGGGATAGCCAAAAAGATCATTGATATCAGTTAGACTGACCTAAAAGTCACAAACTGCTCATGGACCCCGTAACAACCTCTGGAGGAACCCTGGGGTCTCATTAAACAATTGACAAACAATAAAATAAAAAACAAAGTTCCTAAGGCCTTAACACACATATATATATATATATATATATATATATATATATACTGTAAGATAAAAAAATGACACTTTAGTCTTAGAATAGGCAATAAATAATTTTAGTAGGTATGTCCTCAAAAAATAACATACTTAGCCAACAAGTCAATCAAAAAATTTAATTAGCCAATACAGGTAGGAAATCTGCTTGAATTCTTAAATTCTCAGTCTCAGTTTTTAGTGGAAAATCACTAGTAATGGTTTTATTCTTCAACCTTGTACAGCATATGGGCAATCTGAATCCGCATTTCTTTTCAATTCAACTCAGAAAATGGGCACATTTTTGTACCAAAATGGAAAAAAATTACTGGGTATAGCTGGAAAATATGCTTTGATTTCACTTGGTTAACAGTTACAATATGACCAAAACTGGTTAGTTTTATTAGCAGTATTGAGTGTACTATTTTTTATAATCCTAACTGTCCCTATAGTTTTACTTCAATCTCTGTCCTTGACTAACAGAAAATCCACCTTGGCTAGCCATGCATCATTTTTTTTTAGAGGGTTGTATTCCTGATGACGATCACAGCTCTCTGTAGAAGAAGACGACTGATGGCAGCCTGTAATTGGATGATCCCAAGCACTATTAGCCAACATGTCCACCAAAGAACAATTAATTACCATATTCCCTAAATACTAATTACTCAAAAATGCCCCCCAAAAACCACATTAGGTAGACTTGTCCCCCATATAATTATACAGATTTGTCCAACATATGACAACTAGTGAATGTGCTCTCCAAATAACATAATTAGCCGACATGTCTCTGTCCCCCCTGCCTATTCCCCAGAATCAATGGCATAACTCACATAATTGAGCAGTTTTGATGCGGATAATCTTAGAGAGCTGGAAACAGCAGCTCTGGTGCCTCTTATGACAGTCTCTATTGGATTACGCAGAGTATAATGATGTAGGGGATTTTCTGTGCACACATGGGGACTCCCGTCCTGCCAATTATGCCCGCCGAGTAGCGGGCCGATAAGTGCAAGACGGTTGATCATCTAATAAACTATAAAATAGCTTTTTTGTATGCAAGTGGTCAACAGTGCTGGTGGGCCGATTATTTTTGATTTTATGACAGAGGCTGCGGGCCAGTGGAAATCTGAACATGGGCCACAATTAGCCCCTGGGCCAGACTTTGGACATGGCTGCTTTAGGCTGTTTCTGATGCCTGGAGCTTTAGTGGTCAACCCATTCTTATTTCTGATTTTTGGAATCTCTGGCTTGCTGTTGCTTCAGCAAGAGGTATCCCAGTTTTGTCTTTATTTTGTAATAATGTAGGATGATTTTACTGCTTGCAAAACACATGTACTCTGAAATAAAGTGTTAGGATCACCAAGCATAGCTGGCACTTTAACGTCAGATTGTAATAATAATTGTAGCTTTATTTCACAGGCATACCCTGACAGCTCTACCAACATTCCAGTTTAAATACACATTGGTCTGTATCTGCATAGGCTTAGGTGTGTCCTCACTCCACACAACACAGCTCTAGCCTATTAACAGGTTACTCTTACACCAGGCACTGTTACATGGGGTTGTGTCTGCTCTAATTCTGCATTGCTGGGATTATTTATCTGTAGGGTCAAGCGGCTCTGAGGAAGCTGTCCATGAAAAAAAATAATATATAATCAGGTGTGCTATAGTGTCTAGAACATAGGGGTTCCTTAAATGAATTTCAATGTAGGAGTTTTACATTGCATCATTTATGTTAGTAAAGACCACATATTAGTATTGCATTAGACCAGTGTTCCTTAACCAGGGTACCGTGGAAGCCTAGGGTTCCTCCAGAGGTTTCTAGGGTTTACTTGGGCAATAAGCAATTTTTAAATCCAAGGTCAGTTTAACTGACACAAATAATCTTTTTGGCTATCTGTAGGGGTGATATTCTTCTCACTGGCCAGCAATGTAAGAGGTCCTACTGACCACCACACTAATGTATTGTGAGCTGCGGATATAGTAATTATAGCAGGGGTTCTCTAAAGGCCTGAAAGGGTTCCCCCAATGTAAAAAGGTTGAGAAATACTGCATTAGAGCTTCCTAAGCCGTATATATGAATGAAGACAAACCCATATGGAACTACAATTTACAGCAAAGATCTGTGGTTGTCACAGATTTCAGACTTAAAGGCAATCTTTGTTTAACAAACAAAAAACAAGTATGGAAGAGTAGTCTTCTATTTTATTCCTATTGACTTTCAAAGACGTCCTCAAAGTGTCCTGGAGTCTGCAAGATGCAGTGGAAGAGGCAGTATAGATTAGAACACGAACACATATTATGAATAAATATTAATCATAAATATTAAAAGGCTGTGAGTGGGAAAATGTATTTTTCCCTAGCCTTAGAGGCCATCTTTCTGCAAGACAATCCTCCTGCCAAGTCCTTTATCTTCTATTCACAATATTTGATTAAAAAATATAATTTCTGAAGCTTACTTTTACTCCACATCCAATTCTTTTGTGCTGCTTGTCAGCGTGTTGACTGATGATTTAATGCTGTAGTGTGTTCCTATGCTGTCAGTTCCCTCTTCATGATGTCATCTTTCCACTGGAGTCTTTTGGAGCCTAGGATCTACCCTGCCTCTGAACAGCCAATAGCAAATCTGGACAATTTAAACCTTAAGAAAGACTCCCCTCCTCTGCAGGATAAAACACTCAAGAATCAGAGTATCACATTACCATATTTAGGAACATAATAATAATAGGTACGACGTTGACACTTTAAGCTCCCTGGCAGTCTAATAATGTCAATATTTTTATGCCAAAAGCGGTAGATTCTTTTGCATGGAAATTTATTTCAAATTGTAGGCCTATAATTCTTAGGCATAACTCACTAAAATATGTCTAATATTTAATAAATTTTAAAATAAACTAACTAAATAAAAAAAACACAAAAATCTGTTAAAACAAGGGTGCATAAAAATACTGTAACCTGAAATAAAACTGTACAGTAGCATGTAATATATATATATATATATATATATATTTACATAAAATTATTACTTTGTATTGAATCCAATACAAAAAAATTTGAATTTCCTGCCGTGTTCCTTTGCAAGCACCAAAGCATGCACCGACGCTTGCACCAACGTCACTGGGAACGTCAGTGCACTCGACCAGGGTAACATCGAATGAAGAGGATGTGGCCCGAGGATGAAATCCGACAGGCAGGATGCCAGAGAAGGCCAATGGGACCAGGTAAGTGTTTTTATTTAAATGTTTTTAGCTACCCTGAGTGTGGCTCGGGGTTACCAGTTTCAGGGGTTAAGCTTCTTGCACTTAGTTGCAGCACCTTGATTGTGCCATTTGCTTGTTTATTCTACATCTTTAAACATTAGTAAGTTTTTTTTTTTTTTTTACACTTTTTCCATAGTTACAGAGCTTCCCTGACAATTTCTTCAACAGGTTCCTGTTGTAATCAGTATCAATGTGGAGGATACAAGGAAAATGGGCAAGCTCTGACACTCACTCATAGCGTATGTTTTGTTAAGGATATTACAATGGAAATTTAATTTAGCATAGTAAATGAGATGAAGATACAGACTATACCCATCCAACTATGTGCAACCATGTTTTGTTTTTATTTATGTCATGTACTTATTATAGCCTATGCACTAGTTAGTTATTTCCTAAGTGTTAATCCACAGCAAGCAGGCTAAAGCCATCTTGCCTCTGAAAGAATGAAGTCTAATTGGCTGCCAAGAGTTATTTGCACAGTAGTACAGGAGATTTAAAATCCTTTTTAGTTTTGTACAGAGTGGTCAGATTGCCCCTCTATTCTGAGAACTACCTTTTATGAGAAGGCAAGTGAGGGAAAATCTGCAAGAATACCCCGCTCAGCTCAGACAGCTGATGATGCAGCAGGGATGTCAAACTCTGGCTCGAGGGCCAAATTTGGCCCCCCAAAGTAATTTTTGTTGGCTCCCAAAGGAATTCTAAATATGAATTGCAGCTGGCCCACAGCTGCATTAAAATAGCGCCGCTACTACAATTCCCGGCATCACTCAGGTCTATAGACCAGCAGGCTCTCTCTGGCCATGCATTGGACTGCTTTCTAGACGCAGGGAATTGTAGTAGCGGTGCTATTTCTCTAATATAAGCTTGTACCAGATTGAATGTGAAGCAAAACGTCTTTGTTTCCATATGAAAAGGTTTTATGTCTAATGAGAAGGAAAAGCTACCTCAATTTTTCAATAAACTTCAAGTGGCCCGCAACTTTGGCAAGTTTTTAATTTTGGCTCTCTGTGTATTTGAGTTTGACACCCCTGTGATAGAATGTTGTAGAATTCCCCTATTTAAGAAAAGACTGTACTTTCTCTTTATAATGCTGTTACAAAGATTTCTTCATTTCCTCCCTTGGAAAGACAGGATTTTCATCAAGCAGGACATAAAGGAATCACTTCGATTAAGCATCTGACTGCAATAAAACCTGACAGAAGTTCTGTTTTATTCCATTTGATTTTATCCATCTACAACTACAAAGAAGGGTTTAGGTATATATATATAAATTTCTGTGTAAAGGGAAGTAATATGATTTTTTTTTTTACAACACAAGAATGTTTTTGGCATTTTTTTACTCTTAGCCATTTTTTGCTGCAGAGCTCAATTAGATAACAATTAGAAAGCCCATTATTTTCTATGTGGTTGGTTCATTGCTATGCATTGCAGTTTAGTATGAAACTAGGGAAGCACTAGGAATATTAATACCTATTCTGCACATATTCTACAACATATTCTGAAAAGAATGCAATAAAAAATAGAAAGGCTTATTATAAACCCCTCCAAAAATACTAACTGTCTGGCAGTTTTAGTAATCTACTAACCTCTATACTTTTTTACCACCCTTTATCGTTCTGGTATTATAGAGCTCCCTTAAACACAAGTTTATTGGATACAAAATTTTTTTTTACTCCTTTATTAGATCATCCCTTGGATAAGTCCCAGGTCAATAGCAGGGGCCCCCATTCCCATTCAGTTTTATTACTTACAGGATCATAATGATATTCTGTCATATGCAACAGCCATAATTCATAAATTGCTTTGAACAATCAGCATAATTATTCACAGATCTATAAAACACTTGGCAGGTAGCAATAATCTCATGGAACATTAACCAGTAAAATGATCAACAGACTCAACTTGTTTTAATATGTTGCTTAACATTTATCAACTTTGACTACGAAAAGGTGACAGACAAGTTTAAGAGCAATCACAGGATTGATTTCTTTAGGAATTCACACTAAGTGGAAGGAATAAAATGTATGCTTCTGTTACACACAATTCCCTGCTGCCTTTCTATTCAATGGAGCAGTGCTGCTGCCACCAATAGGGCAAAACTGGTATTGATGATAGGATTATTTTATGTTTTAGATTGATTTACTCGAGGTACACTGTGCATTGATTTGTTAGTTCTGCTATGATATATTGAAGCAAAGACGGAGATTTACCAGTTTACAGCAGGAAATTCTGTACAGTATAAAAAAATACGTCTTCTCTGTTCTTGGAGAAGCATAATGGACTGCTACCTAATTTATTTAACCTTTTTTGTGCTGGCACTGACCATTATATACTACATGCAATTAAAAATTGAGCCCTTAAAACAATATTTATGAATTCCAAGAGAGTGTCTTCAACTCAATGTTTCTAGAATGCCTGGGGTTTATTTTATGTTCTACCGGCAATGTTAGTTAATAGCGGGTGTCCTTCTTTTACCAATTTGCATTGTGTATCTGTAAGATTTATATAATTCAATATGTTAAAGCATAACTATACTTAAAGAATAGAAAAATGTGAGCGGACAGATTCTTAATTGCAGAAAGGACCAAATGTAAACTTTATAATGTAAACCGACCTGTACATGCAGTGAATGATCCCAGCATAGATGACTGCTGGGAATAAATGAACTGTGTGCATGTCATTTCAACCTGGCTAATCAAGAAAGCTGAACATCCTGAAGAGGACTAGGAGAAGATGCTGGGAGGGGAAAAGACAGGTAGGGTTAAATTATTGAAGAAAAGACATTGCCTGTCTCAGAACCTGCCTGCATTTCAATACATTTGTATAAGGAGAGAAGCAAGTTGCAAGCAAAGAAAAGCCAGCTGTCCTTGACCCATATGAACATTGCTCAGGGGTTAGCACTCCGGCCCTTGCAGCGCTAGGTCCCAGGTTCGAATCCCAGCCAGGACATTTTCTGCATGGAGTTTGCAGATTCCCCCCGTGTCTGCTTGGGTTTCCTCTCACATGCATTGAGGTTAATTGGCTTCTCCCTAAAAACTACATTTATGACATATGACTATGTTAGGGACATTAGATTGTGAGCTCCTTTGAGGGACATTTAGTGACACGACTATGGACTTTGTACATCGCTGCGTAAGATGATGGCGCTATATAAATACTGCATTATAAAAATAAAGCCTGTAAGATGTTCGGCAGACAAAATATCTCTGACCATTTCTAGGAAATGTTTGTTAGAGCTCCAATGGTAGCCCTTCTACATAGGTTAATAAAAGGGTCTATATTAAGGACACTTGAATTGAACTGTACACATATATAAATACAACTTGGACAACACCAATACAAAGGCAATTAAAGAGAGAATAGATGTCAAAAAGGTTTTGCGACCTTGGTGAATGGTTTGTTTAAAATAGTGTGAGATCTTTGCCAGAAACTTGGAGTGCTTTCCAGGGCCAAGGCAAAAATGGCATGACCTGCCACTTAAGCTGTAGAAGTACTTCACAGATTATAGGAGCTACATGTTGACTTCTTCACCTTGGGTTTCAACTTTCAACTATACCATCACTACTGAATTAGGCACAGAGACTTTACAATATACAGAGTGACAGAAACATTTTAACTGGGAAAACTAGTCACAGGTTTTCTATGATAGTCTTCCCCAGTCTTGGAGAAATTGTATATCACACTTCACCACACATTGAGCCTTACATAAAAATCTAATATTCCCTGAACGAAATCAGTTACAGTCATTGAAACATTTGGACCTGGAAAATTCCCAGAAGAAAATGTGTAAGGGTATGTCTAATTCCCTTTTTTTAGAGTCCATAGTATGATAAAGGCATTATTCAGAATTGTCATCGGTTGTTTATGTGCGTTTCCTCCAGGCCCTCTGGTTTCCCTTCAAAACTGACCTTAGACTGTGTTAATGACATACAGTATGACTATGCTATGGGCATTAGTTTCTGAGCCCTTTTGGAGAATAGTTAGTGACACGCCTATAGACTTTGTAAAGCGCACTGTAATATGTCGGTGCTATATAAATACAAAGTAAAGTAAATAATAAAACATTGGTTGTATTACAAAATGTTATGCAAAATAAAATTTAAAAAAATTATGGTCTTAGTACAAAAACATATACTTCAGGAATTAATCTATAAACTGGAAAAAAGGATATTTCCCTATTATCTTTAAAACAGACCTATCAGCAAAATTTTCACTTCACATAAAAGGGTAGACAACGATTTTATGTAAAGCAAAAATGTTTTTTTTTTTTTGTTTTTCAACATCTTTTTTTAGGAACAGAAGGGACATTTTGATAATTATATTAATAATTAGTAATGCCCCCCTCTTTACAGCAGGCTACGTCACTTGATCTTGTGTCTGTGCAGTGCAAGATTGGGTGACCTAGCCAGAAGGCGGAAAAAGAAAGATGAAGATGGTGGCACCCGCCACTTTCCCTGCACTGGGACAAAGATAGATAGCAGGATGACGCTGGACCCAATCAAAGACCTCTTCTGCGAGATTTCTGTGAGAGGATAAGTAAATAAGTGAAGTTTTGGTTCAGCTATTAATCCCCAATCATTTTCTTATTGCAAAAAGGAACACCTCGATCTTTCAACTCCTCCAATTTTTCTACATCTGCTTACTGTTACTTGCTCGTTCCTCATTAAATTGTTATAAGATGATCAACATTTTACAGATTTGTTTTGCATCTATAAAGTGTCTCACAGCGTGTTATTTTAAGGCCAGCAATCTTATTTTGTAAAAAAAAAAAAAAAAAAAGTGTCCCTAAAGCTTTGATGATGATGTAGCTGTAAATAAATAGCATAGCATTCTTTTAATGCACTAACTTAGTTCTCATTCCCTGCAGCTACTTCCTAACGGCTGATAACAATAAAAGTAGGTCACTTCTGGATAAAGCACACTTAATTAATGCATGTATGCATGATTTTTTTTAACTGAGAAAATATTTTGTTACTCAATAATTAGGTATTTCGCATTAAAGAAACAATCCAGCACATCACAGTTTGCAAGTATTGAGGTAATCAGTCTAATCACAATGTTCTCTGTCCTTTATTACCAGTCCCTTTTTTATTAAAGCTTTGCAGAGAAACAGTATTAGTAATCAGATGATTATGATCTTGAGCAGTTGCTTAGTGAATTGTGGAAAACAAGTTCCTGTGTTTAACAATCAGCAAACCAATTGTGACATTAGTAATATGCAAAATTGATGTGACCTTACCTTGGCTACTTTTTCTAACTGTACCAACAATGCTTTGAGCTAGTGCTCAGACACAATGCAATCTTTGTATGTTATAAAACAGTAATGGAAAATGAAGATAGAAAGAAGAAGGTTTTCAGCAATTGATAATGTTGTATTGAGTGATAATTCCTGCGCATAACAATACAATCTGTCATCCGGTATGCCACAATAAATAGCTTGTGGTTTATACAAGAAGGACATTTAGGCCCTAGAGGGCACTATACATAGGTCAACTGTCATTATATGCACATACATCACCTTATAAACAATTTGGTAAATAGATGCCCGTTCGTATTATCCGTGGTACCCGACGCGTTTCGCCCATTTAGGCTTTCTCAGAGGTAGCGTGACTCTAAGAGAATTTACACGCAAGTAGTTCTAGTAATCTATGTTTACAAACATATATACAAGTATTAGAAATGATATATTAATGATATAATAATATATTATTGTCACATTGATAACAAATAAACTAGTTTCAGTTATTTGACATGTGTTATACTGTTAAGGTATTGTACCGGTTCAATAGGTTATGAATTATTTATCATACTATCTGTCTTGGAATATAGTAAAAAGTGTAACAGAAAAAATATATATACAAGTGTTACCTAATAAATATATAAACATTCCCTAATATGTGTATGTATTGTTTTGTAAAGTGGCTAACATATGCACAGTGACTTATGTGTCCGTTGGATAGTTTATAAAAAGTGGAATAGGACTTACATGGTTTTGAGTATGGCTTAGTCCTGAAGCAATGGTGATAGAAAAGCAAAGTTGAACACCCTGAAGGGGAATTGGGGATAAGTGAGATGATGGGGTCCCAGAACAAGAGGTTAAATCTGTAGGGATTTTAAAATGTGTTAGCTATAGATTATAAATGGTTAAATTTGCAATGGCTTTAAATAAATAACACAGGTGGAGATCATTTAGCTACCTGTAGGTTAGTTGTATAGTACCTGTAGTAGTGTGTGTTCATTTGGTAGTTCAGGTGATAAAGGTAACCAATTATAGGTTAGAGGGACCAATTATGTCAGTTTTCAAAGACTAGGGAATAACAATCCAACAAATAGGCTTCCAGGGAATGAAGGTTTGCGCGAGTAAGAACTGTATTGTATAGTTTTACTGTTTATGCCATTCCTCTTTCTCTACCTCCAACCTCCATTGTAGAGAACGTTCCTGTTGTGAGTAGCCACAGGATCCATCATGTCAAAGATGAAAAGGTTTGAGAACAAAATATAAACACAGAAGCTACCCAATTGTATAACTCGTGCTGTTATCAGAAGGAGAGAGGGAGGAGGTAGACATAGTTTTCAAATATTGAGTGGTAGCCAATAATGGTATGTTTCCTTGCACATGTTTTCTAATAAAAGTTTCTATGGCTCTCATGGCAGCTTTGTTTATGATATTGTCTTGATAACAGCTGTTCTAAACAATTGGAGCCATTCTAGTAATTTTTCCTTTAGGTATTTTGTTTTTCTGAAATATAACCAAAATTACAATACAATCATAAAACGTGGGCCTGTAGGCCAGGGATTTAGATCAGTTACAAAAAAACACATTATGATTGTGCATACATACTATAAATTTTACACCACCAGAAGCAAGCAATTCTTTAACATGTATATCAAACCATTATTTTTTTTTCTAGTTTTGAATAAAGTAGGGAAGGATTGGATGCTTTGTATATATTTTTCACAGCTACTAAGGGCTAGGTTAGAGATTTTTTTCTTACGTTCTGTCCTGCTGGCAACAGCAACACATCCATAAATTCAAATCTACCAGGGGTTGTAACCTTCGACCCTCTGGACACTCTCTGAAGATAAACTCTGACCTTAACCAATATTCTGAAGACTCCTAAAGCAGATTTTTTTTGTTGTATAACACAGTTCTGTCTGTCCTATTTCTTAAGTTGGGGATTTGCAGATATCCATATAAGCTGAACACTTACACCAAACATAAACCTAATTTGGAAAGTCATACAATTATAGTATGGAATTTAATTTCCGGAATACTCAGCATTTAGTGTTTTAAGGGACCAGTATACATGTAGATTTTAAATCATAGTATATTTAACTACAAATTATTGCCCTTCTTGTATACCCCTAATGAAGATTACTGGCAGATGGTATGACAGAGCCCCTGATATTATTTTTATGTGTTGAATTTATAGCCCTTAACCATAATTTAATTGTAAAATAGCCCTATTTTCTATTTATGGAGAAGAGGTCTAGGCCTGAATGTATGGTATGATTTTTTCTGATATTCTGTACCCATTGGAAATAAAAGAATGGATAGGTCCTGACAACTGTAGCTTTTTGCACAACTTAATAAAATGTGTTAAACTATGAACACAGAATGTCCAGTTAGAAAATAAACACTGACTTAGCCTAGTAAATAAAGTGAAGCTGTTCTTATGAATATTACCCAGTCATGTGCAGGTGAAATCGGAAATTATTAATTTTACTCAGCTTTGATTAATTAAGTGATATAATAAAGTGATCTGCCTCTACTTTTTTAGTAACTTTGTGGAGATGAGACCCTCTCTTTACAACAATGGTCTTTGCCACGGTTGGGGAAGGTGGTTTGCCAAAAGGAAGAGGGGAGCTACTGTGGATAGAAGGGGGGCACACGCTCCATTTCCTCTACAAGAAAGTCTCAAGCCTATTGAAGGGGTTTTGTTTTAGTTTAGCATATTATATTAAAAAATTATATTTTACTAAACTTTAAATTAACCTTAAACTATAAATAAAGAAACATGACCAAGCGTGTAGGCTAGGCAGGCAAGAATAAAAAAGAACTACTGTATATTGATCTTTTAGGAACATGTTATTTTTTCCAGTAATCAATTTTAAAGCAGAATGTCTGTTAAATATTTTAAAATGGTAATATTGTCTTTTTGTACAAAAGATTTTATCTTTTCAATATTTTTTATTAGAATTTTGAAAATATAATAACAATACAGGGTGTAAACATACATACAACAAAGGTGTGCACATAATCGCATGGAGACATCTTTTATAAATTAATTTCCAAAAAAAATCAGTTTAAACACTCACTTTGAAGGAAATGACTCTCAAATAATCTACAAATAATTTTGAAGGAAATGACTCTCAAATAATTCTACAGTTCGACGTTACCAATTAAACAAACAGGACAGTTACACATTCCCTAAAATTTTTAACTATGACACTCTCCTTAGGGGAGTGCATAACCATAATAAACATCAGGTAAAGAAAGAAAAGAAAAAAAAAAAGGGGGGTGATTCAGGAATACAAAAAAAGGGTATGAGGATGGGGGAAATGGGAGGTAAGGAGCATCACAGGGCACTTATATTATGGCTCAGCAAAAAAAAGGGCACAATCCAGGTTTAAAGGCATATAGTGATCAATCCAGGACTACCACGTCCTTTGAATGTATCCACAGTGTGTGTCAAAATTGCCCTCATCTTTTTATGAATAATAACCAGGTTACTTTATACTTAACTTAGTAGGTGTGGAAGACCATTTTTCATATTTGAAAGGGGGAACAAAGATTTCTTCTGGAGTCTTGTGTTTTTTTAATCATTTAAACATTGAAAAGGATATAATAGATAAAAAAATTATGACTTAACCAGGGAACAGGTGGATCAGCTAAATGTACCCATTTTGGAGGCCGAAATAAGTAGAGCCATATCACAACTAGCTAACCGAAAGGCTCCAGGACCTGATGACCTCAACTTCAAATTTGATAAAATTTTAAAAGAGGATGTGCTACAAGATTTAGGCCATTATTGTACCCACTGCAAACTATACCGTTGCTACTCTCCCATAAAGATGTTACACTGTTACAGGAGGCCTTTATAAAGTTCCTGTGGAGGGGCAAACATCCTAGAATCTTTTTGCCCAAATTATTCTTGCCAGTAGCTGAGGTGGTGGATAAATCTATGGCTCTCTAACCTAGCTGGTCTATTCCTTCATGTGGCGGACTGGATAGCGGGCATGTCCCATCATTCTAATAATCAGCTGGAGAGAGCTATGGTCTACCCATGGGATTTCTCCATTGCTCCTTCGCTAGACTCCCCACAGACATCAAACATAACACTTTGGTAAGGGATACAGTTGTAACGTGGAGAAATCCCAGGAAAAAACTGAGTCTGCTGTGCGGACACTGTGTATATTTGCCAATTTGTGTGAACCCACTTTTCCCTCAGGGCCAAGAATATGAAGCATTCCGTGATTGGAAGAAAAGGGGGCTGTCAAAGATAGGCGATTTTTACAACCAGGACGACGGGAAACTGTACCCATTAAGCTTTCTGGTTTCCAAGCATAAGCTACCGCCCAGGGCTGCTCACCTGCTCTTTTACTCCAAACTTAAAAGGTACTGCAGGGACCAAGGGGGGACCACCTCACATACTCTCCAGGCCAATGCTTTTGATTGGCTCCTGACATTGTCTCTGCTGTCAATATCTAATTTGTATAAAACTCTTTAAAATTTGTATAACAAGCTTCTGTCAGGCTAACATACGAGAATGGCAGAAGCACTTTACTGCGCATGACCTGATTGACAGGATGTGTTTCTGTCATATGCAAGATGTACCCCCGCCCTCCCATCCTTCCCTTCTTTTCCCAATGTTCATTTGTTTGCTTTATTGTTACTTTGCACTATTACATGATGACAGCGCGTGCGGTGAACTGTTGTTTCTTTTTGTGTTAAAAATTGTTATTTCCCTATATATGGTTGGCTTTTTTTTAGTTTAACCAGGCAAAAGGGTTAAGCTTTCAAATTACCAATGTTGCTGTGAACAGAATGTACACATTTTATTATGTGATTTATCTTGAAAGTCCTATCTTTGCTTTTTTCAAAAACTTTGGGACTTTTAATTTATTACTTTGCTGCCGCCCAAACTTGTATCATGGGCAGGCAGCTAAAGAAAGAGGTGATGCAATAACAGCAGTTTTGCAAACAAAGGGGGGTGTTATATTAATTTATACCAAAAGTTCTCAAACTTTTTAAGCCAAGCACCCAATTAACAAAATTTGTACTGTAGTGGACATACTGAGATTTAAAAGATCTAATAATAAAGCATAAAATTGGAACTCAAAACAGATTAAATACCTGAGTGTTATTCCAGTGGGACTGTGAAACACCTGGAGCACCCTTGGGTACATGAATAAGAACAATGCATCAGCTATGCTGACAGTGGATGGGGCTTATAGTTGCATGGAGGGAGGTGGACTTAAAGAGAACAAGAGTTTATGTATAAGCAGAACACATATGCCACAGTCATTTTACTCACAGCTTGCCTTTGTATACAATGTAAAACTAACTACAACTGCATTTTTGGGTTTTTGGGATTTTTTTTAGGTACCACAACTCTATTTACTCTCTACAGTTAAACATTCATATATTTATTAATTTACATATGTATATGAACAATAAAAAACATTCCAGCGCATAACAATATTTTGCTGCAAAAATGCAGTTGTAATTAATGTTACAGGGATGTGGTACCGGATATTTGTTTCCCACTTAACAAAATGTAACAATAACTACAATTCCACAGTTGATCACTATGTGCCCCTCTTAGTACTGGTAGGTGAGGAAGAGTCCCCCCCCCGTTCGACTGATTAGTAAAGAAATGCTCCCCTTATTGCTAGTGAGTGTAGAAGTGTCCCCCTTACTACTGGTTAGTGGAGAACAGACATAAATTCACCATCCACCACAAATATTAGTATACTTGCTATCTTGCACTGCCTGCATCTTCTACCTAAAGTGACTCTAGACAAACAGTGTGCAGCATAGATTGAAAAGTTCTGGCATCCATTTTATTTTTAGCAAATTTAGCAACACAAGAAAATCTTTCAAAGCACAGGTAATATTTAGCACAAATGTCACCTTAAGATTTTAGCCATTTACCCAACTATCTCTGAACTGTGATAGACAAATAAAAGACAATTTTTTTGTATCCAAACAACATTTGAACAGCAGTTTTCACTTTAAAAGCATTCTTGGACCATTCAGGAAAAATGACCAGGCTTAAAAGCCCCCCAAACCCCAACTCTCAAAAAAACCCTCAGGATTCAAATCATGGTAAAACTAGGAAGTGGTTTAAAAGCATTTGAAACCCTCTGTACATCAGAGGTAAGTATTTGGGGTTAAGCAAACATTTTTAAGGCATTTGCAAAAAGCACCAGCAGTCCGAAAGGCAAAATTATGAAAAACCAGGAACACTATTCCTTGATTTGGACACAGAAAAATGGGTTCACAAGAGACCCATACCACTATATTATGTGTCTTTAAATCCAACCTGCATGCATTCCTCAGGGACTAAAATACCTGAAAAGAAGGTTACAAGACCAATGGCCAGCACTCCAAATGTACACATTCTTTACTCAAAGCAACACATTGTGTACCAACCACAAGTTGTGACAAACTTGATTTGGCAGTGCTTCTAACAGCAATCAACTTTTTATGGTCTAAAGCTTGCACATGTAGTTTACTAACTTCATGTGTTTTTTTTTGTACCCCTTTAGTGTTGTTTTAAGCCCCATTCCGGTAAGGAGGTTTAAGAGTTGATAACAGCGATAGGCAACCTGCAAGTAGTTTTTTCACATATACATCCCCATAGTATGGGGGTGGTAGGGAGCGGTACAGCACTGCTCCCTGTTGCCAGCTGTCAAATGTGCACTTGACCTTACAGATCAAAATTTAAAGTGACTGCAGTACCAATAAGACCCAATGGTTTTAATAACTCTACAGTATCCCAATATATTGAAAACATTGAAAACAACCAATTTTTGTTATTTTTATAACTGACAGATATGGTAGATGGGAATTATTAGACTATTTTTGGAGCTATGTTTTGGGATTTTGAAAATGGATATTGACTGACAGCCTTCCAGATAACTAGCAGACATTAAACTACCGTACTTATTACAATTTACAATGGTTTGTCTTATCAAATTCTGCTCTTCTTACTTAATAAGCATATTCTCTGTCATAAATATATATTTGGTGATTTGTAAAATATGTTTAAAACTGCACTGATGATTACATTTAACCTATGATGTACAAGAGAGAATTAAAAAAATCAATACTGGATTCAATGATGAAAGCAGTGTTTAACTGTTGTTGGATTACTAAAGTCGGCAGTTTTTACTGTTGCACTCAACCTTTAAACCAATAAAAAATATCAATACTCTTGTTTGTAATTAGAGCCTATAAAATATTTACAATGTTTGCTATAATTAGGCTCAGTCTCCTGGTTCAACCTCCCTACTGTTACAAACTTTCATGGTTGGAAACTGTAAGTTTTTTAAATAGGTAAATCTATTTGTTTTAGATAAGTCCACTCGTTTTGGTTGGGAATAAATCATAATATTTATTGTGTGTACGGTTATAAAATGTCACAAGCACTGCTTCTCCTGTGAAATAAAAAAAGGCAGTCGAAGTCACTCCTGATTTTGAATCTAGCAGGTGTCCTCTTATGAGGTGATCAAATAACAGATGTTTACAAATCTTTACAAAAAAGGCAGTACATACATCTAAATTGAACCTACAATTGTATTGCAGGTGTAGTAAAGATTTATAAATACCGATTAAATTAAATAATTAGCAATGCACAATGCCAAACATCAGATTAAAATGTGAACTTGGATCAGAAAATACATAAATGTTTTGGTCAGCTAAGGTAACTTGTGTATAAATAGTGGTCCCTCTGTTGTTTCTGGTCAAAGCTAAGCCCAAAAGAAGGCCTATGCAAAAAGTTTGAGGAACACGCCACCAGCTTACTTTGAAATGATGTGCTTTGCCATGAATAGCTCCCAGTTTGGGCCCTTGACTCTCAAAGAAAGGCTGTGGTCAAACAAACACAAGACCAGGAGCCAGCAAATATATACCTGGGTCTTTGTTTTGACAATTCCCACTTGCACCAAGCAATATTAAATACATTTCCCAAACATGAACCGGCAGAGGGTGCTTTCTGGGTAGGAGGAAATCTGTTGCACAGAAAAGATAAAGAGGAATCCATCACAAAGACAGGTAAGGAACAGTGGGCAGATGCTGCAAAAGGAACTGGAGATTCTGACAGGGAACCGTGACATAAATGAATAAATACAGGATAGATCTTTTAGTAAACAAATAGTAACATTGTACTTGTTGATTTCATAATGATCCATTATGTTTAATAATAATAATTTATTTATAAATCCAAGCCTAATATGCAGTTTATTAAATTTAACAGGAAAACATCAATTGCATGTAGAGGAAAGGTGGTGTGGAAGTTTTTGTCCACTGCAAATGCATCCTTTCTCTCTTTAACTAAATACCTAAATCCATATTGTTAGCAATAATTATACTTTTTCCAATTGAATGTAAAATACATTTGATTTTTTTCACAATTGCTTAAATAATGTTTTATTACCTGCCTAGGATTCAGCTTTAAAATATAACTATATCCAGGCTAGTGAGACTAAACTATTTACACAATCTTAAAAGCTATATGTTTTGAAAAAATCCATTGCTGACCACTTTAAAGAGAAAGCATCCCCTTTCTATTAAAAGCCCCCCGCCCCTTCTTCCTACTTTATCTGTGCACCTTTTGAGTAAGGAGTAAGAGAAAATGGGTTGAAGATGCCCTTCCTACAGACACTTTCATCTTGCTGTGCATGGTGGCAGGTTCAACCCTTTGGGCCTGATTTATTAAAGCTTTCCAAGGCTGGAGAGGATACACATTCATCGGTGAAGCTGGGTGTTCCAGCAAACCTGGAATGGATCTGGTCCAGGATTGAAATAATTTGCTAACAAATAATATGACTTTTAGGAAATCCATTCCAGGTTTGCTGGATCACCAGGTTCACTGATGAAAGTGTAATCTCTCCTTGGAGAGCTTTAATAAATCAGGCCCTTTGTCTCTAATGTTTATTCTGTCCTTAAAAAAAAGGGGGTGACCAAAATGTTTTGGCCACTTGTCAATATAAATACAAATAGTTTTATCAAAAACTAATCTATCCATTCCAATCCAGTATTCATAGCAATGAGTGTTTTTTTTCCTGTTGGGAGCATAACCCTTAGTCCAGTGGTAACTATGTCTGTTCTTTCCCTGGCTACCAGTCATGTAAAATTCCATTTGTAATTTAATGTCTATAGTGGCGACGTAGCAGCAAACTTCTAAGTCGCTTAGTCTGTCCCACCAACTTCAGGTAACATATCTGTCCACAATACCACCTTTTGAGAACCACAGTTCCCACTGCACAATTGGAATTGTAGTTTAGTTCAGTGGTATAAAAAAATATGAAGTGATGATGGGATTTCACTGATCTTTTCTCAGTGTCTAGACATATCCACCAATTAAGAAAAAGAGCAATGAAGTCACCACCTTGACAAAACAAAAAATACATTTCAGACGTAAAATTGTATAAAAGTGTTCTTGCCACCTATTTTGGAAATAAATATTAGTTCTACTATCTATATAGAACTGAAAAGCCTACTTGAACCCTTAAAACTTTTTACTGCAATGCTTCAGTCTGACTCACCTATGTGTTTTATGCACAAGGTTTTAACCCTTCGTATGGCACATAGCTGATTAAATAAACATAAATGAGGCATTTTTATTACTGTATTTTCAGCTTTAGAGCAATACAGCAATAAATTAGAGGAGCTCAATAGGTCTTGAAAGCTGTTACCTTGCCAACCTGCACTATCCAAAATAGCTGAAAACAGGACCTTTCTTTGGTAACACTTCATATTGCATTCTGCAACAAGTATAAATGTATCATTTACAGAAAGTGCAGTTATACTTTAATCTCCTTGGTTACTTTGGGTAAAATCTCCATTTATTCCTTTAATCCTGTGTTCCTCATTCGCCCACACAACCGCTGATACCTTTTTTTTTGCTGTTTTTGCTAAACACTGATTTACACAGTATTCCTAATTCTGGCACAGCATAAAAATGTACACATTTTACTTAATGTCTATTTGTTTGAAATATAGGAGAATTGTTCTTCTATCCCTTCTTTACATGTACATCATCAGGGATGCAATGCTCATCAAAGAATATTATGGTTCTGCATTCTGTATAAAAGATATGTGCCAGAAGAAATCATTACTTGTACGTTTAATAGTATTGAACAGTATGTGGTTTTCTATTAATACTGCTCAAGCTAAGGGCAGGTGGATTCTCTAAAGATGAATGGGATCTACAATTTCACGTATAATGTACTGACATGAAAAGAAGCATGTTCTCTTTCAAATGAAGTAAACAAACATCACTAATCTTTCTATAACATGAATTTACATTTTAAAGTTACTTTGTACACAAAGCTTTCAATAGATAAAAATGTTTAGCTATGTGCAATAAGTAAGCTATTTTGTAAAATGTAATCGTATTGCATGTGTTCGGTTGAATCAGAGTTAGATAATCAGGCAACTGTAATTGTGTGATTTTAATGTGCTTTGGAATTTGCAGCTTTAGAAATGCCTCAGCTGGTTTCTAATTGTACTATATTCATACTCTGTGCAATAAATAGTTGCAGAGTTTTGATGGTAAATTCAAATGCTTAAAGCTGCAATTTATTCTGCTTGTGTTTAGTCACACCTTTTTCCACCTTTTCCCCTATTTTTTGCTAATGACATTTTCAAATAAAGCCTTTTTTTTAACTACAGAATTGTAGACTCATCGATATAATGTCAGGTATCTGGATATCTCTATACAAAGCAGGCAGCTTTGGGCTGGCAAAGGTGGCCAGCAGAGTGCGGTGAAAATACAGTATTTTCCCAAAAACATCCCAGCACTTGTCTTTGGTACTTCTCTCAAGAGCATTCACTGCTTATGTAAGCTGATACCTTTTCAAGTAGACTGCTCCTAGTAATGTTCACATGTCATACTGAGCCTTCAATAAAGACGAAATGAACTCTAAGGTAGGGAGTCTGTGCAAATGTACCAGACTGACGGCAAGTCTGGAGTTCCGCTTTAAAAGCACCTATACCAGAAGGTATCATATGAGTGCTCTTTAAACCAGCCTGGGGTCCTTAATAATATTTATATATCAATATTTTTCAAGGGAACTAAAAATTTTCTATCTAACATGTTCAACTACTATTTCATTTAGAATTATGCTTTATATAAATGCATCACAAACACTTTGTGTTGTTTTTTGTACATGAGATACAAGATGATTATTTTTTTTAAATATTAAAAAAATCGGGATGGTGAAGATTTTTAAATTTGCTTGTACAAAGTTTAGAAATGGTTATCCTGCTCAGAAACAGGTGATTCAAAAGAAACAATTTTAGATATAAATGCATGCAGGTTGTAGTTATTTACTAAAGGAGTAATATTGCAAAGCAGGTTTTCACATATCAAAGGTCTCATTCCCACTATAAGAAAGTGTGTTGCCGTGCATTATACTATAATACAACGGTGTCCAACCTTTTTCAATCTGTATTTATGTTAAAAGCTAGAATAGTTTTAATTTAAAATGAAAATAAATTGAAATCCCTGCAATGGATACTTCCAGAGAAATGCAATTTATGTGACAGATAGACAAGGGGTACATGTTTTTACCACTACAACTTCAGGGCCCTACATCTCCCCATTCCTGGGAGCCAGGCGCCATAGAGATGAAGGCCCTGATTCATCAATGAAATCTGCGCTCGCTGGACGCGCGTACTTTCGCGCTTCCAGCGAGCCGGTTTCCCGCGGTCCGGAGTCGAGTGCGCTCGTACACTCGCCCACTCACTGCCAGCCGGATTCCTGCCTTGATAATAATGAGGAATAGGGGTCGCGAATCTGCCAATTAAGGCGATTAGATTTCAGCTGCGCGATTAAGGAGGATCTGTTAAGCTGTCA
>NC_092861.1:106411557-106434171 GCF_032062135.1 Pyxicephalus adspersus
TTTTTGCACTTGGACATTTCATTATCATTGATCAATATGATCCTTTAGATAGGTACACCAGTAAACAGATCTTCTAATAGTTAAAAAAAAGAAAATAAAGTTGAGTTGGGGAGGATTTAATGTTAAAAGTATTTTCTATATATATATGTTTGTGTATATTGCTATATATATATATATATATTAAATTATCAATAAATATATATATATATATATTTATATATATATATACCCACATATACATAAGAAGCAAACAAAAGAACGTGTGTGTGCTTGTGACTTTTGTGGAAAAATCTGGTCCGATGGCTTTGCGCACAGTCAGTCGCAAGATAATCCTAATAAACTGAAAAAAATCTTTGCATAAACAAAAGTTGATCTCTTACTTTAAATTAGATTTCCTCTTGAGCTCTTTTTCCTTTCAATTTTTGACAAAACTACTGAGCTCCCTGTAGTCTGCTGTTGCATCTTTGCTCTCCAGGGCAAAAGTGGGACTTGGACTAGGTGGCCAAGGAAACCAACTTTTTATAAAAGCCAACTGTCTGGCACACATTTTTTGGAGACTTTAACAAACAAATTGCCTAAGTTTTGGTGCTATTTACACCCCATTCAAGACTTTTCCAGCCAAGCCACGGAACACACTGCTACATAGTTGAGTTTTATCATTGGTTTTCTGTTGACAATTGTGTATAGTAGATAGGGTCCTATTCCTGGCAATGATTTGTTTTATTGAGATCACAATAACAGAAGTAAAAACCGTTTTTTTGCGGCTATTTGATTTTAATGCATTTTACATTTTTGAATTGCTCTGTTTAAGTACCACATCTTTATAAACGTATTTTTTTTTGTGCTAGTACTATACCAAAATACACATATGCTGTATTCTTTTTGTACAATTTTTCAATATTGTTCTGTAGAATTAAAGTGTAACAAAACTTATAATAATAAAAAAATAAATATCATAGTTTTCCTCAGCATACCCCTTATCCCTCTGGAGGTTTCCCCAATTGGATCCCGCGCCGCCCTGTAATCCACTTTCGTCCGGGTCCCGTCATCTTCGTCTGTTTTCTTTCTTTCTTCTGGCTACGTCAACCAATCTCACACTGCGCAGGCGCAAGATCGGGTGATGCAGCCTGCTGTAAATAGAGAATTAAATAGTGCACTAACTGCACATGCGTGAAATCTGCATTTTATTTAGTCATTGAAGTCAAAAGCCCCTTCGGCACATGCTCGGTCTCTGTGCTCCTTTTCAGTCTTTACCGCTGCGGATGTTAAATAGGAAACAAAAAAAAGGTTAGTTATCTACCACTTTATGTAGGTAAAAATTAAGAATTTTTGTCTGCTTTAAGGGGAACATTTTATAAGAAAAATATGTACTCTGCCATTCCTAACTGCCTTCTGTAAACTGTATGGCCTTTGCTGTTATGTTGGTCCTTTAGTTTTAGTCCTTGTTAAATTACTGATGCTAAGAATACAAATAGGAAATTTTTGGTAATTTTTGTTGATATACACCTTGCTTACTATAAAAGCATCCTGATGCTGTATCTGTCTTTTGTAGCCAGCCACTCTTCCTACTCATTCCTTTCTTGCTCCTAAATGCGATAAACCATTTTAAACACACTCATGGTTAACTTTGGTATAGATATGTACAATTGTTCTGTAGAACTTTTACTGACCTTGAGAGAAATGTGTGTGTATTTTCTTTTTTTAATGTTACAATACTCAGTGAGAACAAAAGAAGTGAAAGCTGTCAAGGTTTCCTTTGAATGGTATAGAAAATACAATTCATAGGAGTTGCTGGAATGGATCAAGCAGGGACCTTTGAGGGAACATTAACCAGAAATAAATGGCAAAAAATAATAAAATATATTTTTGTATTGATGTATAAAAGGTGTATATTCAGAAAAGGAAATTCTCTGCAAGCTGCAATTTAGATTCAAGGTAAACAAAATGCACTGAACAGGTTTTTCTGCTTATGAAACAAATTGGTTTTGTAACAAGTGTCAGTAATGAAAGCCTACAAAAGTATGAAACTGGCATTGACTGGCATTAAGCACAAATGAGTGCAACTGTTTGAAAGGAACAGTAACTAAAATGATTGATTGTATTGTAACAATTCCAGTTTTAATTTTTTTGATTATGATCAGTAAATATAAAAAAAATAGGGGTCATTTACTAATCAATAAATAGGCAAACATTGATTCACATCCTTCTGAGTGTCTTGAAAAAAATGTATTCTAGAGCAAAGCTAAAAGGGTCTATTTATAAGTGAATCTGACCTTTAGCAACATTCTCTGGTGAAAAATCGTTGTCATTAAAAATTCATGCTCCTAGAAATTGTCCACCAGAAAATGTTGCTAAATGTTAGATCCACTGCTTTATAAATAACCCCTAACTGGCCTAAATATATTTTCACATAAAGATGCTTGTATCAATCTCCCCTTGTGTATCTTTTTTCAAAAATAACTTTAAAGAAGACCTAAACCAAATTACTAACATTTCATATAGGCTAAAGGTCCATTTTAAAAATTACCAATCAGCACCCTCTGCCAGATTGTATGGATCAGGTTTTCTATCTTTTTGTCTTTTCTAAATCACAAACGGTACAAGACAGGGCTGTCTCCTTTCACCAATATTTTTATCTATAGTTATGGAGCCATTTGCTCAGTCTAGAAGCTCTAAATTTCATAAGACCTGGCACCCATGATTCCAGTTATAAAATAATAACTAGCCCTCTAGACTCTCTTCTGTTTGTAAACACCATTCCATATCTGAATGTTTGTACTAATAAAGTTATTTTACTTACTTTTTTTGTCACCATTTGGTTACTGAATACTACCCGTCATAGTAGCCTATATATTTGTGGCAGTTTTATTAATGTTCACATATTGGTATTTTACTCAAATTTATTCACCCTTTTCCTTATTTTCCTCTAGGTTTACTTGCCTTATTCCTCCCAATTGTATTTCTGTTTACTCTTTTTTTGCTATTTTCTTTTTTTTGTATGTTATGTTACATGGAATGTAATATTGAAAACTCCAATAAAAAATTAAAATCTGCCTGGTCACTTTAAATGTCAAAATCAGCATTGGTTGCCAGGATACCTGGCACATCCCGGCTTCCCTTGCAGAACCAAATGAACTCCTGTGCACCTGCACAAGAAATACGTCATCCAGCCCAGCCTGTGACAGAATAGGGACAGGTAAGTATAAACTGGTTTTATTTCTGCTTTAACATGGTAATACACTTTCAAGTACCTTTCAATCTTTTTTCATTAATATATATTTTTTCCTAGTAAAGAACAAATTACTATCTATTAAAGCCCATGTACCTTTGAGATTCTTCACCAGAGATTGTTTCAGTGAAAGGTTTGCTTTATAAATAGACCTCTATGCATTAAGAGACAATGACGTGCTCCTGCATTGTTAACCTGTCACATGTGCTTCTTACTTCAATGGTGGAGTAAGTGGATAAGGACAGGCTGTAGCTGAAAAAAAAATCTGAAGGAGACCAGCTTCAATAAAAAAAAAAACTTGAAAATCTTTCCTGATATTCAGTTTGAACAAACACTGAGCAATAACATTCTTTGCATATCTCAGTACTGGAATGATAGTCATGAGCAAAAGAGAGTACACACTCAGATTTTTATGTATCAGGTCATTACAAAAAATCTGGACCTTAGGAGGTTTTAAAATTATTTAATCTCTGGTGTAAAACAACACAACAGAATCTAATTTAACACAAATAAAAACAAAATGGGTAATCCCTATGTGAAAAATTAAGTACACCCATGATTCAACAGCTTGTAGAACCATCAGCAACAACATGATGTCATGGATTTCATGTATGATTTTATTACACATTTTTACTGCTGCGGCCCCCCCCCCCCCCAGTTTTGGGGAAGAAAAAGTGCGTCTTATACGGCAAAAAATACGGTATGTTGGGGATATATATTGGGGAGACAGTGAATATACTCTCCAGGGTACCCAGATTTTTAAGAGTTTTTCCAATGTATTGCTTAAGACTCTAGACAGCTTTTCATTAATAATTGTGTTGTCTACTTGTATTAGCACTTAATGATAGGGAACGTTTTTTTTCCCCAGTTTTTGGCTATAGTCTGTTTAGCTGCCAGAACTATGTGTACTCAATCTGAATTGGTTATTAGTAAAGCTATTTAAGGATCCCTGGATACATACTTTTGGAATTCTTCAGTAGCCTAAACACACTACCCCAGAATCTAATGATGGATATACTGGTTCACCAATCATGCAATTCTGTACCCAGTTTTTGGCAGCCTCAGAATCCCGTAAAAAGTGCTCCAGTAAGGCTGGTTCCATATACCACCTTATCATAACCTTAAAGGCTAATTCCAACATGATTATATTTGTAGACCATATTGACAATCTGGCCCATATACTGAACCATTCCTCATCAGATTTTACAATTGGGACATTTAAAGGTGTGCTGTCACCTGGTATTTTGATTGATTTAGAACAGGGGTATCCAAACTTTTTGCAAAGAGGGCTAGATTTGGTGAAGTGAAAATGTGCAGGGGCTGACTATTCAGCATGTACTCAGGGTTAATGTGGGCATGGTGTGGTGTCAGTGAGGGCTCCGTGCTAAGCATGTTCTTGGAATCAGATCAGGCGTGGTCTGTGCAGGTCCCCCACAGCGCAGGCCCACTATATTGACGTAGGGGATTCCCTGTGCACACACAGGGACTCCCGTCCTGCCTATTATGCGGGCCGATAATTACAAGGTGGTTAATTAACTCCAATGAAATATAAAATAGCTTTTTTGTATGCATGTATTCTATACTGTGGTCAGCAGTGCTGACGGGCCGCATATTATTGATTTTGTGACAGAGGCTGCGGGCCGGTGGAAATCTGAACATGGGCCGCAATTTGCCCCCGGGCCAGAGTTTGGACATGTCTGATTTAGAATATAATATAGTGATCAATTTAGGGGAAAAGGGGGTCCTAAGACACATGTGTTTATGCACTGTCAGTTTAACAGTAAGATCCTTTTTATGGGTTAGGGAGTTGATCCAGTGTCCTATATTTTGAGTTTTTTTTTGTATTTGAGTTGTGTATACCTGAAGAACTCCTTACCTGGTTTGCAGTGTGAATGTCTTCCCATCTGAGCACTCCTGATTTACCCAGTAGAGAATATACAGTAGTAGAATTATGCACCATCCACCTATGAAAGGTTGTTGTGGACTTCATCGGTAGCCATTTTTTGGTTATTTAGCTGCTGCCAAATACAACTGTTTTGTTTTTTGTTTGTTTAGGTTTGTCTTGAAACAAAATAGTTTTACTCTTACTACAATAAAGTGCAGGGGGTAGCAATAGGAAAAGTGGGGGTGGCACAGGTATATTGACAACATTCTTGCTGTGTTAACGGGATCAAAAAAAAGTTCTTCAATATTTAAAGAAAAATAAAGCATGGTAATACATTTATTCTATCTTTAGATGTAATCTTTAATAAGGAAAACTTTTTTTTACACTTGTTGCTTACTGTTGATTGAATACATTTGAAGAAAGCATGATCTTTAAAGGATATTTTAGTATATAATTTTTGTGATACCAATTTTCAAATGTGGTTCTTGCAATCAATGAAAATATATTAACACATGTTCAATAAGTAGACCTTTTTTCCATTTATTTAACAATAGGGGTAAATGTCTTATGTTAAGTAAGTGTAACTCCTTTTATATAACTTCCCTGGAAAGTATATAACTACATCAGAGATAAAAAGGTAATCCTACAAAAGCTAAATTGATAGCTTTGGATTCTATTAAAGTGCCAGAAATGTAGAGATGTGGATAATTTGCTAATAATATCTAAATGCAGATGGATATGTACACATGATTGTTATATTATGGTTTTAAAGGAGAAAATAAAAAATAGCTGTTACTTTATTGTAAATGGTTCATGAGATGTGGTTGCTGCAGTACTCAATTGTGGTCGAGACATGTGTCTGGCAACCATAAATATGCCTCTATAGGTTGAAGTATTTGAATACATTTACATCTATGAAATGATTTGTTATACATCTATACATACAAAAAACTAATTCAAGATATGCATTGGATTGGCTCCCAGTCACAGAGATATTCCTATACTTACTCGTAATGTTTCATGCTTTTGTAACTCCAATGAGAAGTAAGAAGTGTATATGCATATTGGAATAGTAGAAATGAAACTTCTGAAAGTACTTTTACTGCAAAGTACTTTAAAGTACTGGGTGAAATTTAAAGCATGACAATGGGTCTGTACTGTATATTTTGGCATAACATTACAGCCAGTTTAATGATTGTTTTTAATGTAGAAATTGTCATTTGGATTTTATTTAGGTACATCAAAAAAACTGTACTGCCTTTTACTACAAAAAGGTATTTGAGCAAAACAGCAGTATTTTTTTCATATTCACAATGACCTGCTTTCCACTTGCATACAATGTCTGCCACATGTATATTTGCAAAATACTTTTCATTCATTTCTGGTGAATCCCTGATCCACTATAACCTTTTAAAATAAGTCTGGTTAATAAATCTAAAAAATAAATATAATTATATTGTATGAAGATTCTCAGATTCTATAGTAAATCAACCTCTTTGTGTTAAGGCAGCTTATTTACTTTGGGTAGGCTCTTAATGCCACTCCAGGTGTGAAACAATCCAAGTATGAAAAACAAAAAACAAAAAAGGTTATTCATTGTTAAATGTAGCTAATATAGTACCAATCATTGTCAGTTATAGTGCATTCACACCGATGTGTTTTGGTACAAAATTGGTGCAATGTTAAAATTAGTATTCCTGGTTACGTGGGCAAAGCCATGCAAAGACATGGCAGCACCACTAGCCCAATGTGGGGCTTACAAAACTATTAGAACCAGTCATAACTATTCAGACTGCAGGGTGTTAGAACGGGCTAATGATATGTATGTTGGGGGTTGGGCAGCTGCCACAGTGAAATGATGGGAATGAGTTCAAATTATAATATTATTTAAAAAATTCCTACACTCTGATAGGCTGGTAGAGCACATTGTTCGTGTACACAGCAGGCATGAGTTCCTATTGACATAAATTGCAACACAAATTTAGATCAAAAGTAATAAATGTATAACAGTTTTGCATACCTAAAATGCAACTGCATTTAAAGTCAGCCAGCTGAAAAAAGTAACCCTACAGTATGTTATGTATTTACATTGAAGCCACATCTCTTGACCTGTGCAGGTATTACAATATAAGCTACTGCCCAATTGCCAAAGAAGGGCAGCACTCCTCTTAAAAGAATTGAAGATAGCAGGGGTGGAGAATGTAGAGGCCATTACATGCCAGAACTAGAGGAGGGCACTCTAGGAGGTAAGTGTGCCATTATGATATTATATCAAGGGCTCCTCTGCACCTCACCATGCAAACCTATCTTTATTGTTTGGAAACAAAAAAAAACTTTTTGCCCATACCGCAATCTCCTAAACAATAAAAAATGAGATTAGCTCTACAGGACTGTTACAATATATACATTAATAAAAGCTAAAAACTATTTTCTTTACATGGCAAACTCAAAGCAAATTCAGCCTGTTCTCTGGAAAGCCTATTATTTATCGAAAGGGACTTTATAATGTATTACCTCAAAATAAGACAAGTGCAGAAAGATTATTTCACACTTCTGCAAATCCTAATCACTGTGGATGGCAGCTAATTACCAGCTGTGCCAAATATGAGATGAACTCTATAAAGTGATATCACCCAAAACTTTCCATTTAGATGATGCCAGGCAACACAAATGCACAGTGTTTGTGCAAGAAGCACATTTGCAATTTCAAAAAGCACAGGCTTACAAATTGAATGTGACTGTTTAGAATGTGGATTTTGTATACCAGTTACTTTATAACCGGTATGCTGAGTGAGTTGAAGTAATATTTGCAGTATATATTTTTTTCTGTAATCTGTAAAAGAGTGCTTTCACTCATGAATCAAATGAATCACTGGTTTTAGCTGCCTACAGCGTACATCTAATTGACACTTGACTCCCTTGTATGAGGGTTAGCGCCTCACTGCCACAGTTAGGTGCTTGATAGGGATGAGCAAGAAAGCCTCTGACAGTCTCACCAAAATTTCCTCGAACCTCTGGTGGGTTTGCGAAATCGGATCTCCCAAATTTTGCAAATCCACCGGAAGTTCAAGGAATTTTTCCATTAAAGTCATTAGGTCGACTTTAAACATTAATAGCAAAGCCCCTTTACATGTTAGTACCACGCAATTTGCTAGGTAAGTGTAGGAGAACAATGGCAACAAGGAAAAAATTGAAAAATTCCAAAGGACATTGTGGTTTTTCAGAAAATGGCCCTTATTGAATTTACATAGCTACAATATTTGTTTTTGCTATATAAATCCTGTTTATTATTAAAAATAATTGCTAGCTGGCATCATGACCTGTCAATCCTAAGGGCTTTGGAAAGCTCCTTACATACCTTGGACGCAAAAGCTGGGCCATTGTCTGAGTTCATTTGAACAGGGCATCCCCATCTGGGGAAGATCTCTTGTAACAGAATCTTTACCACAATTTGTGTGGTTTCATTGGTAGTAGGAAAAACCTCCGGCCATCTAGAGAACATATCCACAATCACAAAGCATACTCCTGCTTTCTTCCTGTCTTTGGAATATGGGTCAAGTCGATTTTTAAGTGAGTGAATGGCGAAGTCGGGTAATTCAGATGCTGATGAGGTCAGTGAGGTCAGTGGTTGCCTGTGCTCCCCTATGGCCGAGGCCATGATATTGTGCAATTAAAATTGGGGCGCTTGTAATTGGAATACATGGTTTCCCCTCTTTGCAATAAGACCTGTATGAGGGTCTTGTACTGCACCTACCGACTGCCATTCTACCTTGATTCGATTCTAGAATAACATCAGGGAGTTGAACCACAGTGTATCCCGCATGATAAGTGTTGTCATTAGGGTGGGAACAGGATCCATCCACAAAAATATCTGGTGCTCCTTCAATGGGTGTGGACTGTAAGTCAGGTCTAGGTGAGGTGTGTTCATGTATGAGTTCAGAACATTTGTGGGGAGGAGGCAAATCATCCTGCTCTCCCTTATGTCCAAGTAGTATAGCCATTGGACCGAATGTGGGTGCTGAGTATTTAATATGAAGTTGGGGGTTAGATAACAGCAAAACTTCATATCCACTCAGTCTTTGTGCTGACATATGTTGTGTATGTATGTTTTTTAATAGGGCCTGAACATGAGGCATGTGTGAGGTATGCAGAGTGGTAGGATGACCTAGGGTGATCTAGGGCAGTGTTTTTCAACCGCTGTTCCGCGGCACACTAGTGTGCCTTGAGAGATCTTCGGGTGTACCGTTTGAAATTATCCAATTTCAGTTAATTGGTCCCAAAATGATTTATTTACTGCAAAAAATTTGTCTTCATTTGTCTATACCAGCGATGTATAGTGATAGGCAGAACCAAAAAAAACTCTTCCACTAGATGGCAGCAGGTAGCTAATTTACGTGTCTTACTTTTTGGTGGTGTTCCGTGGGATTTTTCTAATTGTAAAAAATGTGCCGCGACTAAGAAAGGTTGGGAAACACTGATCTAGGGTGATAGACATCTCAGCAACCATGGCACAGGCTGCCAGACTCCTGAGACACGCAGGCATGCCCTGAACCTGTACCAGAACCACTTTTGAGAAAAAAGCAACAGGGCAAAATTTGCCTCCATGTTCTTGCGCCATTACTCCTGCCATGGTTTTACAATTGTCCCTGGCAAATAAGTGAAACATCACACCATAGTCGGGTAGGCCGAGACCAGGACTTGAAACCATTGCACACTTTAAATGACTAAAAGCTTGTAACATTTCATCGGACCATTTAATGAAATCAGGCATATCAGTCTTGGTGGCTTGTCTCAGAATATTGTCATAGTAGGAACAATCAGCTATCCATTGGCGGCAGTAACCAATCATGCCAAGAAAGGTTAACATGTCTTTCTTGGTTTGTGGGCGGGGCAGACCCAACACGGCAGTAATTCTGGCATGGCTGATTTTCCTCTCACCTTTACTGAGAACAAAACCCAAAATAATCAACACTTTTTTGTACACCATTGTAATTTTGACACCTTGTGTCAATATTCACATAACCACAGTAATAAATTAACACAGTCTGCCTGGCAGGCCTCCCGAGTAGAACTACATATGAGGAGGTCGTCCACATATTGTAGAAGGACAGAACCATGAGGGGCAGTCCAAGGGCACAGTGTGACCTGGAGAACAATAGAGTAGACTACCAGGGAGTCTACATAACCCTGAGGCATTGTACACCAAGTATACTGGCGATGTTTAAATATAAAGGCAAAGAGTGGCCGTGTCTCCTTGTCAACTGGGACAGAAAAAAATGCATTCTTTAAATCAATAACAGAGAAAAACTGTGCATGGGCAGGAATAGCTGATAGCAGAGATGGCACGTCTGGAACCACAGGGGCTATAGGTATGATCTGAGCATTTACTCCTCTAAGATTCTGGACAGACAAAGGTATTGTCAGCCTTTCCCACTGGGTTGATAGGTGTATTATAGGAGGAGATAGTTTCCCTCAAAACCCCTGCCCCTAGGAATTCCATCAACATGGGCTCAATTCCCTTTTCTTTTTCTGGGGAAAGTGGGTATTGTTTAATATAAACAGGTGCAGTGCCGGCCTTAAGCATTGCCTTATATGGTGTACAAGAAATTAGGCCAACATCTTGGTCAGTAGTTGCCCAAACCTCAAGAGGAACCTGATCAAGTAGCGGATCCTGTGGTAAGTATTGCATTAATTCCCACAGAGGTCTCAGCATTCTCTCTTGGACCACTATAATAATCCTCACATAAAGTGCTACAAGTAGCACCAGAATCTACAAGAAAAGGGAGATGATGTCCCTCTATGTTTAACACAATCAGTGGTGACTCATATATAGTGGTTCGTGATGAGAGTGAATGCCGGGATACTGCCCCCCCGGCATTTTCATTGTAATGTCTGCTGACCCCAGGCTACAGGGAAGTGAAGGGTATTATTCTGTGGCTGTGGCTGTGGTGGGGGAAGATTTTGAATCTGAGCTTGTGGATATGGTTGGGGACCTTGAGCTTGAGTATCATTTGGGGCATTTTGCCTAAGTGGGTAGGGGCATTTACTGAACCAGTGGTCAGTCTTACCACAATTAAAGCAACCTGCAGGACGGTTTCTATTATTACCCCCTCTTCCAGAATATGAACCTCTACCCCTTCCCCTTCCTGGTAAACCTCCCCTGTTAGACTGATTCGGGGGGGCAATTCCTTTCCTGTGTCTGGTAATGGGCTTCTTTGGGTCTTACGTCAGACACCTTCCTTTACAGGCTCTCTTTAAATAATGGAATGTCCCAGATGAAGATGAAGAAAGTTTAGGGCAGTGCTTAACAATCTTATTAATATCATCTACTTCAATTGTTTTTTTTTTTAACAAGGTGTCTACTAAACATAACCCCTTAACCATGTTCATATAGAAGGTATCATTAGCCCCTCTATCCATCCTGTCATATTATCCACCCAGGGAGTAACTAAATAGTAATCAGTCCCACAGACCCGTGCTACAAAATCCTTATGTTTCTCCTACATACGGAGGGGGTGGAGACACCTTTCCTTGTATTGAACCCATTTCTTGTAACTTAATTGAGACGGAAGCAGAGCTGAACTCCTCCCAGGACTGGCTGTACTGAACCGTAAAGGCTCCGACAATTCCTGTCAACTGGGTACAGAGGACTTATGTCTATGCTCAACTTCCTTCTCAACTGCCTGTTAGTATTATCCCTTAAAACTGTCAACTGCGTTCACCAGTTTCTGGGTCAGCGGGTTTCCCCTCGCCAGTGTGGTTGGGCGTCTTACGATTCTCCAGGACACACACACAATAAAGTTAGTACAGTTTTCACAGTATCATTTGCTGCTTACCTTCAGAACAAAATGAGATTACTTAATACTTCATAACATCACAGTATCATTTGCTGCTTACCTTCAGCACAAAATGAAAATACCTAATACTTTATAACATCACAACATAAAAGAGAGCATAAGAAAGCAACAGATAGGAAGCGATAGAAATTGGCTGACAAGAAAAATCAGGGTGCAGACAATAGATAAATTCTTCCCTAAAGAACTCCTCTTTTAAATTCTTCTCTAAAGAATTTCTCTTTTGAATTCTTCCCTAAAGAATTCTTCTATAGACTTGGCCAGTAGTCTATTTATTTCTGGGACTTCCCTAAAGCCGACAGTTTAAAGCCTATCTTCCCTAAAGATAGCTACTTTCCCTTTCAGTCTATTCTAAGTGGACTCAAGATAGAAGCAACAGGGAGTCTCAGAAAGGATCGGAATTCCCCTAAGCCTCAAGGCAGGGACTTTCCGTACTCACCAAATTCTGTGTGCTCTAATCCCGGACCAGAGCCCCCAGCTGAAAGGATCTGCTTCTACTTCTGGTTCCTCGAATGCACCCTGACTTCTCCTTCAACCAGAGAGACAGACGTCTGGAGAGATATCCCAATAACACACACACAATATAGTCTTAGGAATAGTCTCTGATCTTTATTTGACAAGGCAGTCTTTGTATACACATTGGTAAAAGGGGGTTGTGTTATTTACGTACAGCTATTTAAGTTTTAGCAATATACAGTGTCACTAGATACATTGCAAGGCATACATTGTACTTCAAAAAGCTTTCGTCATCTGGTTACATAGTAGACACAAATAGAAATACAACTAGTATATACTACAAGTATAAGGCTTATATTAACATTAACATTAACTAGCTATACAGTCCCTACTTAACCCTTCAGATGGCATTGGTAACTGACATCTAGAGTTGGGTGTAGTGCAACTCAAAAAGTGTGTAATGCAAATATTGGAAATTTGTGATTAAAGGCCAGACTAAGATGTTTTCTGCGCATCACTGTTGCTGTGGTCTGTGGTGCCTGAAGCGTTAGGAAGGTGGACGATATTGATAGTTTGCATCATAAAGTGGATGACATGAATGCCAACCTTCAATCGTACAATACTTAGCTGAAAAATTAGGCAATGGTAACTATCAGTTTGTGCAGTACTGGGGACCCAAAAATTATCGGCGTCACTACTGTCAGGACAGTCATCAACACCACCACCAACAGCCAGAAAAGAGCCAACGTATGGTTATGCCCCTGCACTTCACGTGTTTGAGGTAGCCACATCAGGTTTCGCCAGGCTTCCAGAAAATCCCCCTTGCCTTGGCCTACACTTCTGGATGTGTGCGGCCTGCTTTCACTACTGCTGATGCTGCTGCTGTCGCCGCTACAGGTGGATACGGAAGAGGCGGTGTCCGCCTGAGCTCCCTGTGTGGAACTCCTCACACAGCCGGTCGCATAGTATTCTGCTCAGGCAGGTCACCTTTTCTTTCTTTTGCGCTGGGTTGGGTAGAAACTGTGACAATTTGTCTTTTTAGCGGTGATCCAGAAGGGTGGCCAGCCAGTATTCAGCCCGGTTTTTGATTCTGCAAATGCGGGGTCCCTCTGTAGGCATCGCAACATGTGGACACACATATGAAAGAGGGGTTCCCTGGGGTCATCCTCCTCCTGTCCCTTAGTAGGCGCCAAAACATCTTCCTCCTCATCATCGACCTCCTCCTCTTTAAGCTGCAGCAGTACCTGTTGTTCCATCGCCCCCACAATGCCTGGGGCGTGACAGCACAAATGCGGGTTGGACAGGTACTGTCCAGCAGCTCCAACACGGTCTTCCTCATTATCATCATTATAATCATCTTCCTCCTCTTGAACCTCCTGATGCTGGGCAGTGTTCCTTCTTGCTCTTCCTGATCCTGGGTGTGCGCTATGGAGTGTAATGTCACCCTCATCCTCCTCCCCCATTTCTTCCCCTCCTCTCCCATCGTCACTTTCCATCAGGCCTCACAGGATATTATCAAGCAGAAAGAATATGTGAATGACATTGTTCCAGGCTGACCGCTCCCGACTCCCAGACCGCTGGCCTGCTCAAAGGGGGCCAGTACCTTGCATAGCGTCTCCATCTGCAGCCACTGGTCACTGCTAAAAAAGCTCAGTTGTGTGGCTGTACCAAATGCCCCTCTGCCTCCATGCACCAAGCTGACCAAGTAATGGTGGATGCCTAGCTTTTGCTCACACAGACGCTGGAGTATGTGCAGGGTGGAGTTCCATCTAGTCAGCATCAAAAATCAGTCTATGCGGTGGAAGCTTCTGTTGGCATACATGGCTGCAGATAGAGCGAGCCTGTCTCATTAAGTCCTGCAGTCCTGGGTATGTGCGGAGGAACTTCTGCACCACCAGGTTCTGTACATGCGCAAAGCAGGGCTCATGTGTTATGCGGGCCATGCGCAGCGCAGCCACAAGGTTGACCTTGTTGTCGTACACTACATTGCCTGTTGTGAGCCGGGAGGGCGTCAGCCAAGCCTTAACCTCTCAAAGCGGACAACAGTTCTCTGATGGTGTGACTTTTCTCCCCCAAGGACACCAGTTTCAGCACTGCCTGGTAGCACGTTTGCTTGAGGGAACCGTAGTGGCGTGCCCCCTTAACCACAGTGTCCTCCGCTGCTGGCCTTACAGGAGGAGTGTTGAAAAGTGAGGGTTTGCCGGTAGAAGGAATGAAGGAGGAGGAGGAGGAGGAGGAGGGAGAGGACTGGGGTGGCCTATGCTTTCCCACCACACCCCTCGGCAGGGGAACCAGGTGCTGCAATACTTCTTGCAGAACAGCTGTGCAGGAGAAGTAATGCCTACTTGGTATATTGCACCGATGCTCGGCGCAGGCCATCAGGTAACGGAAGGGAGCAAAGTCCACAATGCTGTACCACAGTAGCTGCAAGGCCAATATTTTGGCTAGACGTGAATTGAGTTTTGTTGGTTGGCCCATAGCCTGATGCCTTGGGCAGAACTCCGGTAGAGTGAGCTGAAGGGACTGGGAGCTATTGGAACTGAAGGGGTCACTGGAGTACCCATCTTTCGGCGACAAGCGTAGTCTGATGCCACGAAACCTGCGGCCAGAAGCTTATACTTCCTTGCAGCTTGAAGTCTGGCTGTCACCAACCTCCTGAGACGTAGTAGTCATGACAGTTGGAGGTGTCATAGCTGGTTGCACCTCCTTCAAGAGAACGCAAGTACTGCTCCCACTTTGGTTTGTGGTTCTTGCGCATGTGGGAAAGCAGGGATGTTGTACCCAAATGTGATCCGGCCTGTCCTCTGCGAATCTGCCTGTGGCACAGAATGCAGATTGTTACAAACCTGTCATCCTCTTTCAGCAAGAAAAAAGGATCACACTGGAGAGGTGCGTGCAACCACTCTGCTGCTCTTTTTCTTTGCCTGCCTCTGCGTCTGCTGGGTGCCCTGCCTCTGTTCCAGCTCCATCTCCCCCCTCGGTCACATCATCTCTGACTGTTCCCCTGCTTCTGCCCACTTGTCTGTGTGTTCTTTGGGAGTCACATGAGGCAGATTTGCGGCCCCTTCCATCCCCAGTCTGGTGCTGCTGCGTTTCCTTTACGTCTGTTTCGGAACTGCTGCTAGCCCTTACACACACCGGTGGTTCCCAGGGACATCACAGTCATCATCATCCTCATTTTCATCTAAGCCAACCTCTGCAAATGCAGCCACTGAGAACCCTCGCCCACACTCTGCTGACCTGCTGACCACACTCTCCATGGGTCTCAAAGACTGCCTCCTGTATGTTTGTGTGTGTGTATATATATATATATATATATATATATATATATATGATAGGGGAGGGGAGGATGGGTGGTTGTGGGGTCTTGTTTGATGTATTATCCTAATCTATGTTGCTACAACTCATACTTTGCTTAATATTTAGCACAACAGCTGCATTAATATTTTCTAATCTAGTTTTCAACCCTTGATACGTCCAAATTGCATATTGGTTTGGTAAGTATTTGTTGTAGTTTTTTTTTGTGATCTCCCTTACAATCTCCCAGGATCTTTGAATCTTAGGTGATCCAACAGACCTACAATTTACAGACTTTTATTTACCAAGTCAATTGTAATTGTTTTTAAGCTATTACTTTCTATGAATTGTTAAAAGGCTCAAAACAACACAATTGTCCTATTAAAACTCAGTTGTATGATGCACATTTTTGTGAACCAATGCTTATAGGCATATAGCCTAACATGCTTCAAATTGAAAAGATTTCTTCTTATGATTTATGATGTCATGGGCTTGGCTCAAAGCAACATTCATGGATGATATTGCTTCTGGTTAAAGGAGGAATCCACCTTTATGTGCTTCCAGCACCAAGCGGAGGTGAGTAAGTCAATATATAGTGGGTCAAGGTCTAAAATGGCATTAAAACCTGCATAAACACCCCTAAAGGCTGTTAAAGCAAGAAAATGTGTTTGGCACAAAGTGTATTTGTCCCTGGAAGTTTTATATACTAGTAGTATTTGAGTTGTGTAAACACCTAAATAATGTATACAATCCAGTATTTAATGAGCAAAATTAATTTGAGCAACAACAGAACATCTAAAAGTGCTTGACCCTGCTTGTGAGCTTGTCAATAAATGTGGTTTAATGTTGTGCTTGGCAACCTGGACCTCGTTCCATCACCATCAGGTGTGTTAGAATGAGTATGCAACTCAGCAGGACAACTAATTGATAATCTGTTTGGCAAGGAAGTGTGCTTGTATAATAAAGGGCTAAGATCAGGCAGCACAGCACAATGAGAACAAACCTAAACTATTACTACAAATTAACAGAGGGTTTCTGTAGAACAGTGGCAGCAAATCAACATGAGTGAAGTATGTTAAGGAAAAACCACAGCTTTTTCAGCAAATGTCAGACTATTAAAAGAAATAAAAACCATGACAATTTATTAATAATAATTTATTAATATAAAATAAATATGTACATAATACATTAAAATAGCAATATGTGAAACTCTGACCTTGAGAATGGGACAACGAGGGAGGTCAAGTATCAGTTTGGAGTGGAAACCATGCATACATTTGTACTAATTATATATATATATATATATATAATATATATATTATATTTATTTATATGGATAAAATGCCAAAACATTGCTAAAGAATTGCTAAACAAAAGAAACCATAATTAGAAACCAGGCACAAAAACATTGCAGCAACAGATGACGCTAACAAAAATGAAGATTACAAAAAGTCACATCAACTCATACTAAGACAAGCAAACTTTCTTGCTTATGCCCCCCCCCCCCACCTCATAAACCAGTTCAATTAAAAAAGTAATAATGAAAATACATATGTTTTTAATACACATATTAATACATTTTAAATACATGTATAATGTAATACATATATTAAATTATACATATATTATATATTATACATTTAAATGTATTTTGACATAACATCTTTGGCAACAATATTTTTTTCAAATATTTGATTTATCTTAAGCCAAACTTTAGTTAAATGTGAATCAGATCCAAAATGCTTGGTTACATTTTTTTTACATTCATACTATTGTTTGATGACATATTATAAATTACTAATTATTATATATACAACTTGATATAAATTAGTTTGCAGTTTTGCAACCCAACAAAAAATCAAAATAACAAAAACAACAAGTCAAAGTATAAATGAAGCAGTTCGGTGAATTAGTAAAATGTAACATTAAAATGTTGCACTAAACAAAAAAAAAGATAAAGCACTCAAGAATTAAATTGACCTGTAATGGACTGTAGATGCGTACAGAACAGGGACCAGGTGTGTGCTAATTGAGTGCTATTACATCATCATTGACAGAACTTAACGGATCCTCCTGTATCGCGCAGCTGAAAATTATATGCCTTAATTGGCAAACTCTCGACCCCCACTGCTAATTTATCAATGCTGCAAGCTGGCAGATGAGTGTACTAATATTTGGCCCCAGCTGGCAGTAATACACCGCGGCCAGCAGATCGTTTAAGTGCGTAGTGAGTGTACAAGCATTTGCTTGATAAATCAGCTCCACTCTGGGGGTCAACATATAGTTTACAAATTTGTGTATGCAATCTCTGTACAGTAAATTTTAGATTTACCAAGGGTATGTAATCTGGGGACATAGCTAATCTGTCCAATCACTTTTTTTATAACCAGACAGGTCCTTATACTACAGCAATAGTAGAACAGGAGTTATGGCCACACAGTATGGAGGAAACACATGACGAATTATGTAATCAAGGTTAACATGCTTATTGTGGTGAAGATTAAAAAATCACATGTGGAAATAAAAAGCATAAATAATATTTTTTCATGCACAATAATGGTGGGTTAAAAATTTGATCAAATACCCCCACTGGGAACAGGCATTTATTATATTTAATCTGTGTGGATCTTAATTATATTACCAGAGTTATGTGTTTTAATATTTATTATTAATACATTTGAAAATTTGTTTTAATCTAAGTGATTAATATAAATAATTTATTTGGATGACCAAAAATCCCATTATCTGTTGTTTGTGTATACCAAGAGTCAATATATAGTTTACAATTCGTGTATGCAATCTCTGTACAATAAATTTTAGTTTTACTAAAGCTCTGTACAATGAGAACCTTGCTAATCTGTCCATTACATTTTTTTGCTAAATCAGACAGGCCCTTCTTCTACATAGTTATTGGTAGATCTAAAGCAATGTACAAACAAATGTTTGTGAGCCGAGTAAGAATGAAAAGCTAACAATTGCCATAATGCCAGGATTACTTTAAAACATTTGCTGCATACTAAATTCAATCCCAATGGTCCTCATCCATTTATTACATATGAATGGACACTTTTTTCCAGCCCTTGGCCAGGACCAAAATTCATGGCAATTAATAAATTATATACATGACAGTGGTTTCAAATAATTATATACATGACAGTGATATCAAATAAGCTTCCCACCCCTAGACCCAGGGGTTGCGTTGTACGAATGAAGGTCACAGGTGGCTTCCAGATTCCAAAAAGGCACCCAGACCTCTATAACCTGCAGACCCCCACAACACCAGGCCAACGATGGTCCCTGACACTTTTAGGGACAGATGGAGGCACATTTTTGCAAAAAAGGTAGAAGGCTACGGCCATTTTGCTCTTTCCTCTCTTTGGCCAGGTAGATTCCAGAGGACTTTTTTATGGATAGTAGCGGAGTACACATGTTGGCTGCCACATTTCCTATCCAGGAAAGTCCAAATCTATTAAAGAGTCTGGTTGCAATATCAAGGGGGACCTATACTATACATTTTTAAACAACTGCACAAATGTTTTTTGGTGTTTACAAGCAGTTCCTATTCAAGTCTAAAAATAGGTCTGTCAAAAATGAAAGAAGGGAAAAATAGTTGGAATGGGAGAACACAAGTCTGACATTGAAAAACAATAAAATTAAAAAAGGGGTGAAACATGGTCAAATCGAGTAATAAAATTTTTTTTGAAGAGCCCCCTAAGTGTTTTTTTTGGCTAATACGGATTTTATTCTCCCTTTTGTACCTACTGCTGTTCAGTAATGATTAGTTGAGGTAAAAAAAATCATAAAACCAAATATTCATTTTGAAACTGTCAATGTGGAGAATTATGAATAAAATTACAGGGTACAGAGCTAGATTCATTTTTTCTGTATCACGGCATATATACTAAAAAAAAAAAACATGCATGTTTACTGAAAAGGCAGTATGTGGTGGCAATCATAAGACCAATATGGTCATGCTTCTCAAATGGACAGACTGCCAATTTTATTGTGCGTATGTAAATGTTTACCTTTAACAGGCGGACTATACATACTGGTAAATTAAAGGTGAGAAATTCAATCACATTTTCAGCCTGCAGTTCAAAGATAAGCAGCAGACATTTGTTGCCCATGCATTAGAATTCAGCTGCTAACACAGGATATATAATAATGCTGAAGTCTCTGAACCTGCAAAAAGACCTTTGCACTCCAGAAGTACAAACCGTCCCTTATAGAATGACTGTTTATTTATTTATTTTCAGCAGATTATATCTACTATTCACTAGAAAGGAACAGAGGAGAACTAGCAGAAGAGTATAAGGTAGCTATGGAGATATATTGATCAAGCCTTCATTGTGTATTGAAAAGGCTATTCAAGCATTGGAATATGTAATAAGATCATCTAAAGATAACAAAGTAGAATGAAAGTGATTATTTGGCACTTAATCTCAAGACAATCTAACGTTATTGTTTATTCAAAGATTTAACCTTGTATTTTGTTTCCTTGCAAGCAAATGCACTCTCCTTGCACTGTTAATAGCATAATGTTAATGTCTTTTATATTGCAGCAGTTTACTATTTAGACATGACTGCATACTGAATTAAAGGATGGTTATGCAGTATACATCTTATGAATACTAAAAATTGATTTACAAATTAGGTGTATATAAAGTCAAAACTTTTTCAGATTTTTTTTGTGAGTTTTCTCTTAACATGTTCCTAAACATGTAAAAATGTTTATATATATATATATATATATATATATATATATATATCAGTAACACAGGGGCATAACCTGTGTTACTGGGAAAAGTCCTGGATGGGTGTTATGTGGAACCACGGTTTCTCAGATTTCATTACTGAGGTTAAACCAGCTGAGATTTGTTTGAAGGGAAAACCTAGCTTTCCGTGCTGGTTGTTTAAAATTTCCTATTGGATATACTGGGAAACTGAAAAAGTAGGGGACAGTTTCCTAATTCTTGGTCCCAGAGCCCAAAAAGTTTATTTAGCACACCTGGCGCTAAGCCTCAAGACCCATTACTTTCACACTTACCTTTAATCCTGCAGGGCAGTCTGATCACTCTGGGGGTGTCAAGCATCGGGTCCCACGTCGTCTCGGCATCCATCCTGGAGCCGGCACTCTGGGCGCCACCATCTTCCTCTTCTCTTACGAGAAGAAAAAAAAAAAAAACAAAACACAAAAAAACCAAAAAAAAAAATCCTAGCCCGGATGGGCTCTTTTTCCTTCAGATTCTGGGAAACCACTGAAATCCCAGCAGTCTGCTGCTGCAAAACACTCAGGAGAAGACCTGGACCTGGACATATATATATATATATATATATATATATATATATATATTTATATATATATTTATATATATATAATACATTAGTATTTGTTGTGTCTACAGTTTATACATTTGCAGTTAACCTGTATATATGTGAGATATGTAAAAGTTTATATAGTTTTAGTGCACCAGTTTTCAGTTTACCTGCATTCTCTAAGCTTGAAAGATAGATCCAAGTATCCTTGATACGCTTTCCAGTCAATGCTTTTTGAGCTAAGCTGCTCTGCTGTAGTAGATCTTGCTGAGTTCCATCCTGCTAACTCTACCCTTTTTTTATCTAGATGTGCAGAAAAAAAAAACAAATGTATTACAAACAACTCCAGCTGTTTCAATACATAATGGTTGTTTTATGCATTTTCAATATTTATTTGTAACTAGACAATTTAGTGTTCACTCTAAATCTCATTGGTGTCGATGGAATAAAACATATATTTTTTCAACTCTACATTTGCTAGACTGTAATAAAATGCTATGATCATAGAAAAGTAATGTCTTTCAATTATAACATTTCACCGAACAGCATTAATGGTAATATCTTACCAGTTTTTTTCTAAACAAAAGCTGTTTTTGTACAACAAGCATGGAAAGCTGAAGCACAATAAACATTCAGTAATAACATTTGCCAATAAAAAAAATAACAGTTTAGTTCATTTTACTATTGATAGAAAACAGGAATTTGCTGCTTAGTCAGTGCTACTCAATGAGACAAAAATGCTTAACCTGCAATCTCTTTAAAAGTATGTACACCCTATGCCGTTGATGTCTTTTACATATTTAAAAGGGCAATGATTAGTTCTTCATTCAAACAGTGCTGGTGATACATTTTAATAAAAGCACAAAAATAATGTTTTATTTTAACATACATATCAGTATATGCAGATGTATACTGTGTACAAAAAGAAAAAAGTATTTGAGATTTAAGTACAATTAAAGTTACATCAATTTATTTATTATTAATAAAAATTGTTTATTCTTAAAAACATTACATCAACATCACAATAGTTTCTCCAAAGCCATACATCCTGAGGGGAGACAGAGCAACTTGGAGAGAGGCTGAAAATGGATGGACATCACCACTTGAATGGGGCCTTGATATGTCAAATATATCTAGAGGATGACTTCACAAATGTCACTGTTAAAGATATTACCAATATATGGCTATTTTGTAAATACACAAATTTGATTTTTTATGCCATCGCTATAGATAAGAATGATTGTAAAAAGACACTAACATTGAAGTGTTCATAGTAATCAAAAAATTCCATAATAGAACCTAGGACACAATTACGATAAAGTCCAATATGAAAATGTAAATGAAATGCACGCTGTGTTCCAAGCCTCATAGGGGGTGCTTCTGTCAATTCTGTTGATTGACACAGAGTGGGGGGGGGGATAAAACATACACTAATATTAGAACTGTAAAGGAATTGTAAATCCCTACGGGTCCCATAAAAAGCAAAAAGGAGGAAAGGACATACTGTAGGATTTCAATAAATAACATATAATTATTTAATTATTCACATATTATACAAGAAAAAACATTATAAAAAA
>NC_092861.1:106441013-106491789 GCF_032062135.1 Pyxicephalus adspersus
TTCTGCATCTTTTAGAAAGTGAAAGATCAGTGTACACGGCCAGCTGCTCCTCCAGCCAGCCAATGTTCAAATGAGTAATTTATGCAAAGACCCTAAGAGCCTCAATCACTGGTTCTATGACAATGGCAAATAATGCTAAAGAAAGAGGGCAGATCTGCTGCCAGCCAAGTTTGGTTTAAAATAGGGACAAAGATTTCTGCCTAGGTTAAGTGCTGTCATGGGTTTTAGATAAAGCAACCATGAGTTGGTGGGGAAACCTCCCATTTTTATTTAGTACCTATCTGTGGGAGAGTGTCCCAAAACCATGTGGATAAAGTGATCCCTACAATGCGGTGTGCTGCTTGTATTAGTAAAAAAGTGTGTAATATTTATGTCTGTGGATTTGTGTGGCATGAATGCCATCTGATCTGGCTCACTCACAATAGAGATAATCTGGTTCACCTGCTTTTGGTAGCAGGCTACTACTGTTTAGGTAACTCATAAAAAAGAATAGAATTCAATTGCCCAGATTATTTCCTGCTAGAAAAAGGTTGGATTGCTGAAGGTATTTCTTTTTCTGTAATGTCAGCAGCTGAAAGATAGCACTCCTGGTCTAACAACAATCCTGTGGCTACCATATGCTATATTAATTGTATCTTGTTGTACTTTGCATATGAGTAATTGTAGCAGTGTATGTTCTAAATGTAACTGTAAAGGATAGTAAATGTTCATGTTTAGCTTTTCTCCCCTCTATAAAATATTTTATTTATTTACCAACATCATGTCTTTTAACTTACTACTATTAACTTACAGAATATTCAGCCAGACAAGAGTTAATTTCCAAGTACATACTCTGTTTCTTATACCTTCTGCCATTTCATAGTCTACTTTTTTTCCAGGAATGTCTGATTACTGTCTGTACTGGCCAGGCCTACCCTACCTCCTCATACCTCAATGTTTATGTGGATGCCAGGTAAGGATGGAAGGGACTATTGTAGAGTGTTACTTGAATTAGCTCTGAGGCTGCAGGGGCAGTACCCAGCAGTATTTTCAGGCATTTTGGACATTTACCCAAGGGAGAAATTTATAGGTAATTAGCATGCATAAAACAAGTTAAATACAATACATACATACAAGGAAATCAATGCATTACAAAGTTAGTAATTGTGAAGAAGAGTCATCTGCAGGAGCTCAGTCACCACCATTTGCAACTACTCATGTCTCTCTTCTTTGTTTTTCATCAATGTTACTTACCCTGTACTTCGACAAATGTTTACACATTGGTTTATTGGAGGACAAGATGATTTAATTGTATGCTGGGTTTCAAAATGGCATCAGGTTAATTTATAGAGAGAATAGAACAATGCACACATCTTATAGGAAGATTGTTGTTAAAATGAATAATTTTGTGGTACAGTCTCTCTTAGGTCCTCCCTATGTTAGGACAATATTCAATTACTTGACCCCACTGAAATAAGCAGCCAAAGATGATCAAATATATTAGAATATTTAATGGATTCACCTAAATTTGACATTTTACAAGTAGTTATTTACATTCTCCAGTTAAGATATTGTGTAAGATGGCACTATTTTTAATGCTGTACCTTGTTTCCATGAGCATATATTCGAGTTGCATTTTTTACTTTGAAAGACTTTAACATGGGTATACAGCAACAGTTTACCAAAGGTCATTATGTTCTACTTTACCAAATAAATTAAAGTTATACTAAATCAAAATGTCAGACATTTGTGAATAAAGCAGGTTTTTAGATGTGATATTTAGCAACTCAATGCTTTCCTGTTTCAATAACACAGATAATGGTAGACTCATTAATCAATATTACAGAAATATTTAAACAGTAGGACTTTTAAAATAACCCTGATAAATACCCTGTCTTGCTACTCTAATAACATACAGTATTTATATTCTTAAACTGAAGAATTTTAAAAGGCCAAAAGATAATTATTCATTTCATTGTGCATTTCAAATTGAATTTTTAGTACTATTACAAGGGTTCTTACATTTAACCATTCTCCAAACGACTGCACAGCTGCTTATATTGGCAATAATTTATTAATTCTATCTTAAGCGATTGTGGATCACATGAAGAAAAAACAATTATGTGGAAGTCAAGGTTCCAAAAGTAAGACATAACCTAGTTCAGACATTCCTGACACATGCATTTAAAAAATATACTAATAAAAAGAAGTGGTGACAGTACCATTACATCAGCAGATCACCTTATCTAGCTGCCCTGATTTATATTTTATTAGAATGTATTATGGGCATATGACCCTGGGAGAGGCTTTGCTCTGCAAAAAAATCACATATGTCATGGCACAAACAAGTACTATGCTAGCAGAGCTTTTTCTTGAACTAGACAAGATGGGCGATTGCCAGGCACAACAGGTCTGTTAAAAAAACAGGGGACACCATACTCACTTGCCTGTCAATTTCTCTGGCAAAAAAGTGCATCATGTCAGGGTAATGATTTTTTTAGAGGGAATAGTTGCAGATTGATGTAATGTGAGTGGGAAGAGACCTGAGTTCAATATGCTGGCTCCTATCTCTGTTTTGAGAAGAGGGGATGGGAATTTGGTGTCCGTACATTGTTTCCTGGGATCCTCAGCAAGAGAGCGGGGAAATCCCGCATGAAACACGTAAGAAATGTATCTTATTTAAACTTTAGATCTGTTGCCATCCATTGCAAGTTTATTAGCATTTGATTTTTACAAAAGGAATTACTGTTGGGTGAATAAATCCTGACTGTCACACTCTTTATACTTGAGCCAGCTCCAGGTCTCTTCGCTGATCATATGGTCATGTGCACTTCCAGGTTGTGCCTGGAGGGTTGCTACCACACCAAATGTCTCTTGTGACCTACATAACATTGTGACCTTGGGCTTCTCCTTGAATCTGAGTTTGTCTGTCACACTGCTACCCAACTTTCAACTGTCTACTCCAGAGTGTCTAAGAGGCCCCAAAGCCCATCAGTCCCTTTAGTTGATCTGAGAAATACCAGTGGCTTCCTAGACTTTCCTTTGACTGCACCTCAGCCACATCTTTCTTTAACTCAGTACTGTGGATCCACAGACTTGTCAATGAATACCCAGATGCGTGAGACTGCAGTTTGGTGGTTTTAAGTTGTACTATTCTGCTGCTCCTAGAATCTTAGGGCTAGTTCTCAAAAGGATTTGTCAAAATGTGTTTACTTGTAGGAAGACAGGTAAGACCTTTGGTATCTATGTAAAATGTTCATATGACAAACTTTAAAACACCACCACAGTGTGTTTCTGTACGTCACTGTGTCCCAACCTGAAGAGTTTTTTGACCTAGAAACCACCCTGTATACAACCAGACAGTCTGTAGAGATTGAAAGTACAGTGAGATAGCTCTGATGTCAATGAGATGTTTTTCCTATGGTGGAATTAGAAAAGGACAGAATGACGTTGATATTTTAATATGTTGTCCCTGCTGTAGACAATAGGAACTATTACCCTTTTTGGGTCTGATGTTTTTGCTTGACATATCAAAAATCTTAGCTGCAATCTAATACTGTAAAATGTAAAGCAAGTTAGTTAGGGTCCTGTGAACTAGCATTGCCTAATTTTATGCACGGTAATGTGCAATATTTTGTTTTGAATTATGACTTCCTATTAATTTTAAAAAAGGCTTCCGACTTACCATACACAATTTTAGTAGAAGTAAACCTTATCACTACATGATCATACTATAAAGTAATTTTACTTTTTGTACCCTACAGCTTTCATTAAAATATTACCTAGTAATACTGCCATTAGGACATTATTTACACACTTTCTGGTATAGAATGACAGTGCTTGGTTTTCCAATTGCTTGCCTGGCTTATCACTCTATCATATGTGATTCCTGTGGTAAATAAATATGGCTGAGCTGATGCTCATTGCACAGATAAAGTCTGGTATTGTTACCACCAGGGCCAAATTTACATTTGAGGAGACACAAAAAATTGGTACCTTAGGTCCCAAAAAGAACACACCTCATCACTGTTACACAATGCATGGAGTTATCCCTAAAGAGCAAGTCCAAGCTTCAGAGCTAAATTGTTCGGCTTAGGGTGAAATTCAAAATTAATGAAGTTTGTTTTGACCTTTAAAATTGGTATACACTTTACCAAAAGATGTAGATTTAAACCTAGAATATATTTTACTGATATTGTGGTAATTAGTTAAAATTGATATTAAATTAGTTGATATTCAATTATAAGAAAATAACCCTACAAATTTTTTGTTTACTGTAGCTCCTAGGTGACAAATTCTGAGCAGAGGTGCTTGTAGGGCAATTAGCATTTGTTATGGCCCTACATGCACCACATCCAAATGTAATGTTCTGGGTTGACACTGCATAAATCTAACAAGCTCATTCAGGTATATGCTCAGCTTTTTTGTTTTAAATGCATATCTAAGACTTTACAGCATTTAATTTAAATGCAGAGGTCGTTTTATAGACGAACATATTTAAGATCTTATATTTTTTTACGGATAAACTGCTGCACAGAAAAAAAAGGACACAGCTGACTGCACTTTTCACAAAAGATCTCTTGTTTTCAAATGGAATATGTTTTTTTTTCACATGCTGGAAAATTGCTTTCATTTATGCTACAGATTCTAGTATGGTTAGAAATATATAAAAAAAAAAAATCAAGACTGAGTGCATTCTTCAGTTTCGCAGGATCTTTTAGTCTTGCAAAATGTAGAAGACATAATTGAATTAGTGGGTTGGGCTTGCTTTTATGTGTTATGTTTAGTACTTCTCTCTGATGATGATCAGATGACTGAATTACCTATTTTAACTTTCTGCTGCAACAATCAGGTAACAAATGCTTCCTAAAAAAATAACAAAATTCACAGAATTAATTAAAATTCCTAAATGCAGTTGAAATAAACATGTAAACTGTTTTGCTTGCCATTTTTACTGATTTTTAATTTTCTTCAGTCAGTGTTATGATATACACAATTCTGACACTGCAAAGCCGAACAAGTGAAAGCCATCTTTTCAGTATCAGCTTTGTAGTTTCCTGTGCCATCCCTTTACACATTCATTGCCCACGGAACAATCAATCAGCAACATAATATCTATCCAAAAAGAAGGTTGTAAACTAAGCCAGGATATATAAAAATGAGCTTGGCTATGCGGTAAGGTGAAGATATGTGGATTACAAGGCTGCCAGAACAGAAGTACAAATGCTTTATAAGCATATATATTTCTCAACCGTATATTTTGGATGGAGTTCCATTTAAATTGAAATATTCTTTATGAATAAGAGTTTTTCTTTTCAGTGTCTGAATATTACAGCTGTCATTACTGGATGAAAATGGGCATCCTTGTTTTCATACAGTTGATTAATATACAAGCAAACCCAATTTCATTAACTTATAGTATGTAAATAAGCTCCTCTTTCCTGTTTAAAACAGATTTCAGTTGTTTTGCCACTACTAATTATATTCAGCATTTTGACACACAATAACATAATGCTGTGCTTGACACGATGCTTCGTTATTTCTAAACTATGAACCCAACTCTCATATATATGGTACCAATCTGCTGGCAGGCACATCAACGTGGTTTTTAACAGTCACTTTTTTCCCTAAAAATGATTAATCTGTTTTATATCTTTGCATTCCGAACTGTCAAGAGCACTTTATACTGACACAGAATAATTTGATAGGCAGACCAAGCAATGACATTTAAAATGCCACCATTGAGTTTTTAGACTTTAGATAATTAAACATAACTAAACCCATCCATTGCTAACAAAATGTCATTTCAGGCATTGTCAGCTCACACTGGCTCCAAAATTCACAAGTTAAATCAGAATAATTTTCTCTTCCCCCTGTTTAGGATTTGTTTATTGGCAGAATGAAAACAGCTTTTCCTTGCTGCCAGCAACACAATAAACAGCAGCAAAACAAAAATATTGTGGAATTATTCTTGATAAAGATTAAAGCTCAACTATAGTCAAAATTTCACTCTGATCCTAAAGATATGTCACAGTATTATTACTACTATGTCCCAAAAAAAAATTATTTCCCACATGCACAGCTCTTCCTTTGAAAAGAACATATTCTAACTATGCACTATGACTTCCTTTAGCAATATTGTACTGTAAAATATGGGGAATAGACCGCATTGTCATTTTACCCATGGCTTTGCCATAGCAGCTCTGTCAAACCTCTCGCATCGTCTTGGAAGAGGAAGCGCCAGGCACCGCCATCTTCTACCTTCTCTTCTGGTCTGCTTACTCCGTCACCTGATCTTGCTCTCCCATTTTCCCCTATCACCTCAAAAGGGCCATGGCATTTTGCCAGAAATTTAATTTCAACCATGGGTATCAACATCACCACTCTATAGCCTCGGGAGAAAGTACATATTCGAGCCCCACAGTTGTAAATCTGCTTAGTCTGAGTCAAGTGTTCTTTTACTATTGGTATTATTGCAATGATCCGATCTATTCGGGAGATGTGCTCAATAGGAAGCAAGAACTCCCAGTTTTTCCCATCTTTGTCTACTACTTTCTTTAGCATACTCTTTAACGAGCCTTCGAACCTTTCCACCAACCCATCGGTTTGTGGGTGGTACACAAAGGTTCCCAAATGTGACACCTTGAACAGTTTACACATTCCTTTTGCTAGTCTTACTGCATAATGGTAATTCCAAACCAAGTTTACTGATTGCCCATTCCATTACCCTAAAGGAGTCCTATGATGACATGAAGTTACTACTTGAAGCAATCCAGTATAAAGCACACCAGATCCCACACCACATCTGTGGGGATCTAAAGGTCATTGGCTTGCTGATGGGAATGCATGGAGGATTCACAAAATGTTGCTGTTTCCTATGCCTGTGGGACAGCCAATCCATGGGAGACCATGTCAAGTGTGATTGGCTACCAAGAGATAACTATAAGCCCGGAACAAGCAGTGTCAAGTTTCTGCCTCTGGTTAATCTGCATAAAATATTTCTGCCACCGCTCCATATCAAGTTAGGCTTGATGAAGAACCTTGTAAAGGCCATGGGTAAATCAATTATGGGTTTTCAGTACCTTGTTGAGAAGTTTCCAAACATAAGCACTGCAAAAATGAAGGAAGGGATATTTATAGGGCCACAGATCAAGTCTGTTTTGCAGGATGATGTTTTCAAACAATCTCTCCCAGCAGCTGAGCTAGAAGCTTGGGATTCCTTCAAGTGGCTGTGTGAAAATTTCCTGAGAAATTAAGTCTCCTGCATACGAGGAAGACCAGAAACTGGGTTTTTGCATGTCATTAAAAATAAATTTCTTGCACTCACATCGAGAATTCTTCCTGGTAAATCTTGGTATGGTGAGTGACGAACAAGGAGAATGTTTTCACCAGGACATTCAGTGAATGGAGCACCGCTACCAAGATTTCTGGAATGAAAGTATAATAAGAGTACACAAAAAAATCCTACTCATAAGCATTTCTGAAGAAACAATGGTAACTGACTGGCACTGTTCAGTAGATTTATACCACAGTGTGCCTTATTTTATTTCACACTGAACATGTATTAACACTCACTTCAATGGTGCTCATGTTTTAGTACAAAATGTACATTTTGTACAAAATGCACATACAATGTTAACTATAATAGTACTCATAACACAGGAACTGTACGTGTTAGGGAAAAACTGTAAACAGATTTAAATCTTAAAAGATCAGAATCAGACTTAAATCTGCTCAAAAAACTGTTTTAGAAAAGTTTCCTGTGGTTTCTGATGATTATCAAAAATAATTTTTTGTTGACCTGTGTTACTAGACTAAAATTTCTCTGCATTATCAGAATCATTTCGATGTTGCCTTAACCAACAATATTTTCAATCTGAATGTAGATTTGCATTAGACAAGGAAAAGTGGCAAAGCCACTGAATGGTAGAAATGTAGTCAAGAGAAAAATGCTACAATGCTTTGGGGTTAGTGTACAGTCAGTACAGTTGAGGGTTAAAATGTGGACTATTAAAAGCTTTTGTGGTGGGTGCTGCTGCTAAACAGATGTCCTGTTTCCATAGCAGTCTTTGTGACAAAAGATGCCACCTGAGGGTGATATTTGATTTGTCATATTTCCAGGGAAGGTGGAAGGGGTAAATAATTTAAATTTATATTGTAAAGGACTTCAGGGGTGGGTCCTGGATATCACATTTATTTGCCCCTGCTTTAGGTCATGATCCTTCTATAAACAGCTTGCCTACTGCAGAAAGGGAAACTTTAGTTGGCAACCTGTGGTTGCTATTTGGTTAGCTTCTTACAGGGCCCAAACTCTGGCTTAGGAGCAAAGGATATAAATAGGCCTTCCTGCAGTGCAGATTGGGTTTTTAAACTGGCCTGAAAAGTATGTGTGGAGCAGTCAGAAATAGGAGATGTGCCATTCTTGGAGGAAGGAGTGACTCCATGTTTCTGAATAAAAGACTGGCATACTGTATCTACTTTGGTGGCTGGACTGTTGAATTTCTAAGTGCACAAGACTTATTGCTAAAGTTGTTTTGTTTTGCTGTTTGCTTAAATGAAGCTGTTTTGTGTTTCTTTCTGCTGAAGTGAAGCCATTTTGAGTTGTCTGAGCCAAAAATGGACTTAACTGAAGTGCTACATTGTCCTGCATTTGGCTAGTCCCTTTAATTTTACAACATATATAAATTATATTATAAAATAGGGATAACACTTAGTAAAAGAGAATGAAGCAGAGATAGGAAAAAAAAGTAGTAGAAAAATGTTTTCTGTGCTGATGTATTCATGCATACATGGATTGAAGTGTTCAACTATGAACAATTATTCTCATATATGTTCTGTATTTTTTTCTGTAACCTAATGTAATGTTTTGTATATTTTATTACTTAGTGAGCAACAACAGTGCTGGTCTTGTTAGCATTTTCTATTTCAGGTAAAATTATATTTGTTTACATACAACCATGGGCTGATACTATCCTGCAAAACAGTTGTATCACTATTGCTATTTATCATTGTATTTAGTTAATTAGGCCTGGTTTACGCAAAAGGAATCAACTTCTGCTGTGCTCTTGTGGAAAACTCATAACTCTACGGAAATCCTGCAACATGGATGCACCCTCTCTCAAAAAGTTATGTGTGAAACAAAGATGATATATATCATCTAACTACTGAAAATTAGCTGATTTACTCAAAAATAATACACAAAAATAAGAGAGAGAAATGTACTGATCATGGGCCTTTTAGGTAACATGGCCTATTGTAGGTACAGTCAAAAAGTAAGTGTGGCACTTTTCTCTCTATGCTTTGCTATGTTTTGGACCAAGGGTGCCAACCTACAGCCTGCAGGCCACATCTGGCATGTGAAACTGCCAGATTCCCATTCCCTCTTTGCTCTCCCTGCTTGTTGTCTTGTGGGGGATGGGGTGTGCACATCTCCTATGTTTCTCTATGAGATTGTGCTACCAGGAGAGGGAGCTTCCTGAGCATGCTCATTGTTAGCTCCCTGAGTGTGGGTGTGTACCATAGACCTCAGAAATCAGCTGTGCTGCTTCCCACCCCTGGTGTACTGTGAGATAATCTGAGCAGCAGCAGCATGAGAGCTGTTTCTGTGTCTATGCAGCTGTCACTATCCCCATATATAAGCCTTCATATCTCTTACACTAATTGTCATAGAAAGGTGAACATTTCTGGGTACACAGGGACCCTAAGAGCTGTTACTAAACCAAATTTAAGCCCCCTAAACATAACAAGTTACCAGATACAGGGTCACAAGCATAGAATCCGAACAACAATCAGGGATATTTTCACATTAGGGGGAATATTTCAATTCAGGTCCCCAAATTGAGCTTGTATGTTAGAGACCCCTGGGGGCCACTTCCATGGCAAGGAGCATTAGGGTACTGTCATTTTGCTCTGTGCTGTGGTGCTCTAAATATATACTTGGTTGTTCACAAAACTTTAAGACTGCGTTCAGACTGGCGATGAGGTTGCTGTGCTGTTACCCCTTCCTCACGCAACAGAATCCTGCATAGGGGGAGATGCTCAGTACTGCTCACTGCCCCTATAGACAAATCTGCAGACGCTGTGGTGCGAGGGACTTAGTGTCTGGCAAGCTGCCTGTTACACATAGCTGGACACTTACATTTTGTGAACCCCAATTTCTCTTGAACAGAGGAATATTGGCAACTGGAAATGTGGGAGCATGTAGAAAATGCCTTTTGTCCCCCACTTCCCTATTAAAATTTTTACCCATCATATCATGCTTCCCTGTCATAAACAGCTATCCCCTTACTCTCTATGAACCCCAATTTCTCTGTATATAATAGGGAAATAGAACTGCAAGTGGAGGACTCTTGTGGCTAACTCCTAATAACATTTCATTGCTACTGCACCATCAGAAGATATGAAAAACTATACCTGTCATACCATGTTACCCTGTAACACAAAGCTGGCCACTTACCTTCTTTGAACCCCAACTTCTCTTTAATCGTAGAGATATGGAAATGTAGGATGAGTAGGGGGTTTTTGTGGCTAGCCACACCCCAACACACTAAAATTTTATCACTCATATTTACCATGGTGCCCTGTCACAAACCCTGTGTCCTTTTGAACCCCGATTTCTCCTGAAAGGGGAGCTGTGGGTATAATACCATGTAGGATAAGTGGGGGACTCTTGTGGCAAACTCCTCCTAAAATTTTATTGCTCTATAGCACCATCACAAGATAAGAAAAACTATACCTATGTGCTACCCTGTCACACATTGCTGGCCACTTACCTTTTGTGAACCCTAATTTCAAGGGAGCTTTGGAGACCAGAAGATGTAGTAGTAAGAACATATACCTCCTAGCTATCTATAACATGAATTGCATTTCTCTGGAAGTATCCATTGCAGAGATTTTGTGGTACAAAAAGAGTTAGCTGCCCCTTATAACTGACAGGACACATTGTATGGTAGAGTTTCTGCTCTTTGGTACAGGAATGGTAAGTGGAGAGCAATTAATTGACGTCCAGCACTGATATGATAGCTTTAGTTTTGTAGCTTTCATAAATAAAATGAGCATGAACTGGTGAGTGCAGAAATTTTTATTTGTCATTTCTTTTATTTGGTGCATGTAGGTTACGGTAACTAGAACCATTTGAATTTCATTTCATATTTTAATTAAAACAATTCTAGTTTTAATTATACATCTTTAATGATTGTTTATATTGTGGCATGCATGTTTTATCTCAATGTCATGAGGAGGCTAAAACAAACATAAAAAGTCAGAAATATTACTACTACAACCCTTAAAACACAGCCACATTTTGCAGGTGCAGACCTTCTTGGGGATCAAGTGATCCCATACAACTTCCACAGCTTCCCCAGCTGCTTGGTCATTCTTTTTTTTTTAGTTTACAAAAGATACAAATTTTCGATAATACAGATAGTACCTGGGTTACATAGGAGATAGGGACTGTAGGTTTGTTCTTAAGTTGAATTTGTATTTAAGTCAGTACAGTTACATTATTTTGAGACAGATGGTTGTCTCAACATATTATTAGGCAGCATAGTGTCAGTTACGGTATAAAATCCTCATTGTGAGTTAATCATAAACAAAACTAAAAAAAAAATGTATGAAGCCTAGACATTCATTATCTTCTGGAGCAAGCTGTGCTTTGATATGCAAAAAAAAAAAACAAAACAATAACTGCAGAGTTTGTCTTGGTCATTAAAGAGTTACAAGATGTAGCAGAAGAGCTCAGTCTCAGCTGTGATTTCCTCTGCAAGTCATGCAAACCCCCCCTCCCCCCTATCAAGCCTTCCTTGTCCCTTAACTCAGGGACTACCTGAACAACAAAGTACAGATACATTAATGTACGGAATATAAGACTCACAAATATTAGGTATGTACAAAAGATCTGGAGATCAAATTTTGTTGGGGGGATGTTGTCTTCCAGCGCATGTTAATCAGGCATCCCGCCTCAGTGAGCATGTGTTCCATAAGCTTAGTTTGTAATTTGGGTAAGACTTTTTTTGGCAGTCCCAAGAGATGTGTGACTGTGTCCCTACATGTAGGGACAGAAAACAAACTGGTGAGGAGCACATCCACCCTTTCCCAAAATGGGACAATATTCGGGCAGGTCTACATGATATGGAACAGCGACCCCACCTCTCCAGAAAAAATTATTAACTGTGAGGCGGATGGCATGTAAGCATTTAGGCATGAAGTACCAATGCATCACCAATTAATAAATGTTTTATAACATGTCGAAAGTGAAACACCCCTTTTGCGTTTTGCCCTTTTTAGATGAGAATGAGGTCAAAAGGGATCTATCAGTGGTTAGGCAAAATTTATGTTTACACCTTTACCAGATTTGTTTTGTAAAGAGGATAGGATCAAGCAGGGTATTGTCTGGTAGTAATACAGTAGAGCTCCACAGTATGGCGTTAAGGTGCGTTGGGGAAACCCACAGTTGTTCTACGCCCATCTATTATAAGGGTTTAAGGTAGCCCATGATGCAGTTGATGGAGATGAGGTGCATAATAGTATTTTTACCTCTGGGAACAAAGGACCTGTTTAAATATCCTAAGAATCTTTTATGTCCATATAAAATTCAACACATCAGTTTGGAGATGCTTAAGAGCTGGAAGAGGGATGGGATCCAGTAAGGTTTCAAATAAATTTAACAGTTTGGGTAGTATTGACAATTTAATTTGGGCAATGCGTTGAAAAAACAAATTCTGGAATGGTTTCCATTTAGGAAGTAGATTTTGTATCTCTTAAAATATCTTGGGAAAATTACACTTATATAACGTTTGGAAGACTGGAGTGAGAAAGATTCCCAAATATTTCACACTATCTGTCTTCCAGTTAAAGGTAAAGTTCATTTGTAACTGTTGGATAGTTTCCTGGGGAACGTTTAGTTGAAGAACTTCTAGTTTTGAGGGGTTTATTTTATTTCCAGATAGGACACCGTAGTCTGCCAAAGTCACCAAGAGACATGGAAGTGTTATGTGTGGGTTGGTAAATAGAGTAGTATGTTGTCCGCATTTAAAGCAATAGTGTACCATTTCCCTTTTAAAGGAACTCCCGTTTTATCAGGGTGTCACCTAATAGTCTTAGCCAATGGCTCGACACACAATGCAAAAAGCAAGGGGGATAGTAGGCAGCCTTGTCGGGTGCCATTTCTGATCTTAATTATCGGGGACATGACATGAGGAAATTTAACTTCTGCTGTGGGAGCTGAATATAGCACACATATTGCTTGCAGAAAAAGCCCTTTAACTCCCACTGCCTCCAGTGTTCAAAACATAAATGGCTAGCTAAGAATATCAAAAGCCTTCCCAGCGTCTAAGCTAAGAAGTAACACCCCCTGATCTGGTCTGTTTATTGCATCTATTAGAGAAATCATTCTCTTAGTATTATCTACTGCTTGACTTTCCATAAGAAGTAAGAGAAGCAGCTGGCCCAGATGCATAGCCATAATCCTAGTGGAATATCGATTTATGGGAATGTAACATGGTTGACGGTATTTTGGAGCCCTCCATGAAGCTGGTAAACAAGGAGGTCAAGTGCAGTACGAGGATGGAGCAGAAGGATTTATAATAAAGATATGTGAACCCATCGGAACCTGGGCTTTATTCATGGGTAGTGCTGAAATAGCTTCCTCAACTTCAGTTGATGACACTGCGCGATTAGGTAATTCAACTGCAGATGCTGAAAGGGTGGGTAGGGAGCAGTAGGATAGATATGTATCAATTTAGCACTAAAATGAGACCCCAGACTCTGTTAGGAGGTATATACTGTGGAATATGGTCTTTATAAAAATCGCCAAAATTCTGTGGTATGTGTTTAGGATTAGGCCTTGGTGACCCTTGTTTATCTCTAATTGCCCCAGGGGTAGCCACTGCCACTTGGTCCCATGCCATCCGAGCTAACAATGTGTCCGCCTTATTAACCTTGTTGTAAAATCTCATGCTGGTGTATAACAGGGTTTTTTCCACTTGTTTGATATACAACTCCTTCGGTTGGTTACAAATTGACACTACTTTGCGGAGTACCGTTAGGCAGGGATGCATCGCTAGACTCTGCTCTAATGTTTTCAGGGTCTGCGTGAGTTGGTTCCTTCTAACCACTTTATCTTTCTTAAGCCTAAAGGACTCCTTATTACAGTTCCCCCTGATCACCGCTTTGTGCACTTCCCATAAGGTAGATATCTCTGAGACTAAATTAGCATTCTCTGGAAAAAAACTTTCAAGTTTGGTATACATAGCCATTTTGGTGGGGGAGTGTTTAAGTAGATATTCATTAGGTTTCCAGTGACATTTCCGGAGATTGGTCTAGTTTGAGATCTTAAGTTATCAGAGCCTGATCAAACCACGTAATATGCACAATATGGGAGTTCCTACCAGTTTTAGGCACTGGAAAATTACTAAAAAAATAATCAATTTTCATGTAAGTGTCATAGGGTTTGGAATAAAAATTACATTCTTTTACCCTGGATGGTGGACCTTTCAAACATCCTAATGGAAAATGTATGCATTAGTGTCCGAAATAGGGAAGATATGCAGGAGGTGGGTGGCACCTCCTGCCATCTAAGGAAAAGTGATCCAGTAAAGGCATATAAGGTAAATTAAAGTCACCCCCAACCAGTGCAAACATGTGGGATAAAGTGTGTATGAGTTCTTAGGCCTTCCCCAGGAATTCTATCTGTGAGGAACTGGAAGAATACACATTGCAGAGAACAATGGCAATAGAACTGATTAGTAGTCCTGACGGATCACATAGTGGCCTCTCGGGTCTATAAAAGCATAGTACAGAACCATAGATATGCCATCCTTCCGAGCTATAAGGTTGAAAATGAATCCTTACCTGTAGGAATTGGATTTACCTCTCAGTGCTGTGAGTAGTAGCCACAGAGCTGGGCTTCGTTGTAATGTAGACCAGGAGAGATCTGGGAATAGTTGAACAACTGCTCCATCAAGTTCAATGGTTCATGTGTTTTGAGCTTTTCGCATAATTTCTTCTTTAATAGCATAGTCCTGAACCCAGCAAATACCATCAGTGGACCTGGAGGGCGATGAGCTATGCGTGCCTAATCCAGTGTAATGGAGCACGCTGGTAAACGACCCAAAAAATTATGGAAGATGGCTTGTAGAACCCTAGGAAGGTCATCTGCAGAAGTAGCTTTGGGTAAGCCACAGATTAGAATATTTTCTCCATCTTTATATTTATGTTAAAACAGAGGTTTATGCATAAGTATGTCTTCTGTTATTTATTCATTCATTCTGTTTATCAAGAATGTCTACAGATTTCAAGCTGATGATCTTGCTATTTAAAATTTAAATTCTTCTATAAATACACTAAATTGTATTACACTGTACTTCACAACATACAAAATTATTATTAGTATACAGTACGTAGACTCGGAGATATATTTTCTTTTATGTGGGCACAGTGGGATTATGTTGCTACTGAAAGGTTCTTAATGAGGTAGCAAGCTATAAATTTTGTGAATCACCAATGTACAATGAAAAGTGATAAAATCTTGCTGAATAATGGTAGATTATTATCTTGTGAACAGCCTTTTTTTACACATTTTTTTACTTTAGTATAAAAACATCAGATAATGCCAAAATTGGCTATATCCAACTGCCACTGAGTATACATTTATGAATTGTATTATGAAATATGAACACCCAATAGATATTGGATATCTCCCACATAGGCAGAACTATCAATTAATGAATCTTAGCAAATCTGTTCCGCTAATCGAATGGATGGCAAGATACAGTTCACAATCTGGGCATTTACACAAGACATAGCATGTTACAATATGCTAGTTGCCTTTAATAGATGCTTTAGTATTTTTAGAAAAAAATCATGACAACTTATAGCAACCTACAGAATTCTTTAAATACGGTTTTATATTTATCAATTTAATAAACAGTTTAAGTATAAAACAGTACATAAAAAGTATAATCAAAAATAGTTGGGAGATATGTTTTCTTGTGATATATGTAGAAATGTTAAGTTTCATATTAAAAAAATGAATGCCTAGACAAGGCAACTGGAACAAACTGCGTTAAAAAGCAATAATTAAAGAAAATGTAATGATCATATTCCAGACATATACAAAATATGAATAAAACAAATATCTAGAAAGCAGATAAGATATGTTTTAAAAATATCAAAATATGTAATTTAGTATTGTTTAAACATCAAAACACAATTTGAGTACGGGAATTAGAAAATAAATACTTCACATATATACAGTTAATGTTTTTTACCTTCAAGAAAGGAAGTTCATTAACTGGCTAATTCTACTATGCCACTATTAATTTTGTGATAATAAAAGTACTTGAACTCCAACATCTCAGTACGATGATTTAGGGCATTAACCTAAAAATGCTGTTGTCAAATTGATCAGTAGCTAAAATTTGAATCCTTTAGCTCTAGATGTTCAATACATACACAATATATACATATATATATATATATATATATATATATATATATATATATATATATATATATATATATATATAGGGGTATTTTTAAACTTGTAAATCCAACAAACATCTGGTGAAAAACTCACGTGGAAAACACACTTTGTATGGTTGAATTCCAGGCCCACTGTACCAAAAATTATTTTCCAACCTAAAAGAAGCTAGCCCCTCTTTCTCTCTCCCTATGGATTTGCCTGAAGGCATATCAGATTTCCTTAAAAGCAAATGACACTGTCCTGTGGACACCTTGCACATAAACACATCACCTTACCCACTGGTTAATATTTTTTAAAGATGTGGAATGGTATCCAGAAAAAAACCTCCTGGCACTGTGCCAAACCTCACCTACAATTCTTTTCCCTCAGGAAAGAACCTCAAGAATGTATAATTTACAGATTATAAATTATACACTTCACTCTTACATGTCCCATGGTGCATCACTCTTTTTAAAAACATTTGTGCCACAAATCCCCTGGTAAATGTTACTTATTGACTCTGGGTTCTATTTTCCCCACCTTTATGTAAAAGAATGAGAATCAGACTTGGGTTGCTCACTTAAAAAAGTAAGGCAAGAAAATCACTCCAGGGACCTCCTGGCTGGCACCTCTATACACATATCCTGGTTTTAATTGTATAGGAATGTCAAATAATTACCAACCCATCTACAAAACGTATAGCATCTGGTTGTACTAACAAAGGGTCAATTTGTTATCCTTGAAACAAACCCCCACAAAAGTCAGGTGGTTAAGTACCTCTACTAATATCTAAATTAAACATAAAGAAAACTGGTACCTTATTAGGGAAAATCTAAAAATCAAAAAGTTCAGAGATTTGGACTACAGGGATCCTAAACTACCTCCCAATATATCTATTTTATCTGGAAATGACTGGACATTTACCATATAACAACACTTTTTGTAAATCAGCCTCATTGTTTACTTTTGAGTAAAATATGAGCTTATTTTAAAACTGTTTCTTACTTGTAGGACACTAGAAGCAGACAGATTTTACAATCTGGCAGTTTGATACCTAAGCACATTCTCTTTTAAACTCATTGCTATGAAAAATTCATTTCATTATGTGTATAATACTCATATTTGCTAAAGTTGATATATACACACACATATATATGACAAAACTATTTTTTTCCAATTAATAACGTAATTATTTCCTATTCTGTCGTATTTATATAGTGTTTACACTTTATATACTTCACGTCACATATTCAGTCATTAACACAGAGACAAAGAAAGAGACCTCTCAGGATATAGTACTGAGGTAGAACCAGCAGAGTTTTGTTTGTAGGGAAGCTCTATCTTTCCCAGATGGTTGGTTAAAATTTCTGTCCTGGAGATTTCTGTCCTGTGTGGAGGAAATTCCTAATTTTGGGTACCACATTTTCCAAGGCATATAAAGCACACCTGGTGCTAAGCAGCTGTGTGACTGGTCTATGTTGGCCAGGAGGCTAAATTTTGATTTAAAGACCTTTGGTTGTTGAAATAACCTTGTGAGGAAAGAGTGTTTTGTTTTATGCCTTTCTTTTAGGACTTAAAAAATATGATATGTAAAGATGAAGATAGCTCTGAAAACACACAAGGGAGACATGATATATGATATATAATTCCAATAGATATATGTATATAATTCCTTCCTGATAGTATTTCTGTAAAAAGACTTGAAGATACCCTCATAAGAGAGAGAGCGCTGGTCTCTTTGCTGCCAAATTGCCAAATCAAACACCAAAAGAGTAAATTACAAAAGCCTATAAAAACAATCCTCATGTTCCAGCTTATATTACTTTTTGGGAAATTGCCTCATCCCAAAATACATTAAATTGCAAAGAGAATCAAACAAAAACACTGAACTTTTTGGGCAACCATCATAAATGAAATCTTACAATTTTAAAAATGCCAGCAACACAATATATTCTTGTTTACACATGGTTGTTGTGAATGTAGGTCTCTTATCCATACTCCTGAAGAAACGGACAATGTAGATAAGTGAAACACATTGAGTTTTCTATTGATATTAGATTTGTTATTTGGAAGACCAAAGGTATGGCTTTTTATGTGTATGTTTTAACTATAAATAAAGTGTTGCTGGCATTTTAAAATTGTAAGATTTTGTTTTTGATGGTTGCTTTAAAAATCTCGTGCATTATCAAGCATTGATTTACCTTCATTGCAGCATACCGATATAGATTTATTGAATGCCCCCATTACTAAAGAACAGATTTTGAGGACTATTAACAATCTGAAAAATGGGAAAGCCCCTGGTCCTGATGGATTCACCGCCGAATTTTACAAATTTTTAGGGTGTCATGTTACCCTACTGGTTTTGCTTGTTTACTTGTCTCTGTATATTTGAAAAATTTAATAAAAACATTTTGAAAAAAAAAAAAAATCTCGTGCTTTTGTTCGATTTTTATTTGCTAAATTACAAAAATAATGTAAATGTCTACAATTAAAGTCAGAAGTTGAGGCAGTAGAGTTAGTGCTGACTTTAGTTGCTAAAAAAAGGTTTGTTGCCTTTGGAAAAAACTATATTAGCTTATCCAGATTTAAAGGTAGCTGATATAATAAATAAATTAAGAACTTTCAGCTGTAAACACTGAGCTGTCCTCTTAAGCGCCCTTACAACCTTTTTAATGGTACAGCAGAAAATGTGCTAAATTAAGCCTCAAAATAACCTAAAACCCTGAAAACATTATACATTTTTGGAAAGCAGAGACCCTTTAGAATTTTAAAGCTGGTAATACTAAATTACAATCACATATTTTGCAACTGTTTTTAAAACTATATCTCATGAAAAAAGACACAATACAAAATTTAATATACCAATCCCAAAATATTTATTATTTTCACAAAATTTAGAAGATTTAAATGTGCATGTAAATATATACGAAATATTTCTGGCCTTATCTGACTACTGATCACAAAAACCAATAGGAATACTTGCTAGGGTTTACTGCTGGGAAAATGTTTTAACTTTTACAATAGTCCTGAAAAACTGGCATTTATATTAATTTATATTAAGGTTCAAAATAAAATCATATTTAAAGAAAGAAAAACTGCCAATCATAGCAAGAAAGATAAAAATAATTGAATATGTACCTCATAATGTATTTCAGCTATCCCCCGAATGAAAAATCCAGAATCATCAAGAACTTTGGTCAGTATTAATAACTTATGCATGCCATAGAGTCCTCAGCTCACCTGATCACAAGTCCTTTTCCTTTTCCCGCAAGCCTTCTATTTTGTCCTAATTTACTCCTGCAACCCTATAACAGACTTGCGGCCTGTGCAACAGTTATTTTTGTTTGAGGCATTGTAGGAAAACTAATGGCCAATAAACCCCCATTGGCTATAACATATATTTTATATATGTTTTAATATTCATTTTATCTTATTAAATGGGACATACTGCTGTTTACTATATATTATAAAAAAATGTGATCATAGCTATACAGAGGACAAGGAATGGCTAAGCCAAGTTCGACTTTCACACAAATGATAGATTGGTATATAAATTCAAATACTATTGATATTGTTGAAAATTGGTTTCATTAAGGATGGCTACATATGACCTGTTTAAATTGCCAATGGACCTGATTGCATTCAAATACTGATGGGTGCAACTCAGAAAATTGTATTGTTATTGGGAAAACAATTATTACAGTCACTTAATTTACTTTACTGACAATATAGTAATAAGTAGTTGTCAACATTTAGATACAATCCCCAGAGGCTTTATTGCTGGGTAGGAACATTCTAATATCACGCGCAGCACATCAAGATTATCATGACGTTTTTGCATTTTTTTTTTACTCTATTATGCCAACTATAAGTGAGCATATACTTTTTTTTTTTTTTTTGTTTTGCATGGTTTTTGTAGGATAAAGTCTGTTAGCATCTCACTTGTATTTCATCATGAATAAAATAACAAAGAATACAACCTAAAACTATAAGATAAAGAAAAACAAAAAACAAGGAGGAGCATCTCCCTTGGGAATTCCATACAGTATTTTGCTATTTCTTGGCTCACAGCAATGTTTGTTCTGTTGTCAAAGAATGTGGGATTTTGGAGTGGGGCTAGAGAGTGGCTTTAGATGTATTATCCCGAAGAGAGTTTGTGCTTTTTCCTCTGGCTTACGTTCAGCAAAGTCTGAACAAGTTAGTGAAGTGTTCAAGGTTTTACAGCAGCATAGAAGAGGAATGATGCCAACAAAATAAAGTAACTATGGTAATAAATTGTTTTCATCAAAATGGGGAAAAAAATTGAATTACAGCTTTCAAATAGCACTAAGATTTAATTGCCCTTTAGTGCTTGCAATTTTAATATTCGAGTGACACATTGTCAGCATGTTATTGTTACATAGAACTGCCTGCAAAATGTTAGAAAGTGTACATTGGAAAGTACAGCTGTCATGCTATAGAACTGTGATAATTTGGATCAAATATTAACCCATCAAATAACCTAAAATGCAGCTTAGTTTATAACAAAGGATTACCCGTAAATAGCATTATGGAGAAATATGATAGATTCAAGTGAATGTCAAGTATTAGACTAATCCCACATAAACCCATTGCTGACAGCCCTTTCTATGGCATTGAACTAAATTCATAAAAGGCAGCAGGAAGGAATAGCCATGGAGATGATTGCGATGTCTCCGTTATGGGTTTACATGAATGCAAGTTCTACCAAAGTGATATTTTCAACTGATTGCCTACTGTCAACATATATTAAAGGCATATGTTGCAGTCCCAGTGTGTATTGAACATTAAAATATTGATGTCTTTTTTTCTGCCAATAAATGTGTATGGTAACACATATGTGTATACACATATATATTTATCAGAAAAAAACACCCTCTTTCATATAATATAGTCCTTAGCTGGTCCAACATCTAATCTCATGTGTAAAACAACATACATTTTTAGTCTCTGTAATTATTGTGGAATAATTTTTGCTGGGTAACGGGAATTGCTTTTTGGAGATCATTTTCCTTCCTCTTTGGCATTCTGTTAACGCGCACCTGAATACTCTAGACCAGCAAACTGTCTAAACTTCTGCTTTTATTGAGGTGGTCACACTTGTTAAAAATCATTTCAAGTGCATTTGATTTGCAGCACCCGACTCCTAATTGCCATCACAATAGTAAGGGTGTACTTCACTTTCACACATATCTTCTGCATTTTGACTTGATCTTTGTCAAATAAATATCAACCTGGTGTAACATGTCATGTGCTGTTGTTAATCTGAAGTTACATATATAACATGCTTCACCTAAACCAGTTTACCTAAATAGTATCTTTCAAGGCTACACAAGCTCAATAAACAAAATATAATAAATACCTGATCTCTGTATATAGAAATAAACTGTGTTTTTTATCCGTGTTACAGGTACATAAAAATGCATAAGTAAATACATCATAGTCCTCTTTGTTTTTGGAATGGAAACATTTTCTGTAAATGTTGAAGGGACACACCTGTAAGATGCAGATGCACTTTCACTTGTAGGTCTCGTTTCCGCCCCATCCTTTGATTTATCAGTGGAAGAAAAGGTAGCGGGTTATTGAGCATATTCCTCAAACCCGGGCTGCTTTTTTTCTCCTTATTTCTGATCACTGCTGTACAAGGACTGTAATAGACTAATTGCATTAAAAAAGAATACAACTAAAATAAAGTTGTGCCAAGACTTTACACTTCAAAGGACTTACACATTCTGAACAATCAGGAAATGTGTCTTAAAACAAGCCTTTATTCTCATTTGGAACTATAAACATTGGGGATACATCCATCTTTAAGGCGAGGTGGAGGCTTTTAGCCGGAACAAGAGTCCCCATGTGGTTCCATACAAATTACTTGCAATGGTACAATGCATAATTGCAATTGTTTAATGAATAATTTGGGCAGTCTGACAGTCTTATATTATAATCACACCATACCTCTTTTTATGCTTTTAGAAAGCAACTAAACCCTAACTTTAGAGCCTTTCTTGTCACATTTAAAGATTTTGAAAATTAATGGTGTAAATGCAGCTGGTAGGTAAATGACTTGTGTCCATATTCAGCCAATATTTGTGTGTTTTATATCTGTCTGGATTTAAAAATTAATGTTTGTACTTGTTGGTAAAGGGTGTGGCTGGAGCAAGTTTAGCTAGATGTTCAATGTTACATTTTGAGAACACACATTTCTCCTGTGAAATGATTGACTTCAATTGCCAAGTACATAATCATTACAATAGAACATTGCATTATGCCAGAAGACGACATTGGTAGTACAATAAATACAAGGTAAAGTCTACTGCCTTAACAGAAAAATACATTTTTTGGCATAAAACCACCATTATGAATTAGCCCTCTGTAATCTATTTGGAGAAATGGAGAGGTTTGGGTCTCCCCTCTCCCTAATAAAAACCTCAAAGAAACACATGATTAATGCCGGCTGGGAGGAGGAAGTAATTGTTGGCATAATAACTGCCAATGCAATCCTTCTGAGTTGATATGCACACACACTATACGTCATACATTCATTCTAAAATAAGTACAGTGGTACCTCGGTATAAGTCCGCTTTGAAATAAGTCCAACTTGGTATAAGTCCTGTTTGGACACGAAAAAATCTTGCTTGGTATACAACCTCTGTGCTAGAATTTGTATGGGTCAAAATGAGTCACAACACTGCATGCTACCCTTATTTACCTCTCTCGAGACAAAGCCAGGACTAACCATGGGCGTCAGTACGCCAGTTGCTACCATTCAGTGAACAACCTATAACTCTCTGTGAATTACATAACATCTCCTCCTCCTCCCTTCTCAGCACCATCCTAGTAAGCACTCAACTCTTCTCAGCAAGGTAAAGTGAGGTTAAATTTCTTTTATTTCATCTAATTGCTTTTGTATTTATGTATTTTAGTATTAAGCAATGTTTAAAATATTTTTTTTACAGCCCCATCAATGTATAATATACCAATAACAATAGGATTTTTTTTTCATGGGAACGGATTAATCATTTTCCTTTTATTTCCTATGGGAAAAATTTGTTGAGTCCAAGGATCTGGAACGGATTAAGTACATATACCAAGGTACCACTGTATGTGCTACAAACAACTGTTGTACAATTGAACAATTCTTCAATAAAACATTTGGTGGGTGAAAAATGAATAAAAATGGCTGCTGCAGCAGAGGTACTCGCACACCCTATCTGGAAGAGCTCAAGAGCAGGTCTTTGGCATTGTAAGCTAACTTGTGCTCCTTCTGCTACCAAGAGTGTCAGCTAATGAAAAACGTTTGTGATGTCTTCGATATACTTCTATGAGTAGTGTTGTCCCCCTAATTAATTTCTCTAATGTCATTCTTGGTCTTATGTACTGTGAGCAGGATGTGCAAGAGGAAGCAATTAACCTGGAACAAGGGAAAGAAAAAGAGGAGGATATAGAAGAAGAGGAAGAAGGGCCATGGTACTTGGATAGGAGAAGCAAACTGGATAATTTATTTTAAGTCAACTATGTCAACGGAGTGTACTGCCTTGAGTTGCAGAATGGGAAAAAGATGGTCGGGTATTATGTCAGATGAGTGGCTGCTGCTGAATAACTGAGCACTGATAATTCACTGCGCCAGGTTTTCCCCAGGTAATGTGAACTGGCTCACGTTTTTTAAAATGAATAAAATATGGATACATGAAGACAAGTTCACACGCCTTATATGTTTTTTTTTTTTTTTTTTTACTGGGGACATGTTTCAATGTGCATCTGACCCCCTGCATCCAGTGTTTTTGGTAATGATGTTCAGAGGCTTTTAAATTGCCTCAGGTGTATTTAAAGCTTTTAAAAAAAACATTTTTAGAAATTAAGTTTCCATTTTACAAAGAACACTGAACCATCCCTACACCCACTGAACTCCAACATTATGGAATTTTTTGTTCCCGGTATACTGATAAATGTTTTTCCACGCTGAAAAAAGATGTTTTGTAGGGCTCCTTTCTTTATGCTTAACAAGTGATGCTGGGGTATTGATTCTTTCCCTGATTACCAATGCTGGGACATTTTTATCCTAACTTCCAGCATTTTGAAATGCACTATGTTAAATAACTGTGAATGCTGTACTATGTACAATGTGCTGCTAAACACTTTATACATTAGTTAATACTATATGCTATGTTACAAGGTGCATACAACTGACCACTGAATTAAACTGTATATTACATCACATACTACTGACCTAGTCACAAACTCCTAGTCCTGACCAGTGAACTAGATATTTTATTTTGTACATTAAATACTCCAGACCTTTTCAATCTGTAATCTTACTACAGTGTTTAGTGTCCCAGTTATTGCTGCTTGGTAGTTTTTTTGTTTTTGTTTGTTTTGATTTAAGCAGAAACAAATATTAAAACAAAAATTGTGAGTGGGCAGGCTCCTTATTGCTGAAGGGACAAGACTTGTCCTGTCTGCAGTACAATAAATTTACCTGGCTGTTCAAAATTTTTTCAAGTAATCTTAGTGTCCTCGTTCCAGCACTACTGCCCCCATCTTTACCTGGACTTCTGGGTTCAGGTCTTCGCTCATCTTAATTAGCCAGGCAGGAATGACATTCTGTGGATCGGATACCTGTCATTGCACAATAAGATGTGCATGGGCATTTCAGTGTACATTTCTGTGTACACAAAGCAACTGTTTTTGCCTAAATAGTGGTACACTCTTTTTACCAGTTTCAATGTTTGTTAAAAAAAGATAGGAAGAGTATGAATTTTTGTGGAAAAGATTTTTTTTATATTTGTGTTCAAAAAAGTGTTACAGATAGGTCCCACAGAATTTTTTTTATGGGTAAAAAAGGTTTAAGTGAAAATACAGTATATCATTAATGTAGGAGAGGTTGTTTCATGGAACAGATTACTTCAGGGAAGGTTGCTGTTTAAGACGTCAAAACTTGGGTATGACAGCACAAATATAGGTACAGCATCATTAAAGTACATGGTCATAGGGCTTTGATAAACTTTTTTTGAACATTTAAGATAGTAAGGATATATCAAATATCATAACAATATATCAGAAAATTAGTGTTTTTGTTGCAAGGTACCAAAGGTTTTTGATAGTGGAAGTACAAATAAAGATACAATAAATAAACTTTATGCATATGCGTATTGAACTTTGATAGTTTGTTGCATGGGTATAGGTGTGTCCAGAGATAATGTTGGTTGAGAGTAAAGAGGAGAGTAATGTTAAATTGTCTGGGTGGAGTCAAATAGTGTATCTGTGTTAGATGAATGAATGTTGTGGTAAGCAGTGTTTCCACTTACTTGAAAATGGAAGTAAGGGAGATGGAAGTGGAAAATAAATAGGAAAATGTAATTTTGCTGAACTTCAATTGGGATTTTTATTACCTTGCTCTGAAAAGTATGTATATAAAAAAAAAATACAGGATTTGGTTCTGAGGATACCTATACATACACGTTATTCATTCATTCAAATCAGGGGCCTGGGAATTTGAAGTTTAGGATCCTCCTATCTATCGCACCCATAGTACAAAATACATAAAAGAAAAGCAAAACTGCAATCAATTTGAAACAAATAGCAAATTACTTTTAGGAAATCTATTCCAGGTTTGCTGGATCACCCAGCTTCACTCATAAAAGTGTATCTTCTCCAGCCTTGAAGAGTTTTAATAAATCTGGCCCATTGTGTAAAGCGAACCCTGCAGAGGGTTACCCAAGGACGGGAGTCCTCCCTCCCACACCATAAAATGCTTTTCAGGGTCCAAATATGAGATTCTACGATGATCCATCCATCACCAGTTGTCGCTGCTTAACACATTGACAGGTGCTCTTCCAAGCTGGGAATTTTGTTTGGCTCCAAGCATGTCTAACTCTAACCTAATCAGTACTTTATCTAGAAGTCTCTTCTAGGAAGGACTACACAGAAAATGAGGGGAAATTCTCCTACTTGGTAGGAGACCATAATAAAATTTCAGGTTTATACCATTCCCCACTATCTTTAAAACAAAAAAAATGTTTTGAGTTGCCTGTGGAAGCTTTCCCGAAAGTGCTGATTACCTGGCTGTAATGCCTTTTCAATAAGTTTTTTTTTTACTTTTAGGTGCAGTAAACTTTCTTATCTGTGGTCTGATTCTAGGTTAGTGGCTCACATCAAATCAAGGATAGCTAGGCAGCTTATATTCTTAGAAAGAGGTCTGCAAATTCCAACCCTACATAAATCCCTTTGTTTTGTAACACAGATATCCAAACTAAATCAGCTTAAGATTCAATATTCTGCTTGCTAACATGTTTGTATGAATACAAAGATATTATAATGTATGTAAAATATGTTGTTTCTGCATTTAACATATTTCTAGTTTGTTATTCCTCTGTAATTTTCATTTTGGATCTGAATTTTTCAATAATAATTTCTAAAACAGCTCTGTTGAGGACTAGTGCACAGTGGTAAAGGATTTGCCAGCAACTGCATGCATTACTGTAAATTGTAAAAAATACCATTATGTCAAAAAGCTATGGCAAGTTCTAGGCTAAAATTGGTCATTTAGAATGCAGTACATTCTTAAATATTACATTTTATGTGCACAAAACCATAGAAATGAGGTTGCATCCCTCTGAGTCTCATTTTTATACAGAAGCAGTGATTCTGCCTAATTGAAGATTTTGTGCGTAAAAACGGGTTTACTCTGACATTGAAGGTTAAAGGCATGCTGGTGCATACCTTAATTTGCCTGTTCAGTTTACTAAAGCAGATGTCTCAGGGAAGTGACTTGTCTTGTAATTAACACTTTACAGTATAGCAATGAAAAATTCACACAATTCCCATTAAACGTCCAGTATATATCTCATAGAAATTTTATTTTTAGAATTGGAAAATGTCTTATTTTCAGTCCTACTCAGTTTGACTAAAACATGAATAAGTTAAAACTATAAACATAAAACATTGCCAACAATGGGCAATTTTAGAGAGAACGTATACCACCATGTAGAATAACATGATCACTCCTTCACATACTCTCTCACTCCCTATGGCTACATTATGTTTTTACACATATTTATAACAAAATTTTGGAGAGAGTATTCTGTTTTTTGAATAAAGGATTATTTCCTGTTAGAGCAAACTGGGTAATATTTGATAAAGCTTGTTTGGGACCCGTGCTTTGAAAAATTTTACAATAACACACAATTCGCAGTAGGTTGGGGTGCCATTCATTTTGGCAAGCAAATTAGATAATTTGTGCCCACGCTACAACAAACCACCACATACATGCTGTGGATTATTGGTGCTGTGGATTATTATTCCTGATTTTTCCAACATTGTTGATCCTCTATACATTTACTTTGTTTTCAGCCTTATCTATTTTGTTCTTAAAACTTATCTCTTATCCAGTGTTACCTTTATATTTAGTGATTCTTGGGAGGTGTATATATTTACTATTATTAGGTATTACTACTTTATTATTCCTACTCAGTGACTAGGTAACTTTTTTTGGTCAGTCTTAGGTATTTTCATGCCTTAGGATGTGTGAGCTGTGTGGGGGTTTTGATAGCAAAGAAAAATGACAGGGCCTTTAGGGCTAAGCATTCCACTTTCCCCAAAATCTATACCTATAGCTTGAAAAATATTGACAAGTATGTTTTAAATTACATTAACATAGTAAAGCTTTAGTGATTAGGTTTACATGAGGTTTAAATTTTCTTTTGATAGTACCACTGAAATGGAGTAATACCTTACACAATTATTAGTGACAAAGCACATAATAGTCAGTTTAAAAAATAGTGCTCGTAAATCATTCCTAGCAATACACAAATTATCTATGCTGTCTACAATGAATCAGGCTAATTTGCAGGTCAGCATTTTTTTTTTATTTGCCTATAGATCAACAGAAATTTACTGTACTGTATAAATCACTTAAATTTACTGCATAGAATTATTTTTGCTAGTAATAAAAGAGAAAGTTGAAGATCTCTCTGAAATGAAAACTGTGAAGTTAGAAAAAGGATGTATGCCAATATAGATTTATAACATAATATAGGCTTTTCAGGCATTTGTAAACAGTCAGTGCCTTTTTTATTTAAGAGACAGCCTGAAACCTTTCCAAGGTGCCTATATGATGACAGTAGATGCCGAGCAGTGGTAAACACTGCTAGTACCAGTATATACTACTAATCTGAAAATTCCTTTAGTGATTCTCCATCTGTGGTAAAGAAATCCATTTATGGCCAGTCTGTAGTCTATTTTGCAAAGTGTACACACTAGAAGAGCTATAGACTTTGGCCCGGCCTCAAACCTGCACTATGCAGTGGAAATGCAGACATATAATAATAATAGCTTACATAAGTAGTCATGAGAAAAAAAAGTTTTCCCTCTTTCATTCCTTAAATTTCACATTTCACATAAAGGAACATAATCAACAAAACCAAACAGATTCCAGCATGCCATTATTTTCTTTTCAAAAAATTAATCCAAAATTGAGAAGCCATGTGTGGAAAAACTAGGTAAACCCTATGATTCAATAGCCTGCGGAACCAATTTTAGCAGCAATGATGACACTAATAGTCAACAAACATTTTCTTGCCAAACAGAATAAAGTAATTTTAGGTTATCTTTGATGCACAGATTCCAAATATGATATTGGTTTTGCTAGATTTGCTTTAACTTTTGAAATAGTTACCTCTAATAATAACCTCATGGAAACATGTAGCATGAAAATTAAGCAAAGTTAACCTAGATATGCCTACATAAACAAAATTACATTTTTGAAATACCTAATGTCAATATATTCTATATTCAGTATATTTACAGCACTAATCAAAAAGAAGTAATTGAAAAAATCAATTTGTATGATTTCCTTTTATGCTGATGACTAGGACAATCACTATGAAGGCTCCAGCACTAGTCTGCCATCATGTGTCTATCCCATCTGCCCTGATACCTTTCTTCCATCACTTTTATATCTTGATGGAACCTCTCCCTTTGTTCCTCTTTGAAATTGCCAAGGTTTTCTGGAAATTTTTGCAAATAGCTATGGAGATAGTGTACCTTTATGCCCACATTACTAATGTTTAGGAGCACGTTTTGTACCAGTTCTTCATAATTTTGTGGTTCATAATTACCTAGGAAGTTCTTGACAACTATGACATAGCTTTGCCAGGCTGAAGCTTCAGTATCAGTCATGTAACTTGTGAAATTTGAATCCTTTATCTGGGGTCCATCATAGATTCCTACTTTTTCAGAACTCAATCCAGGGAAGAATCTACAAATATATTTGAAGCAATCACAGTCCTAGTTCAGAGCTCAAACAAATTGATAAATCATTCCCAACTTTATGTGTAGTTGAGGGAGAATGATTTTTTTCTTTGTCAATCATTGGCTTGTTAATGATGTTCGCTGCACCTTTTTTCATGTTTTCCCTTGGAGGCCATGTCACTTTTTCCAGTGATCCCGCTTTGCTCTACTATCCCACAAGTATATAAAACATGGGTATTTTGTGTATCCATTTTGCTGTCCAAGTAGGAAGTTCACCATTTTTAAATCAACACATATGGACCATTGGTGTTCATGATGGCAAAACTTTTTGATACCATTTTGATATTTTCATATTCTTCTTTAAGTTTTGTTGGGTGCCTATTTGGAATGGATGCATAGCAGTTGCCATTATGCAATAAAACAGATTTCAAACTTCCAGTGGAACTGTCTATGAAAAGCCGCCAGTCTTCTGCTCAGTATTCTTAAAAAGTTTGTGGCAAGTGATTTTTTTTTTTATTGAGCTGTGTAATCACATGATAATTGTCACGGCTCCAAAGGGCAGGGTGGTGGACTCTCTGTGTCACCAGCCCAGAGATGCGGGTAGAGATGTGCACGAGTGCAGAGTCTATGCAACAGCTCCATCTTCTCCAGAGCCTCTAGAGGTAAGGATGTTGTGCTGCAAGCTGCTGCCAGGTTGTGGACCCCATGCCTGCCAAGCCAGGTGACTGCTGAATAGCAGGAACAAAGCGTGGTGCCGGTGTTAGAGCCAGACAATGGTCAGACAAGCCAAGAGGTCAGGGCAGGCAGCGATCTGGAATAGTCAGGAATCAAGCAAATTAGGAACAGGAGATAGAAACTGGAACAGTGGGAACCTGGGAGCAGAACCAAAAGGTACTCCTTGTCCAGGCAACTTCCTGGTAAAAAAGTGTTATAAAGGGGATGTCATGTGATGATTATGAGTCATTTGAGCCACAAACGCCTAAAGTACCAGCAGAGGAGGTGCTAGTGAAGAGCCATTCTCAGGTGTTGTTCGCATGCCTGCTAGCAGATGGAGTGCATCTGCCGAACACTCTAGTCCTCTGAGGTAAAGGAGCAGCTGACAGAGTCATATGACCTGGACCAGGAAGTGAGTGCAGGGTGAGAGAGCCTGAAAGAGGCACAGATCCCCTAGACTTACGGGGATCTGTGAAAATATTAAAGTCATATTTTGTGTATACTTTGTCTCTCACATAATTATGGAGGAATTTTGACACACTGATCTTTACAACATTGTTTTAGTTAATTGATGTTTACGGTCATTTATTTATGCACAGCTTTTTTAAGTTCATGCCACAGCATTTAGATCAGGTTGGGGCCTGTATTTTGACTGGGGCATTGCAATACCCTAATCCTTTTTTTTTTGCTTTTGCTGTTGAACAAATTACATTATATTTGACTCATTATAGATGCCCAGGTTCCGTGACTGAAAACAAAATAATCATGCCTCCATTATCGTGGTTAACGAATGTTATCAGGTGTTTGTGCTGATTGTCTGTTTTTTGCCAATGGGGTGCTGTGCATTACAGCCTCAGATGAAACTTTGCAAAAATAAGCCACGCTGCCATATTTTTTTTATAGAAAGAAGGAGCCTTTCTCTTTTAACCCTTCTAAACAAGGCATATTTGTTCAGTCTTTTGTATTGTGTCATGAACTTTAACATTTTTCAATGCTAAATGAGTTTTTTTTTATGAGCATTGCATGGTCCAAATTTAGAATAAGTTTGCAGTAATGTTCACTTCTAGAAATATTTGCAGGGGTCTTAAATGTTTTTCACTTGTGGATAATCTTTCTCAAAGCAGAATGGAATTTTAACCCTTCTTAGATTGGTAGGCTGCAGCATTTGCTTCTCTAAAATCATTGCTGATGTTTTTCCTCCTTAGCATTGTTTATTCACACGCCTTAAGACTCCAGACCAGCAAACTTCAAAAACTTCTGCTTTCCTGAATTTATCAAATTTACTGATGATCAGTTAATCAAGTGCAAATGATTAGCAACACCTGGGTGCAACTTACCCTCTTAATTCCTATGAAAGTGGTAATGGTATACATTCACATGCTGTTTCTGCATTTTGATTGAGTCTTTGTTAAATAAATAATGACTTGGTGTAATGTGTGTTTTTATTTTTCCGAGGTTTCATTTACCTAATTTTAAGAGCTGCTAACAACCTGATTTTTCATGATGTTTTGATATGCAAAACCCCAGAATTGAAAGAGGATGCATTTTCTTTGTTGTTAATGTAAATATAACACATGTGGTCATAAACAGATGTGAATTGAAATATGCTAACTCTACAATTTCTGGATTATTCAATACATAAATCCATGTTGCATTTTCTCGTTCTAGTGTATTGCTAAAAAATATTTAGGTATAAGGCCTTAGCTATTGCTATGCAATGTTGTTCATAATTTGCCCTTCAAACACATTTACACATTTTTGACATAGATCCCAAGTGATTTCAAGAAATGGGAAATGTAGTTCCAGTTTAAATAGATGCTACTATACCTAAACAGGGCTGGAGAAATGAACAGTATGGGTCTGATTTATTAAAGCTCCCCAAGGCTAGAGAAGATAAACTTTTATCAGTGCACCTGGGTGATCTAACAAACCTGGATGGATTTCCTAAGTCATTTGCTATTTTTTAGCAATCGTTTTCATTCCTGGACCAGATCCATTTCAGGTTTGCTGGATGACACAGGTTCACTGATGACAGTGAATCTTCACTAGTTTTTGGGAGCTTTACTAAATTAGGCCCTATCTGTCACCCAGTATAATGCCTGGTAACATCTCTATCTCTGAAATTTACAACCTACATTTTTAGCCATGTAACTTACGGGACTGACACCTCTCCCCGACTTCATACCACCATTGAATGGGTTTATAAAATTAAAAAATGTGTGGTTTCTCACTTTTACACCTTGTTTACCACATTGCATAATAACTTGAATAAAGTACCTGAGTTACCCATATGGCTATAGATACTGGATATAGGAAAAAGATACTTGTATAAGCAGTATTTAACTTTATAGAACAAGCCCAATCGAATGTAACTTCTACTAGCTATATCATGACCTAAGTAAATGTGAATTTGCCCAGTCATAACATGTATAATGTAGAAGCAAGTATATTAAAAAGAAGTGTTTCATATTTCTGAACATCTCCCTTTATACATGTTTCACATCTGCATATTTTACATATACATATTTATAAATATATACATATATTTACATTTATATATATATATATATATATATATATATATATATATATATATATATGATGTTGCAAACAGGAACAAAACTAGCAATACAAATTTAACAGTGAGGAGAGCTTTAAATAATTAAAACTAATCAGCATGTAAATGTAGGAATAAATATAAGAGTCATAAAAAATGTAAACATGATAGCAAAGTTGTGTGAAGAGATCCATTAGAAATATGTGATGAAAATATGTATGGAGGGTTGGAATGAAAGATATATACAGATGAAGAATTGTAATGTGTGTGCAGAAGATAAATAGTTTGTTACTATGTAATTCACAAAATAATTTAGTGAATAGTTGATGAAAGAAAATATGATGTACTTCAGTACCTTTTTGAGATAATGTAGTTATTTGGCCCAAGGTTGATGATGATGATCAAGCATGCACATAATAGGTGGTATTCTGAGTAAAACAGATAAACTAGGAATGAGGTGATGTAAATGTTCCTGAAAATATCCAGGGAACTATATATATTTTATGGGAATAGAACTTACATAAGACCAGTGGAAGGGGGGAGGCAAGGGTACGAGGCTGATTGCTGAATAGGAGTGGACAACATATATGCAGGGGATCTATTCTATTGAAAAAAAGATACCACGTATGCAGACGACCTAATACATTGGAAGGGTAAGGGATAGGGAGAGCTAGGTAACGAAGTAGCTGTGTAGACCAGGATATCTTTTCCATTGGAAAAGTAATACCCCATGTATGTAGGGGACTTGATATCACTTAGCCTCAAGTGATGATTGATGCATTTAAGGTGTAAGGGACAGGGAGAGCAGAACGGCGAGATGACTGTAAATAACAGAGAGGCAGAATGATACAGAATCAAATATTATTAGGAATATTTGTGTGGGACTGTCAAGGATTAAAGAACCCTATATAATGAATATAGCTGTGGATTAAAGATAACTTGTGGTGTGTAAATATTTAGAGAATGAAGCAGGGTATGTGTGAACATTCCAAATAAATATATGCATAATAAGGATGATGATGATGATGTAAAGAAGGCTCTAAATAGATGAAATGTATAAATAATGTAAGTGAAAGAGGCAAAGATAATATTCACATGTGTGTATAATATTCACATGAAGTTAACAACATAGGTATATTAAGAACTAAGAATAGCCATGTCAGGCATATGAAAATAACAAGGAAATCATAATAGACATACTATATAATGAGTGCAAACCTTATAATAATAATAATAATAATCCCACCATTAAAAAAAAAAATGTTTCCAATTATTATGTTCCTGTTTTGTTTTAAAAGTTTAATTAATGTTATTTGTTCGAAAATTAAAACCAAATGTAATCAAGTATGATTGATGAATTTATGCTAAGGTGACATTGCAGTATTCTAATTTTAGAGCAAGAGGCTGTCATTGAACAACCATAGAATAAATTCAAAATTAGATTTCATAGTACAGCCTTGTCATTTAATTGTTTTATGTTTGTGATGTTCAAAACTTTGCTTGCTAGAGCTGACTTTCTTTGTGCTGCGTAATACTACCAAATACATATGTAAAACTAAGGTCCCCAACAAAGAAATTACCTTTCTAGACTACAAAGTCATGGGTGGCTGCTCCTAAGGGAAAACATATGGACTGTGACAATTTGAAATGTATAGGAATGGTGAACAGATGGCCTAACAAATTAATTATGTATAACGAAGAATTCTTTGTTCTTGTTGGCAATAGGCCCCTATTGGTCTCAGAGCCCCAGAGCAATTGCATAGGCTTTACTCTGGGCAGTTACACCCTATATTTAAAGAATGTCAAATATTAGTTGGGGCAAACACATTTAACAAAATAAGTGTATAGAAATAATTTATCCACCCCCTCTAAATACACATGCTTTTGATAATTTTATTTTGTGAACTGATTTGCCAAATGAAGTATTGTCAAACAATAATGAGAAAACAATCATGAATTCTTAGAGAGGGAACAGATGTTGCATGGTTAACTAATACTTAGTGTTTTTTTTTTTCATTTAAAAGCCAAGCCTCTTGGCATGACTTGCATGAAAAAATATTTTGGTTTCCTAAGTTTTCGACAGAATAGTTGTCATTTCTCCAAATACAAACGGGGAACTCCCAATTTTCCATTCAACCCTTCGCTCCCTTGAGTATTTCCTCAGATACTATATATCACAGCCCACCATTCTTTTACAGGGTTGTAACAGATGCCTTGAGGACAGAACATACACTTCATCCATAGTTTGTTAAATAGCTGCACTGAATATCTAGATAACATACATTGTATTTTATCTTTTTAATTTATTCTACCATTTAATTGTCCTTAAAATAAGCAAGATGACAGAACTAAGCCGTCATGTCTTGATAATAAGGAATAAAGTAAACATGTTTTTGCTTAGGCAATATTCATTTACCAGTGTAATCTATTCAACTAAAATATTGTTACATGAGGGTGTAAGCTAACAAAAAATAATAATGAATGAAAAAATGTTTTCTTTGCAATCTGAACATTAACTGAATCAAATAGAAGAGTTATAATGCATTCTGGTGATTCTGTAATTTGGATGTTTCGTCTGTTATGGTTAGTGAAAATATACTGTAACATATGTTACCAAAAGACTAGATTAAAAGGAAACTAAGCAACAATTTTTTTAAATCAGGAAACTGACTGATGGCAAGGTTGATGTGAACGATCTTCACATAAGTGGGATTTAAACATTATGGGATTAAACTCTTCTTCACAATTGGATGTATATTCATTTAAAAATGAATGAGTAGTTTTAACACAGAATATTTTTGCAGGTGCTTTGAAGTATTTATAGTTTTATTCAACATATAAATAATAAAATGTATAAAAACATCAACACCTAGACAAGAAGGTTCACATGTGCAGAAGTTCAAACATAGACAATCCCACACTATTAATTTACACGTTTCACAGATAAGTCCACTTCCTCAGGAAGGAAATTTTCACCTAAAATGATATAAAATAATCAATAAATACAATACAATCAATGTGTTACATTGCTCACCTTCAACAATGTAATGCTTGTTAATATACTTACCTATCGCTGGCTCACCAAGACAACCATGCAGGCCCTGACAATATATATAGCACAGGGGTCACAAATAGGAAGACAGCACCACAAGGTATCTAGTGAATATACAGGTTAAATATAAATCAACTGAAAGCACTGATACATTTTCTTCCACCACTTTTTTTAGGCACCAATCTGGGGCTGAATTTAGAAGGTTCACAAAAAAGTGGGACCAATGAACCAATATGTGGTCAAACTACTACTGGTAACCACAAGCTAAATGTCATTATTTGTCCCAATATAATCTCACAGATTTGGAAAAGGGGATATTAGAGCTGGGGTTAAGTTTTTGTCCATCAGAAAACTTTGATAAGTTTGAGCAATTTATTTACCAGACAACTATACTATTGGGTACTGTATGACAAAGGGAATCTTTCTCCTGATCCTGCACCTCCATTTGAAGGATGTAAAATAGATGATTTTAGAGTAGTCAGAGATTTATTACAACTTTGGTAGGAGAATAATCCCCCAAACTGTTTGCAGAGGAAAACCTTTTGGAGGAAGGACCCCTAGAAATGGATAAAAATACTGGTTGGAAATGTAAGCAGATAAAATTTCCAGACTTGCGTCTAAACCCTAACATTTGGGCATTTGTACAGCAAGTTTTACATGTGGTTAGGCAATCTAAATTTGTTGGAAGAGTTCAGAACAGTTTATTTTGGGCTCAAAATAAAGCATTTCAAAACTTGAAAAAAAATCAAAATATTTCATATATCATAAAATCATGTCATAAAACCATCCAACAAGGGTGGGAATGTGGTAATTCAAGATAAATAGCAGTATAGACAAATGTGTCTCGGAGTTTTTAATAATCGTTAATGGTATGAGATTATTTCTCCTCTTAGGTTAAAGGAGTTCTTTAAGGATTCTATGTGTACCCTGTGTCTGTGGTGTCCCCTGGCAGCACAAGCAGCGCAACATTCTCCCCACTAGAGGCTCTAGGGAAGACCTGGTTGCCACTTAGCAAGCATTATGTTGTTGAAGGTGAGCAATGTGACACATTAATTGTAATGCATGTATTGATTATTTTATATCACTTTAAGTCCAGATTTCTTTCCTGGGGATGCAGGCTTGTTCCACGAAACGCATTGATCAGAGAAAAGAGCCTAGTTAATTACATTACTTGTTACTTAAAACTTAGATTTTTTCAAACTTTTTTGCATGTTATTTTAGTTATCTCTTACACTCCTTAAAAATGCCAAATTGATCAGAAGCTAATGTTCAAATTAGGCATGGTTGCTGACAAATAGAAACAGATGCTATATTCTGTAGGGATTTTAGCAATCTGACGATATAAAAGTCCAAAACTACCTAATGCTGTAATTGTGTCTGTGGATTTTCCTTAATGTCCAGCTCTGGGCTCAAACCCTCCCCCAAGACGTCCCTCTTTCACTTGGGGTCCTACCCTGCATTGTTTCCTTTTTTCTTTAAATACTTACCTATTTCCAAAGTGTTTGGGAAGAATACATGATGCATGGGACCTCTCTTCTCATCTCCTTCTGGCAAAGGGAAGTCTTATAATAAAAACAGTACCTTTTTCTCCATCGTTGCTCTGACTACAGGGTGCCATAGTAATGACCTCTTAAGGGGCAGGTCTACAATGTTATAAAACCATAATATAACTTTCCATGGGCTTTATTCAACTTGAAATTGAGAACATAATATATCAAACAATGATCAACAATGATCAACAACATCAAAAAGGAGGTAAGTATTGTGACAAGAGCTACTTTATTTATTTTAAATTCTGGTGGGTCCTTTTTTTGGTGGTGTGCCAGCCTAGAGGGGACCATATACCAGTGCAAGAGGACCTTAAGAGCTGATCCCTGTGTACAGATGAATGTACAATGTGATAAGGTAGATGCCAAAATATCTCTCCATTCCTCAACACAGCGCCACACACCCAGATCCCTCTCCCAACCCACAAACCTATGAATGAGAGCAAAGAGAAGGGAGGTTATTGATAGGAGAGTATAACAGTGATATAAGCCAAAGGAGTACACCAACAGAAGCATTCAAATAGGGTGAGGGGAGTCACCATCTGGAGTCCGACATTTGGAATCTCATGTTTCTTCTTGAGAGTCTCCCATGTGATGATAGTCTGCCTTTGCAGTAGGGTGAACATTGTGGTAAAGACAACTGAGATCCACCAGGAAAAACTAATTGGCGACTCAAAACCTGGGTCTAGTGAAGAGAGGGAGGTCGGGGGAGACAAGACCGTTGGAGTGCTTTAATGAGTCCCAAATGTAAAGTGTGTGACCAAGGAGAGGACTTATGAGGGTAGGTCTTTAGAATAGCAAAATGCAGGGTAATGATAAGACACTGTATCATTGACAAAGGTGTGTTTCTAAAGCTACCCAGGGGCACTGGGTCACCCACAAGGCTCTGAAAGGGACCAGGAGGAAAGCAATGATTGTAGAGTTCAAAACATAGAGGGATAGTTGGGAAGACTATAGTGCTTCAAGTGTTGGTGTGACCTTCACCCCTAAGTATGTGAGGTACTGTGAGGATAACTAAAGTTTTCTTGAAAGCGTGACACAACGTCCCCTGGGATTGTTACATTCAAGGCCAATGACTTATGTTCATTGATTGTTAGGCATGGTATACCAGAAAATTGTGTGAAAATGAAGAGGAGGTTAGGCTGGGTTACATGTGGTTGGGAAAGTGTCAGAAGGATGTTGTCTGCAAATAAATTTAGTTCGAACTGGTTATTACCCAGAGTGATCCCATGCACTTTGGAACAAACAGCTTTAGGCCAAAGCAGAAAGTATGGATGAGAAGGGGCACTCTTGAGGAGTTCCTATAGGACCTCTCCAATCAAGGGAGAGGTTGTATGGGAACACTGCTCCCGGAGGCCCTAGGGGAGCTGTGGCATGTGTTTTGCATGCATGTGCACTGTACACTGTTTTCAACACCTATTAATGTGTGAAACAGCTATAAATGCCTTCATTGACATCAATGGAGGCTTGTTTTTGACATTCTTAAGCATTTATAAATGCGTAAAAACACCTTTATTAAACACTTAGGGAAACAGTCTGTATAGAACAAGCCCCGGACAATTATGATGCATGATAGTATTAAATCAGGTGCACCTACTCTTCCTCTTTCTTTAGGCCTAGCCAATACTTTATATAAAAATATCTGCACTATAAAACCCCCACACTAATCCTCTTAATATTTGATGTACTTTTCTTATAAAATCTGAAGGGACTCTAACAGCAACAGTTTGAAACAAACTCTGAAAATGTGTCAGAAAATACATTTTAAGAACTCTAGCTTTTAAGAATTGTAGCTGACCATGTCAGAGGCAGCCAGGAATATTCTTCTATATCTGTCTGAATCTTTTGGAGCAATGGGCTGTAAATTTATTAATATTTGATTTTTTTTATAACATACCCTAAATGACACATATATATACCCTTAATGACATCTATATATATATATATATATATATATATATATATATATATATTATTAAATCATCTGCAAATAATGCCAGTTTGTATTCCTTACCCTGAAACATGAATATGTTATTTAATGTGGATATCTATATTTTTAAGAAAAGCCTCTACAAGATGTGCCTTACTATAACATGCATTGAAATGGGATGTTGGTTCCATTATAAATCTTAATTGGTGCTGATATTGACCCATTACCTCACACGGTTGCAGAAGGAGCATAAGGAGAAATGGGCCTAAAAAAATTTGTTTCCTTGCTGCCATCAAGAATGTCCAGCTTCCTCTGTCAATTACCTTTTCAGCATCTACTGAGAATGTGCACATAAGAGTAACTATGTGTAACTAATAGGGTATTTTCCCTAGCTTCTCTCCCTGAAAGAAAGCCGATCTTATTGCTATGCATAAACTTTATGAGAAGGGGTTAACCCTATTAACTGTAAGCTTTGAAAAGAATTTATTAACTACATTAATAGAAGATATAGGTTTATAATTAGCACACATGGTATGATCTTTATTTGGTTTTGGAGTCAATGATATATACGCTTCTAAATTTTGGGGAGAAAATGTAGAGGATTATGAGATGCCCAGGAACACCAGGGTAATAAAAGATGTCAGTTCTGAAAAAAAACAATTTATAAAACCTTGGGATGAACCCATCAGGCCCTGGACTTTTTCCTATTGGAGTTTCAACTGCTGAACAGTGAACACTGAACAGGCAGCAGGGTTATTTATCAAAATTGTCCATAGACAATGTTAATGACATATGACTTTAACATTAGATTTTGAGCCCCTTTGAGGGACAGTTAGTGATATGACAATGGATTTTGTAAAGCACTGTTTAATATGTCTGTGTTATATAAATACTGGCTAATAATAATCTTGCTGTATGACACACACAATCTACCAGAAGATTTATTGGGATCCATCATGATTTTAAAATCTCCTTCAATTCTAAGAGTGTCTTCTGTAAATTTCTGTAACTGTAAAAGGGACATCTTAGCTGTTTCAACTGGATTTTAAATTGGAAAATCGAATGATGCTTTTAGGATCCCCTTTCTAGCAGGTAACACAGGATAACCCAGGACACAAAATCCAATCCAAAGGGTGGATCAGCAGGAGTAGGCTTCAGTGAGGAGACAGCCAGACAGCAGGAAAAGTTGTAGAGACGTAGTGAATATCCAAGCAAAAGGTCAGGGCAGGCAAAGGGCATTGTCAGATTCCAAAGGTCAGGTAACCGTAAGCAGGTACAGGATAGGTATGCCCCAGGCAATGTCTAAAAATGATAAGGAGCTGGTCCAAAGTCACAGCAACATCCACATTACTGCTGAGCCTAAAAAAGCCTCTGCCTCTTTAAGGAGCTCCTCCTACCTGGGCTTTGTCAAAGAGTGAAATGTGTGGAGGAGAAAGTGACAGGTAGCGTGACAGATGCCAATGTAAAAATTCAATCCCAGATTTAGATTTTATCATATACAAACCTACCTTGTGGATCAATTATAGATTCTTAATGGAGTATATGGACGAGATCTATGGAACACTATAGAAACACTTTTTGATTTAGCGTCTAGGTTAGTACTATGTAGCCAAGAAGTATAATAACAGTTTTGAAATTAAGGTAATTGATCAGTCTTGAAATGTGCCTCCTGGAGAAATAAAATCTGAACCTTGGTCATATGTGTACATACAGGACCTGAGAATGTTTATTTGGGCTAATAAAGCTTTTTATATTAAGGGATCTGATCTTTAATTCAAGCTTACAATTAAAAAAAGGAAGGGGGTTTGGGAGAAACAAGAGGATTAAACACCCCAAGAAACAAAACTACAAAACAAAGGGCAAATGGTAGGTAAGGGGATCATTGCATTATCCACTTACTAAAGGTAATACCTATCCCATATAACTAATTGTATCTCTTTCCCTTTAATGCAATTAAATTATCCTCCTCATATCATTATGAAGTATCCATAACTTAAAGGCAAATATACATTAATAAGAATACTTCAATGTACAAAAACATTCCTAACCAAATACACTTATTAAAGTGACTTAATCTTTTACATTTTTTCCCCATACAGGGTCTCTATTATGTTTACGTATGTTAACGTTTCTCTATCTAACAACCAAAATTTCATTAGCCATAATAATGTGAAAAAACTTATAAAACATCCATAACCCTTTGACAAAAATTATGCAATAACAAATAATTCCTTTACACATTATCTTTTTCACCTAGCAACACATATAATTTAGTGAAAATAATGCCTCTACCTACTTCACAAAAAACAATGTATTAGTCCATAAATACACACATTGCATATATTTGCCATGGTTCTCTGTATATCATTGTAATCTCATCAATATGGTAAAAAGGCCGATACAGATAAATATTTTCTTCTTTTTTCCTTCCCCTCTTCCTTCACAAAAGTTCAACAGAAATAACTTATATTATAGTCTGCTAACATCCTAAAATTTTGTTCACTTATCCGGTTGACTTTTAATGCATGGAAAAAAAATTTACAGGATCAGTCACTTCTAGGTTCTAGGTTTTAAAAAAGGAGAAAACCCCATAGGCCATTCCAGTAATGATATTGGTGGCAAATTTAAGGTAGCTGCTTTTAAGGTAGCTACTAGCTGCAGGAGATCAGATGTTTTTTGGAATATTTAATTTCTTCCTTTTGTCATAATCAAATGAAACTGATAGCCCCATCTTTATAAAATATTATGTTCACGTCAGTATGCACTTGCATAGTCTAAGTTGTAACAAGGTCTTCTCCAAAGCCTTGGTAAAGATGTTGCGATGATGGTTACTGCCAGGTTGTGGTCCCTGAGTACACCAGGGTGGGCAGGATGATTCATGGTACCAAGTCAATAGGTGGGAGAATTGTCAAGGAAGCCTGGGGTCGAGGTAGGCAGCAAGCATGAAAGGTCAGGAACAGGCCAGGAGTAAAGAACCAGAAATTGACAGTGGTGACACCACGGCCACCGCAGATACAGGGAAACACAAGAGACACAGGAGGCGTGGAGAACACTGCAGACACAGAGGAACACTGGAACAGCACAAGGGCTGGGTAATAAGTGGTTTATACAGGAGCTGGACAGGAAGAGCACTGAATTAAACAGCAGGTATAGAGGAAATGCTCAGCAGAGCTAGGGGGCTCAGCACTAGTGGAAACATGTTGCAAGAATGCTGAGTGTTGTGTCTGAGCTAGCTAAATAGCCAGGATTGATTAAGAGGCTATTTCCTAATTGGCCGGAGGGGTGGGCAAAACTGATAAAACTTGGGAGAACAGGTTTGCCCAGGGTTAGAAGCGAGGAAGAGGTAAGTGTGACATGTTCCATGATTTGTTCATTTCTCAGTGAATTTGGCAAGTAAGCAACTTTTGGCAGATATACTATTTATCCCTGCTAGTAAAGCACAGTATTAAATTCTGCAGTCTCAGGCAATAACAGCAACAATCCAGGGGTTGAATTTAATAATTTATTGTATTTTATGTAGGATTTAATTTGCCAAGCATAAAAACACCTATACACAATCTCCTGTACTTTTTTTGGTTTTAGATCTAGTTGTGAACAATCCAGGTTACCTATTTTGATTGTAACATTATTAAACTGACGTTATATATTGTGCAAATCTTCATTTTCACACCTTTTTGATTTGAGCATTAGTCTCAAGCAACAAAAAGCATGTATGGACAAATCTATTAGAGACTTACATCCTCAGTCTCAGTGATCATATCAGCAGGCAAATGATACTCCATAGGGATAGATGATGCTTCAGGGTTATCTTTTATGTTTAGAGAAAAGGCAACTGACTGTTTTAAAACAAATGCTGCAGAGAATTCATTGATATGGTCAACAAACCATATTAAATAAAAATTAAACTCACTTACCAGTTGCTAACTTTGAATTAAACTAAACACAAAAATGTTTGCTTATCCTTGGCATGGTTTGTTAACTTTTTCACTGTCATTATGCCCCCAAACTATTTTTCAATTATAGCTGCAAGCTGGAAGCATATGGTATCTTATGTACCATATGGGTTACGTAATGCAGTAACTTGCAATTAAGACATGAGCAATATATTTTTCTTTTGGATGTGTTTATCTTCAACTTGTTTACCTAAAATACAACAGTGCAATCCCATATAAAGTAGTGAGCTCTGTAGTATTTTTAAAGGTTAAAAGATTCAACTACTGTCTAGAATAATGTAATGCTGGTATGTTCAAATTGTCACAGAATGTGGTTGGACCTGTGGGGAAACAATCCTAGTGTTTTTTTTTTTGGTCCCTGAAATGTAACTACAGCAACCAAATACACTAAATTGGCATTGAAAGACCCCCAAATAATTGAGGAACATTGTGCTAATTAAAAGAGTAGAGATTTATGCAGGAATTAACTGGGGTTATGTTATGCAGCTTGTGAAAAAATGGGAAAAGTATTGAAGCTTCAATTTTACGCTGGGGGGTGAGTGGGAGGCCTTTTTTTTAACAGTGACACAAAGTAATTTTGATGAGGGCTAACTAAATAAATGCAATCCTCTTATATTAACTGCACTTAGTTACTTAGTTAAGTGAAAGCAGTGGGCTATATATTGTGCAAACCATCAGCAGCAATGCTGCTCTGTGCTTGCCCCAATGGGAGCACAAAGCATACTGAAAATGACTACGTTACCACACATATCTGCACATTAACACCACTGTCCCTGCCAGGCATAGACCCTGCATTACTTCCATTAGTTTTTGGTTCCTTAAAATGTCTAACTCTTCAATAGCAGATTTTTGATTAAATATCTTTATTAATTATTTCCTGTAGGATTGAAATAAATTACCAATATTCTGGTCATATTTGACTTTAACCCAAGTTCAAACAGCAACACAAAAGGTGGGTTTTTGCTATAATTGTGCAATGTTTTTTTAGAAAATACATGTGTGTTGCTATTTGCATATGTTGCTTTAGGGCAGCTATTCACTTGAATGAGCTACACACTATATCATGCTGCGAAGTTGTGGATAGTTAAAACTAAATTTCTGAACTGTAAAGCTTTGTAAACTGTTGCCTATGTACACTTTTAGATATCATAGTTCATTGCCAGTTAGAGGGTGTTTGCAATGTCAAAGAATTACGTAATGTAAAAATGTAAACCCTGCTAATCATTTAATCCAAGAGCACCTTTTCATCAACAAAAAAAATAAAAATGGGTCAGGATATTTAGGTGTGAATAGTCTCCTCAAATAGGTGTGAATAGTCTCCTCTTGATAGTCTCCTCAAAGCTCAACACAAACTTTGCAAGCTGACTCTGCAAGCAAATTTATAGTGTTGGAACCTGCATGATACAAAATATTTGAATAGTTTAAATAGTTTAGTTGGATAGTATAGTTCCTCATATTACTAAATTTTGGTTAATCTAAAGTAGATTATGTAAACTTTACACAAAGTGAATTTTCCTTTTAACATTTTCAAACATTTAAAAAATGCTAAAAAAAATATTACTTGATAATCTTGCAATGAAGATTTTGAGCATGTCATAGGAATTTTAGTCTACATGGATGATTTCCCCAGCATTTAACCTGAGGCTTTAAAATCCCATGTTTGAAATTCCCATGCATTCCAATAGGCTAATCTTCACGCATTACCTTGAGTCATGTTTTTTGAGCGTTATAGATAATGCTCCTTGCAAAGTTTAAAAAATGTAAAATGTGGGAAAACGTACCTATTGTTTTGAATAGGGCATTTTACCGTATTTAATTAACATCTGAAAACATCAATGAAAGCTCCCATTTAATTTATTGGAGGCTTTTACAAGTGTTTTTAAGCTTTTTATGAAAGCTTCCATTGAAAACAATGGAGGCTTTTATAAGCATTTTTAACAAGACTTTAGAATCTGGAAGTACAGGAGGGCATACAACCCCTTACTCATTCCCTGAAAAGGTAAAAATGCACCCATCAACAGTGGAGGAGTTGTAGCGCGTGCTCTGTACCCACGTGGTTACAGTGCACATGCTAAAACTCCTCTAGGGCCGTGGGTGCACTGAACTAGCTTCCGTTGATAGGCTAAGAAAAGGGAAACCCTGATTAGGGCTCAAGCGTCATCAGGATTTCCCTTTTCTTAGTTATTCAGCTCTAGAGGTAAATGAAGAGACTTGTCCTCACTTGCCCTGTAGTGCTTGGGGATCCCACGCTGTTAGGAGTCCCATGGCTGTGCTCATGTCATGAATGCAGCCATAGGAATCATTTTTCAGTGTGGGATAACCTGTAAAAAAAAAAAAAAAAAAATCGTGTCGTTATCTGTATGTACAGGATCGGTGCTATACGATCGTTCGCAGATATTGTGCAGGATCGTTCGTCGTTCGTTTACCAACGATAATAATTGGAAGTGTGTACGTAGCTTAAGGGTAACAGGAAAGGTTGTTTTGTCTGAATTATTATTGAGATTTATCTCTGATTATTGCCTAGCCTTTTGGATATGAATAGAATGAGAGGAAAGAGAAGAATAGGCTTTTAAGGCAAAAAATAAAAGTACAAGCATTTATTTAAATAAAATTTGTAGTGGTCCTAATATTAACATAGACCAACTGCATTGTAAAGTAAATAAGTCATACACAAATATGTGAACACAAGTTACAAAGTTTCCCCTTGTGAGTGATGATCAGATATCTAGATTGTCTCAATTTCCCAACGTGTTTCCCCAAAAAGGCTTCCTCAGGGGACTGTTGAAATCAGAGACTATGACATAAAACTAATAATACAAAAAACAAATTAAAAAACTGAGTATACATGCATTCAAACAGATCATTTATGTATTAACAGTCAAAATCAAAAGACTGTAAATACATAATTGATCAATTATAAAAAAGATCAATTATATAAAGGTTAATCAATGGTAACAAACTACTTACAAATGATGATCACTGTGCTTTAAAATCAAAGAAGGTATTAAGGAAGTGTCTAAGTTTAGATACCTCAAGAAAAATTGTTCTGGAGGTAGGGAAAATAAGAGAAGTCAATTCTAGGGATTGGTAAAAAATATAAGGGGATTAACATTATACAAATAATAGTACTTATGTCACAGTTTCCCACAAGTCAAGGTCACCTGTGCCTCCTTCTTGCTCACCTTCCTTGCAGTCCCCTGCTGCCAGCACCATCTCTGCCTCTAGATCCAACATTATGTTTACTTCCTGCTCAAAGTCAGCTGCTCCCTTGCCTCAGAGAACCAGAGTATTCTGCAGACACGCTCCCTCTGCTGGCCAACATCTAAATAACACATGAGACCATCCGAGTAACAGCATTCCCTCTGCTGGTGGGATTGATGTCTGTGGCTCACTTGATCCACACCCATGTTCCCTTCTTAAGGAAGTGACCTGGCAACAGGAAGTTGTCTGAACAAGGAGTTCCTTTGGCTCTGATTCCAGGATACTGTTGTTTATCCCTTGTTCCTGATTCTCCGTGTACCGACCCTGGCTCGTTCCTGACTACTCCTGCTTGCTGCCCGTCCTGAACTCTTGCCTGTTTCCTGACCATCCTTGTTCGCTGCCGGTCCTGACCTTTTGGCTTGTCTGACTACCCTCCTGGATTTCCATTTTGTACTATGCTTCATGCCCTGCTTGTTGGCAGTCACCTGCCTTGGCGGGCACGGGGGCCGAAACCTGGCAGTAGCTTGCCACACAACATCCTCACCTCTGGAGGCTCTGGAGACCTTTGGTCTACTGCTTAGACCCTACGCCCCGTGCACGTCTCCACCCACAGGGTGGGTGACACAGTGGGTCCACCACTTTGCCTTGTGGAGCCGTGACAACTTACTTCTAACACTGTAGCCAGATGATATTCCAATAGTAATAATTATGTTAATGACTGGGTATTGATTGGTAGGAATGTATAACAGAAAGTAGCTAAAAGGGTATAGTAGAGATAATCAATATTCAAGCAAGAGGTGAATAATGACTTTTTTGTTATCTACTTATATATTATAAACTCCAAAGGGTATGTGCTTACTTTCTGGTCTACAACCAATGTAGGTCTTTTTGTAGTGACAAAACCGCGTGGTTGGTTAGTTCTAATGGGTATAAAAGGTAAAAGAAGGGTTTCATTTTTTATCTAATTAATAACCTATAATTGTTAGTGTCAGTTAAAATAGACATACCTTAGTTGTTATTTTATAGGTTTTCATGTAGTATTTTTGGTGTAACAATTAGATGCGGATCCAGGTAATGAAACACCTTGTTAATTATAAAGTTAGGATTTATAAATATATTTAATCAAAAGTTAAATAAAGTCTATATAGGTCAAAGGAGATTTACTTACACTGTAAGTACCCAGGAAGTACCCTCAGGAAGTAGTTTCAGCAACTACTATAGATTGCTTTAAGAAAAAGCTGGATGTTTTTCTAGAAGCACAGAATATAATTGGGTATTAAGGCTTTAAAGACATCAGTTTCATTGGATTGCTCTAGTTCTTGTGATACAGGAATCGGAATAGCCAATATTACCAACAACAAATGTTAACACAGTATATAAATATCAATCTTTAGAATGAGAAGAAAGAGCGGAATAGGCTTTTAAGGCAAAGAATAAAAGTACAAGCATTTATTTAACAAAATTTGTAGGGGTCCTATTATTACCATAGACCAATTGCATTTTAAAGGAAATACGTCATACAGAAATATGTGAACACAAGTTACAAAGTTTCCACTTGTGAGTGGTGATCAGATATCTAGATTGTCTCAAATTCCTGACGCCTTTCGCAGACCTCTCATTGGAAGGGGGAGGAAAGGAAGAGAGCAGCCCTAATGCAACAACACCAGACCTATAGGGGTCATGAACTTCATGCTGAAAGCAAACCGATTTTCTAATCAGCAGAAGATATCTTGCTTTACTTGAATCCGTAGGTAAAGGGCTTGCTTAGTCGGGATTGAACTGATAGGCTCCACTATGTATGCTTCACTCTTGGTGTCTGCATGCTTGCATTAGGGGCAGCTCTCTTCCTTCTCCCCCCCTTCTCCCTCTGAGAAGTCTGTGCAATGTTTGATAGGAGAAGGTATCCACATTGAGTGGGAACTGAGTTTATTCAATGAAATAAGTCTCGGTAACTGTTTCCTGAGGAAGCGGATACTTCTGCCGAACGAGTTGAAATTTAATGAGACTGCCATTGTGACAAAAATGTACTTTATATGTAATTTTAAACTGTATTAATTTTATATTAGGAAATGAAAGGTTATGTTTTTTATATTATTTGAAGTGCCTTAAAAGTCCCTTCTTGTACTTTGAGATGGTTTTGCATGAATATTGGGGAATTGGATTCAATTCCTTGTAGGGGAATGTTGTATGATCTTCTATCAGTTAGTTTATAGAACTGTCATGCCATTCTTTAAAGTTTGGATTACAAGAATTCTTGAATGGTTGATTTCGTCCCGGAATAAACTTCACCAGGAAGGCTTGATTATTCAAGAGGACAGGTTAAGTATAGTCAACCGTGCTATATTTGAGTTTCATTTGGGTATAGTAGTGAGGCACGAGCCACCAGCAGGTGTCCAAAAGGGCCCCCTAGCTTGGGATAGGGTACTTCAAACTCCATTTTTAATTTAAACATAAAATGTAGGAGTTCTGAAGTTGTTGGGGAAGTCAAGCAGGAGTCTTCTAATCTAGGTGTCGGCAAAGATCAGCATGGGGGTTATCACCTCATCCCATCTGTTCTGTCATTTCTCTCTTTGTACAGCCCTTTATTGACCAAACCTTGTATTGGTATTTCTTACCCTATTGTCACTTCTGTGAAGTCCCTATATTTCACCAATCCTGCGCTGACCTGGATTTAAAGATATCAGATAAAATGGCTGCATGGTGAAGTACAGGCTTAAGAACCCTTGAATGGATGGAAATCCCTTGGCTATGATACCACCTGCAGTAATGTGTAACCTTGGACTCCTTAGAGGTACTGGAAACCCGACTGAAGATCTTACACGTACCCCATACGGCAACAGCTGAAGAAGCATCTAATCTGGCGAAGTCGTCTGGCGAGGCTGGGTGGCATTAAAGCTGGAGCATGCTGAGAGCTCAGGACCTCATGGGGGAAAAAATAAGGAGATGGTGAAAAAGTGGAAAACTACATATACCTGGCAGTAATCAGAGAACTCCCTTTTCATAGCCGCACAGGCCTTGACTAACCAACGATTAAACAGATTTAATGCAGTTTAATAAAGTCTCCCTATCCTTCCTAAGGAATTGTTGTGTAAAGTATTCCTCAATGTCCTCTGGTAAACAGATCAGGTTTTCAATCTGATCAGATTTAAATGGTGGGGAAAAGTCATCATTGGAAAAAACAGAAAAAGCTAGATTTGCCCAGATATTTAACTCCCCTGGCGTTCTAAATCTGTCTGTATTTTTACGCCAAAAGCAGTACATTGTTTTGCATAAAAAAATATTTTACATTGTAGGCCTGTAATTCTTAGGCATAACTCACCAAAATATGTCCAATATTTAATAAATTTAATATTAAACTTTACATAAAAAAAACAAAAATCTGTTAAAACAAGGGTGCATAAAAATACAGTAGCATATTTAACATACATATAATATGGTTATATATATATTATAATGATTACTTTATATTGGATTTAATACAGTTATTTTGTGTTAAAACCAATACAAAATAATTTGAATTTCCCACTGCGCCTTCTGCATGCACCAACATCACTGGGAACTCCCAGGGAATGTCAGCAGAATCACCAGCCTAAGATCGGATGAAGAGGACGCAACCTCAGGATGGGATCCCACGGACAGGACGCCGATGGGACCAGGTAAGTCTTTATTTTTAATGTTTTTAGCTACCGCTTTCAGCATGTTTTTTTAACTCGTGCCACAATGGGGAATACCGGGGGTTAATAAAGATTTAACTTCCAAGCTACAAAAAAATCCTTGGGACACAAAATTTTGCACCAGGTCAACTAATTCCTGCAAAGATTCTCTAGTGTGTTTAGAGAAGCACTCCCTGCAGGATGTCCCATCTTCCTTAGTCAGCAATGCATATTACAACACCTGATTGGGATAATTATCTAGTCTGGATTCAAGTGTACACAGCCAGAGAGTCTCATAAATCTGAGGAATACTGCACCGATCAGTGTGGCCAGATCCTACTGTGACGAACTGCAAACAGTGCAGCAGGTGATCACTGATGGCAGTAACCTAAGCAAGATCACTGTTGGGTGAAATCAAGTTTATTACCAAAAGGTGCAAAATAACAAATAATGTGCACAATT
>NC_092861.1:106492452-106494404 GCF_032062135.1 Pyxicephalus adspersus
ATTGGTAGATATCACTATACTATTTCAACAGTACATTGAAAACGACATAATATGCCTGAATAAGTCCAAGATACAAATGTGGATTAAATTGTTCTGGACCTTGAACCAAAGAGAGAAAAAACATAGAACAACAAGCAAAATATATCCATATAAGTCCTATTTGAGTCTATGTCAAGTAGTCAACATTCAACAGTTGATGGCTGGGACAATTTTTGTAGAAGTTAGGTTTCTTCCCCAGTGGTAGAAGAATGAAATTTGCACTGCAGTCGGACCTTAAGAGTCTTACTGGTCCACTAGTTGCGAAAAAAAAGTTTCTCAGGGCATTTATACAGTTTGATGAATCCATAGACTCGATTACCTCTATATGTACTGCTCCTACTGATAGACATGTGAAAATCACTGCCCACCGTTTGTTGTGTACCTGACTTTCACTGACTTTGTGGTAAGTCTTGTTAAAAAATATGTCTTGTTGATGTGTTTCCTAATGCAAAGCCAGAAAGAATTATCAGAATGTATGATCAAAGTAATTGTAATCTGGGTTTGTGAAAACTTTGGGCAGAAAGGCCAGCGGTATTACCTTAAATTTAATTACAGGGTTAACCTCCCTGGCAGTATTCCCCAGTGTGGCTCTGGGTTAATTTTCAGTACCAAAACCTGTAACTGCAAGGGAGTTTTTAAGTCTTACCTGGTCCCCACGTGCCCACGGCGTCCTCCGGCGATGCCTGAGGCATCCTCCAGCAATGCCCAGCATCTGTTTCCCCTGGCGATGCCTGGCTGGCAACTGTGTAGCTTGGTGATGCCTGGCCGGCATCTGCATCCCTAGCGTGTGAACGTTGTAGACACGGGGCCAGGGGATTCAGGCCAGGGAGGGGCATTTAAAATAATAAGGATTTTTAAATGTACCGCTTTGACATTTAAAAATACTTAATATTCAGACCGCCAGGGAGGAGAAAGAAAATTTCTCTTCCAAATTTAATTGAGTGCGATCAACTGCCAAATGATAGAGAAGAAATTCCTACACCTGAATCTGCACACCATCACCCTCATCTGAAACACATAGCTGATGAAATTCCACCAATTGACGAGGAGGCTGAAATCTTGCTTCTTCTGGGCAGAGACATTTTAGAAGTTCACAAGGTACAAAGACATTTGTAATGGTCTGTTTACTGTCCCTATGTCCAAAAACATATTCTATGCTGGGTTATTGTGGGAGACGTCTGTCTTGACAAGACACGCAGACCCTGTCATGTACACACCTACAATACCAAGGTGTTAAAGAAGGGACAGTTTCCTATTTTAGGCCATGCCCTAACCACTATCAAGTGAAAGCCCTAAACTGGACATAAACTAGGACATTCAACAACATCCAAGCCTGTGTCACCTTACAAGAGAAACATGAAATTGGTGGAACAAGGATTCAAACAACTGATGAAGACAATATGGTAGCTCTTTCTATTAAAGTTCAGAAATGTGTTACCCTTATGGACAAGGAATTCTTTAAGAATGACTCCAATACCTGGGTAGCTCCATTGCCCTTTTGTGTTCCAAGGGTTCAACTTCCCAACAATTGCAAACAAGCTAAATCAAAGTTTTCATCTTTGAAAAAGACTAGTTTGAACCCTGCTCACATTGCTTCAAGTTCGGTTGCAACTACCAAGTTAACAAAGACCACTTGGCTAGTTTTTGGCAACAGAATTTAACAATGGCATGACCTTTGATGTCCTAGATCTGGCAACCAATCCTGAGAAGTTTCTGAATCCTGAAGTTTCCTAAAACCACACCGAACACTGCATAAACCCAACACTTTCAGAAAGTTCCAGAAAGCAGAATGAAATATCATCCATAGCGATCAAGAGGAGGTCTTCGTTGAGGAAATACAGTGTCACCAAAGTAAGAGACTCATTCCCAATTCCTGCCCTCTTGCTAGTTTAAACCTCAAAAGAAAAAGCCAA
>NC_092861.1:106496205-106510000 GCF_032062135.1 Pyxicephalus adspersus
AAATATCTCCTCATGTCCTGGTCCTTTAACACTCATGAAGAATAATTCAGAGATACCCCTGGGGATCCATAAGTCCCTGCTTCCTGTCTAGCTTAAAATTATCCACTCCTCTCCACAACCATTATTCCACTCCTGACCTCTCCATTTGCTTTATTAAAAAAACAAGATAACACCTACAAATTACTCTTCAATTGATACTTAGCTATAGTCAAAATATACAAAATATTTTAGCATCCATCTGATAAATGTTACCACTGTTACCAAGCTTCTAGATATAAGTTTGTTTTCTAAATTAGGGAACCCACAAACAAACCTAAAACTCTCTGGCTCTTCTACACATGACTAATATGCAGCTTTTAAACAATAAAGGAATTTTCTATTAATGTTGTCCGTGCTTCCTTTTTTTATTCATTTATTAGTATCAAGTTACTTCGAATTGTATAATGTATTTATTATTCTATCATCCATGTTTTGTTAAATTTACTATTGCCTTTTTTTGTGTTTTTCCCGCTGTGTATTATATCCCCTTTATTCAAATGAAATTTTAATTTTCTAGATTGCTTTTCACATGCTGTTGCCCATTAAGTACGTTATGTACACTTTGTAGTGAATGGGATGAATTATACTTCAGTGTTCATAGATTTAGGTTCATAACAGTGTGCATTCCCCTAGAATTATTACACTGGTCAACAAACATTTTTTTGCCAAACAGATTAAAGTCATTTTAGGTTATGTTTGATGCACAGAATCCAAATATGATATTGGTTTTGCTAAATTGGCTCTAGTTTTTGAAGTAATGACCTGAATAATAACCTCATAGAAAACAGAAGAAACATGAAAACTAAGCAAAATAAATTAGTTATGACTATCTATACAAAATTTTTGAAATACTGAATGTCAATATATTTTATATTCAGTATATTTAAAGAACTAATTACAAAGTAGTCACTGAAAAACTCTATTTGTATGATTTCCTTTTATGCTCATGATTAGGACAATCACATTGAAGGCTTCAGCACTAGTCTATCATGTGTCTATCCCATCTGCCCTTTCTTCCATCACCTTTATATCTTGATGGAACCTCTCCCCTTATTCCTCACTGAAATAGCCAAGGTTTTCTGGAAATTTTTGCAAATGGCTATAGAGATAGTGTACCTTTATGCTCATAGTAGCACCCACATTTCTTAAAGTTTAGGAGCAAGTTTTGTACCAGTTCTTCATAACGTTGTGCTTTATGGTTACCCAAGACATTCTTGACAACTATGACATAAATGTGCAAGGCAGAAGCTTCAGTATCAGTCATGTAACTTGTGAAATTTGAATCATTTATCAGTTTCCGAGTGTCACCTCTCTTGTCCTATAAACCGTTATTTTAACTTCCAGTCTCAGACAGTTCTTCTAAAGTTCTGAGGCTTGTTTTGACAGACTTAGGTCATGTCATAAATCATTAAGCTTTTCTTGGGAGAACTGCTGGTTTGATGAAACACTTCCTTCATAGTCACTTCCACTGCTAACTCCTGGATTACACTCCAATCTCTGTATACCCTCCATGTCGGATACAGGAATATCAGGGAGTGTACTGAACACTGGTATGGGAACATCAGCACCATGCTGCACAGGTCGTCTTGCTTATTCCAAATCAGGATACTCCCACTTGTTTTTCTTGTAATGATTGAAACCTTTTACATTCACAGCACAAAAAAATGGATCATTATAATGATTTTTGGGCTCTCCCCATACCATAAGTACACCATATTTCAAACTTTTCCACTGACGTAGACACTCTACACAAGTTTTGCATACCATATGGGGAGCCCAATACTTATCAAAATTTGAAAGATATGCTTGTTTCACAAATTCTGTATATGTAGCAAAATACATTAAGGTAATTTTAACAACTTCTTCTTGAAAAGCTAATATTTCTGTAAAAAAGCTCTTATTTCAAATTTATTTTGATAGTTTAATTTAAAGTGTATTTTTAGTCAAAACTTTGCTTTAGTTTAGATTGCTGTCTGTGATGCTGGTACGATTTATTATTCTTGGTGACCATTTTCGCTGAGACCGAAAGTGAGGAGAATTCCATATTCTTGCTTAACAAATATTCACTTTAAAAGACAGGGGAAATAGAAATCCCAGCAAGGTGGGTAGGCTGGTATCTTCTAAATATACAATCACAGTTTCCATTAATTTGGGGTACACATCAAGATCTGCAGTAAACTGTGCTTGCATCAGTGTGCATCAACATTACTGTCTATGTGACTTGATCATATTTAAAATTTCTTGATCTCTATCTGGTGATAACTCTCCTTTTGAATGTCATTGCGTCTCAATTGACCTGTTTTAACTCCCCACTCCCTTCCTTTAAAATTAAAAATGATAATATGCAGACCTTAGTATAGAGCTTTGTCTTACTAATTTGATACAAATAAACAAAGCAGCACTGTTTGTAACATGCACCAAGTTTCTCTTTACTACAGGAGCTTACCTAAGTGGGAGGAAAAATTAAAGAAGGGAAAGACAGTATGTAAAGCTGAGGAAGTAGGCACTTTAATAGGCTACTTTGGCGTAATACAATTTTACTCTAGAGCATTGTTTCTCAACCAGGGTTCCTTGAACAATAAGCAGTTTGTGACTCTCAGGTCAGTTTACCAGATACCACTAATCTAATGCCACAGTCTTTACCTATAGCAGCCCCTGCTCAGCCTCTGGAGACTGGTTGCGTCTCCCAGCACTCGGTTGCCCCTAGGACTTGCGCAAGGGATGGAGTCAGGAGATAGGCCGGCAGCTGACCAGGGGCCCACAGATACACAGTACAGAAATTACCAAGGAATCCTGAAAACTAGCCGAAATCAAACACAGGAGATCAGTCCACCAAACGAGGTACGAAGGAAAGGGCGTAAGCAGAGTCGGGGTCACAGACAAAGATCAGTCCAGGCTGAGTTCAAGCAGATTGTCAGGAACAGGCAAAGGTCAGCAACAGAAAAATACTCAAGAATCACTCCAGCACATATAAGCCCAGCTAATGCTATAACAGGTACAGAAGACTGTAAGCAGAGTGGCTAGAAAGCCCCAGCAGCCAATGACAGCATGATATTGCTCAGGTAAAACTCTGCTAATCAGCTGCAACACAACTCCAATTTCACTCAGCTGTGCAGCCTCAGTGCAGAGGATGTCGAGAGGAAAAGCGCAGCTAAAGTGAAACAAGGATGCTGCAATCCTCGGAGCACTAATCCTCAAACCCCTGTGCTACTGTGAGCACAGCCACGGTAATAGGTACAGGTAATAGGCCGAGAGCGCCATCGTGCAGTAGGGCACCGCCTGGAATTGTAGGGCCAAAGATCGCCTCCTAACAGGGAGGCAATATTCCCACTGGCTAGCAGTGTAAGAGGCATTCTTTATAATACTAGAGTACTGTAAGCTGCTGATATTGTCATTATAGTAGCGGTTCCCTAAAGAACTGAAAGTTGATTTAAGGGGTTTCTTCACATTAAAAAGGTCAAGAAGCACTGCTCTAGACCAGTGGTGCCCAATCATTTTTCATCTGGGGGCCACTGTTGACATTGGGATAAAACTTGCGGACCACAATGCAATTAAACATTAAAGATGTATGTTTAAAACTAGAATAGTTTTAATTAAAATAAATTAAATTGAAATGTTTGCACATACCGTAGCATACATGCACCAAATAAAAGAGATGACAAATCAAGAATCTCTGCAATGGATACTTCCAGAGAAATGCAATTCATGTGTTAGATAGCCAAGGAGGAAATGTTGTTATTCCTACATCTCCCCACTCCTGAAAAATTAGGATTCACACAAGATAAGTGGCCATATATGTTTGACAGGATGGCATGGTATAATATGTATAGTTTTTCCTATCTTGTAATGGCGCTGCAGCAATAAAATTTTAAGTGAAGTCAGTCACAAGAGTTCCCCACTTATCATTTTATTATAAGTACCGCTCCCCTTTCAGGAGAAACTGGGATATGCAAGTAGGCCACTTCTGACAATACAGTGCATAAAGCAATTTCAATTAGACAAAGATCTAGATTTTGCCTAAATATTAAATCAAACAAACAAAAAAAATAATAGAAAATACTACAAAACATAGAATACATGCATGGACACGCATGATACCCAACATTCATTGATCAGCACAGCTCGCAATTTTTTATTTATTTTTTTTTTTATTTTTTTTTCAAATAAAATTCTATCTTGTTTGGCGAATTTACACTGGCCGTTCTCGCTTACAATTTCGGTAAGCGAAAACGGCCGAATTTGCAGCGAGTTCGAGTTTTAAAAACTCGCTCGCTCATGCCTAATTTACACTGATGTTTTGCATTTTATATATTAAATGTAGCATTATATTCATGACAATTAAATTTGCCTTCTTTTTATTCATACATTTTCTTTTTTTTTTACAGAAATATAAGTTCTTCAAGAAGAAGTTGGTAAAATGACCCTATTTTGCTACATTTGTGGTGAATATTCTCAGCAAAAAAAGAGAAGAAACATTACAGAATTTGTGAAACAAGCATATCTTGCATATTTTGGTAATAAACTGGGGGACCAAGATAAGTATTGGGCTCCCCATATGGTATGCAAAACTTGTGTAGGGTGTCTACGTCAGTGGAAAATTGGAAAAAAAGTTTGAAATTTGGGTGTACCTATGGTATGGACAGCCCAAAAATCATCATAGTAATTGGTATTTTTGTGCTGTGAACGTAAAAGGTTTTAGTTGTTACATAAAAAAACAAGTAGGCGTACCCTGATTTGGAATCAGCAAAACGACCTGTGCCGCATGGTGCTGATGTTCCCATACCAGTGTTCAGTACACTCCCGGATATTCCTGTATCCGACATGAAGGATATACAGGTTTGGAGTGTAATCCAGGAATTAGCAGTAGAAGTGAATATGAAGAAAGTGTTTAATCAAACCAGCAGTTCTCCCAAGAAGAGCTCAATGATTTAATACGTGACTGGACTACTAGCCCATATGGGAGTACCAGAATACCGAGCAGAAGACTGGCGGCTTTTCATAGACAGTTCCACTTGAAGTTTGAAATCTGTTTTACTGCATAATGGCAACTGCTATGCATCAATTCCAGTTGGTCACTCATCAAAACTTGGGAAGAATATGAAAATATGCAAATGGTCTTACAAAAGCTTTGCTAATATGAACACCAATGGTCCATATAGGTTGATTTAAAAATGGTGAACTTCCTACTTGGACACCAAAGTGGATATACAAAGTACCCATGTTTCATCTGCTTGTGAGATAGTAGAGCAAAGCAGGATCACTGGAAAAAAGTGACATGGCCTCCAAGGGAAAACATGAAAAACAGTGCAGCGAACATCATTAACAAGCCAATGGTTGACAAAGAAAAAATCATTCTCCCTCCACTACACATAAAAATGTGATTAATGAAGCAATTTGTTAGAGTTCTGAACAAGGAGGGTGATTGTTTCAAATACATTTGTAGATTCTTTCCTGGATTGAGTACTGAAAAATTAAAAGCAGGATATTTTCATGGACCCCAGATTCAGAATGATTCCCCATGACCCCATCATTCAAATTTCACAAGTTACATGACTGATGCTGAAGCTTCTGCCTTGCACAGCTATGTCATGGTTGTCAAGAACTTCTTGGGTAACCATAAAGCACAAAATTAAAATAGAACTGGTATAAAACTTGCTCCTAAACTTTAAAAAATGTTGGTGCTACTATGAGCAAAAAGCTCCATAGCTATTTGCAAAAATTTCCAGAAAACCTTGACGATTTTAGTGAGGAACAAGGGGAGAGATTCCATCCAGATGAAAAGGTAATGGAAGAAAAGTATTAGGGCAGATGGGATAGACACATGATGGCAGACTACTAATGGAGCCTTCAACGTGATTGTCCTGATTATCAGCATAAAAGGAAATCATACAGAGTTTTTCAATGACTACTTTGTGATTGGTTCTGTAAATATACCAAATATAGAATATATTGACATTAGGTGCCTGATTTAGGCAGGAGCAGAAACACTTTCATCAGTGAAGATGGGTGATCCAGACAACCTGGCATAGACATGTTCCAGAATTCAAAACATTTGATAACAAATAGCAAATGACTTTGAAGAAATCCATTCCAGGTTTGCTGGATCGCCCAGGTTTACTGATGAAACTGTATCTTCTCCTGCCTTGGAGAGCTTTAATAAATCAGGCCCTAGATTTTTCAAAAATTTAATTTTGTAAACATAGGCATATCTAGTTTATTTTTGCTTAATTTTCATGTTTCATTAGTTTTCTATGAGGTTATTATTGATGTAATTATTTCAAAAACTAGAGCCAATCTAGCAAAACCAATGCCATATTTGGAATCTGTGCATCAAACATAACCTAAAATTACTTTAATCTGTTTGTCAAGAATGTTGCATGTTTGGCATGTTGACCAGTGTAATACCAGTACTGATAATAAAGGGGGAGGGGGGGTTAGGGGTCTTTTTTTGTTTCATCCACCACTCACAACCATCCATTATTAGATTGTTTTTAAGTTTCAAGCCAGATGTACAATTAACAAAGTATGAACAAGTCAGAACCTTGGGGTCAGAACCATGTAAACTTTTGCAAATGTAAAAGAAACTAAAAAGTGAATTACAACCAAAAAACTAAGGTGGAATACACTGCAAATTCTTCAGTTTTTTTGGAGGGGGGGTTATATGAGATGATTTACTCAAATCAGGCTTTAGCGCTAAACCTGTAGGATTCAGGGAGAACCAAAGCCTTCGTTATGTGCAGTAGTGGATTTGGTAATGGGTGTGGCAGTGCTTCCACCTAGGGTAGGGCCTCTGAAAACAGAGGAGTTTCCTTTCCTGGGAAATTAACCTTCCCAGCTGTATGCCCGAGTGTGACTCGGGGTAAAAAAAGAATAAATAAAATAAGCTGAAAGCGGTGACCCTGAGTCACACTCAGGTTAGTTAAAAAAGTAAAAAAATAATGTCTTACCTGGTCCCATTGGCGTCCTCCAGGCTCTGTGATCCTCTGGCCACGTCCTCTTCCTTTATCTGTCCCCAGGCGAGTGTGCTGACGTTTCCCGGGACTGCCCGGTTACGTCGGCACGTATTGCTAGAGCTAAGGGCGCAGCGGGAATTTTAAACTATTTTGTATTGCGTTCAAAACAAAATAACTGTAATGAACACAATACACTGATATTATATGTCTAAAAGCAGTACATTGTCTTTCATGAAAATGTATTTTACTATTAAACAGCATAAATATTCAACATACAGAAATGGAATATGAGCAAATAAACCCAACAAGAGTCCTGGTGTAGTTGTATACACATGCAAAGCAAAGATACCTCCAGATACATATTGTAGCAAAGTTCAATTGCAGGGGCCCTAAAGATGAGCTCAGATGTGGCATCAGCTGGAATCCATTTGAATCAGTATGGTGGTGATGAGGAGATCCTCCAACAGGTGCTGGAACAGCTTGACGAGTACCTGGTCTCTGAAGAAATCAGTGGTGAGATACTGGAACTCAGTGTCAGCCTATCTACAAAGAAAGGAGTTCCCTAAAGAGTTTCTATCCTGCTGCTACCGGACCTCTAGTTCCCTATTTGCCGTCGGTTGCCTAACCTGGCTCTGTCCTATTCTATTTAAGGAGATCTGCACTAATTCTAACTAAGCTGCCAGACCAGGATGGGACTAAAGCTATTCAGTGTACGGAATATTAACATATTAACATACATAATTCACATACAAATACTCTTGCAATTTAGTTTTTAAAATGAAATATCTGTGCAATGTAAAATTACATTACTGTCTGTAAGTATGTGGGTGAATGAAAAAAATGTGGTAGGTAGAACATTAAAGTCTATGATTCATAATTTAGAGTGGGGGACACAGAAAACAAGTTTTTTGTATTGCAGGTATCCATCTTTTGCCCAGTTGGAAAGACTGGACAGTATTGTTGCCATTGACAATGAGTAAAAATGAGCAATATTTCTAGTGTCACTCACAAAGGGACATCAGCTAGTTTATATATTCAAACATTCAATCTGGGTGATATTTATTGTGATGTACTTTAATGTGGTGAGGTCCCCAGTTTTGACAGTTAGCTGTTCAACTGTGTAAGTGAATCTCACTAGACCAGGTCATATCCACCTGTAAATAAACTCTATATTATTCTATAGAATATTCTTAGAAGCTTCTTGATGGCAGATTCATGCACCTGGTTCCTTTAGCAATGATAGGTATGTTACAGTCTCCTGGTTCAGTCGAAGACGTGATTTCAGACTGAGCAAAACTACTTGCAACTGCAGCATAGGTTTTCCTTGCTTGGTACCCTCTGAAATTTTGTCCAGGGGTACTGCAGGCGTTACACACAATTTTTTATCTGTACATTCCTGAGCAGTGTGGCCTGTGTTCTTCAATTTCCATATAGTTTAATCTGATTTTAATCTGATCAGCAGTGTGCCAATATTTCTTGCATTTTCAGCAATAAAATGGCATTCCTAGATAAAATTAATAACACCTGCTTTTTCTCAAAGTGAACACACCAGGCCTATGTTTAAACCCCCCCTTGGGTTACGAGTCCAGCATAAGCTTTACAAAAAAATATTTGCCAGTCCAGGTCTTGAACTCATTCAACACAAGATAGGGAAAATAATGCCATGACAATACCTTTCCAAAAAGAACTAAACATCCATAGAAACAAAGGGTTGCAAGTATGCACTACTAAAGGTATTTGTCCACCAGTGTACAAGGCAACAAACTCCAGGCCCTCAAAGACAGGATCAGTAGTTTGGATCAACAGTCTATATAGGGCATGGCATTGCAAAAAAGAATCCAAAGTTAGTAAGTACCATTTCTTGTCGTGCAGGCAAAAAAATTCTTCCTTTTTAATCTTCAACAGGTCGAAGAGAAACTGGGCCACCAGCCTGTGGAATGTCACATTGCTCCTTTTCACCACAATGCGGAATGTATTCCTCAGCTCACCCAGGCAAAGATAGCAGATTTGGGCTCCATGATGGGCCTCCATCTCCAATAAAAAGAACTGCACAGTCACTTTGGATATCTCAGCCCCGGCTACTTGATCATTGCCATGAGGCTAAGGAGTGATCATAGTAACTCCAAACAGCTAATCACACCAACAGACGTTAGCACAGCTTAACACTACAACAGGCACTGGCAATTGGACAGAAAACCTGTAATGGATCTGGTTAAGAAATGAAAAAGTTTGCTAACTAATAACAATGGTTTTTAAGAAATCCATTCCAGGTTTGCTGGATCACCCAGATTCATCCATGATCTATCTTCTCCAGTCTGGGAAAGCTTTCATAAATCAAGCCGAGTAACTCAAATGCTGTCAGGTGTTGAATGAAACATAGTTCTAGAGGAAGCTCGTAAAATAAGACAACTGAAGAGATCTCCAAGAGTAATAGAAATTAGTTCAACCTCTAAGATTCAGTGATTCTGATACAAAAATTGTGGAGCCCTGAGAAGAGAGCAATCTGAGAAAACCAGGGTCTACTATTCCTGGTGGAAATGAAGGTTTCCCCAGAATCAGGGGAATGGTGTTGGGGTGGGTAAAACCTATGTCTAGGCAAATATTTTAACAAATTTGTCAGGTGGGCCATGGGTGTGGTGCTTTTTAAGAGGTAATAATGTCCATAAGCCTGAGCAGGGGATATATTAGGATTTTATGAAATTATTGTTCAACTGACATCCACTGTTTAAATTCAGAATGACAATACCAGTTCTTATCCCTTACCAGCTGGTATTTCTAGGTCTCCCATTTATTAAAAGGGAAAAACCATTTTGCGATTCAAAGAAGGACATAATTTATGTCACATTAAATTTAGGACTTCAGGGGGTAATCATTTTAAAGTAATTAAAATGATTACCTTTATTTGCCACTTGAATACACTATGGTGAACACATTATATAAAAAAGTGTTGGTATAACCACTGGGTTTAACTTTTTCTAGTTAGGTTTCTAGTATTGGAAATAACAAATAAAATAACAATAGACCACACTGGAGAAAGGTTGAATCCCCCTTTGAGTGCAGATGGGTTGTTTATTCATACAAAATGGTTGATTGTATGCAGTTTATCACCAGTAAAACCAATCTTTTTTTGTATTTAGCCCTGAATTAATCATGAAGGCTCCTTAATAATGTTCTTCTGATGAAGCCTATTTAGCGAAATGCGTCAAGAATGTAGCTGTATTGTTTGTTATGTTTAAAATTAAAAAAAGCTTTCCCCACCTATGTTAACTTTTATTTTGTTATATTTAGGTGGTTGTAAGTAGTGGTCTGTTTTAAATATTTATTTTGTGAATAAATTGTGCTTTTATATATATTTAAAGAAGTGATAAATTGTAATAGGTTCCCCCAGAGGTTGGTAGGGGTTCCTTGAGCAATGAGCATTTTGTGATTCCAGGTTACGGACACCAATGATTTTTTTGGCTATCTGTAAGAATCGCATTCTTTCCACTGCCCAGGAATGTAAGAGCCCTTCTTCCCACTGACCACCAAACTAATTTACTGTGAGTTGTGAATATTGAATTAATTACATAAAACACTGTATTAGACTCTTAGAAGCAAAATATTTTCAATAATTAAATCTAAATGTTTTCTTTGAGTGAAGCAAACATGAATACAAAAAATATTCTTAAAATATATTCCCAAAGTGAAGAAATAAGGTTATAGGCTTTATTCTGTTTATTTTCATTTGGTAATCCTGCCGTTAACATACTACCTGCATTAGCAACAACCCTGACAAACCGTACTTGCCGTGTACTGTGACATTCCTCCTTTAGCTGCCCACATATTTTAATAATTGCCAATTTTTTGCCTGCCTATTGTAACAACTGCCTGTGAAATTTGTATTGTAAAGGTCTCCTGTTTATTGCCTGCATAGCTGTGTTCTATATTTGTACATATCTTCAATCCGTGCCAGATGCAGATAGTTTACCTAACTTAACTTCTTTGCAACTAATGTGACAGATAAGTCTTGGGCCCCTCATAAGGTGTGCAAACAGGTATCGTACTTTCGAACCAGAAAAAATTGCATTTTTGCAGTACCTTAGAACTGACAGTGGCTTTGTGTATTGCCATAACAGACCTGGTTTAATTGGGAATTCCAATCTATAACTCAAATGAATAATTCCAATCTATAACTCAAATGAATGGCAACTATTCATTGATAGCTCAAAGCAGAGCTTAAAGTGTGTCCTCCTTCACAATGGCAAAATATTTGGGTCAGTCTCAACTCACCATTCAGTTTCTCTTTGTGAAGAATATGCAAACATAAAGATAGTCATTGAGTTGTTGCAATATAACCAACACAATTGGGCCATCCTTAAAATAGTATGCTTCTTGGTCAGCAACGTGGATACAAGTATCCCTGTTATCTGTGCATGTGGGACAGCAGAGCTCTCCGAGATCCTCCAAGATCTTGGCCTCCAAGATCTGCCCTATACCCAGGTGATCCAAACATTCTACATGAGCCACTTGTTGATAGAAAGAATATATTATTCCCGCCTCTGCACATGAAACTGGGTCTGATGAAGCAGTTCATTAAAGCTTTGCCAACTGAAGGAGACTGTTTCAAGTACCTCATTTTGGCATTTCCTAGCCGCCACCAAGATTTGAAGGTCATGGAAGGACGGTATCAGGGAAGATGGGATGCACAAATGATGGCTGACTATTGTTCGAGCACCCGGCAGGATTGTCCTAACACTGAACACTCCAGGAAAAGCTCTAAGCCTACATTTTTACCTTAACCGCTTACCCAATTAATTTTCAAATGTTTTACTGTAAAAAAAATGTCATAGAGTAACAATAAATCCTTTGTATGAACAAAAGAAGTTTAAAAATAAACAGTACATTAAAAGTCATGGAGTGTACCCTGTATTGTAAAAACTGGATGTGATAGCAAAAAACTGGAGTAATTTCTGGATTCATCACTCAAAAATTAGTAAAAAAACAAGTGTAAGATCTAACTCAACAAGAAATGCGTTCCCCAGTGTAATCTTTTGTTGTTTTGTTATACTACTTTGTATCTGGGATGTGGCATCTGCAGTACCCCTATATCATTAGATTGTTAAACTAGTTAAATATATACACTGGGAGGTAAACTTAGTTCTTATATTTCACATTTACAATTGACTCTTGACATTTGTCCCACTAGGAAAACTGTTTGATGGAAGGTACAGTATATGGGGCCACAGTTTCTTGGGTAGTACTATACTCAGGTAAAACCAGCAGTGATTTCTTTGCAGATAACCTCCAGGTTTCGTTGCTGTTTATTTACAATTTGTGATTTGGGGCTGGTTTTACTGGTAATATACAAAAGCAGCATGGGGTGGATTCCCAGTTCTGTGTTCAACAATTTTTCTGAGGACCTCAGGCCTATTTAGCACACCTGGTGCTAAGCATCAGGTGGCTGTGAATTGGACTGTGTGTGGGTCAGTTTGTGTTTTATTTCTGAGAGGGAAGTATTTGTTTAGAAGACAGATAGTATTCTATACTTGCCAGGAGGCTGTACGTGTGTTTATGGACTGTTCTTACACCTGCAATGGAAATATTATTTGTTTTGTTTTGTCATTTTGCTTAATAATTGCAGGCAGGAGCCCTAACGGGAGTTTGATGCAGGAAGTTGCCCCACTGCCAGCCTGCCATTTGACACTAATTCCTCACGCCCATATGTGTGAAACTTTTAGGCCTTTGACTGCCAATTACATGTACCATAATTGAATTGGCAATCTGAAAATTAAAATAAGTTAATGGCTGACCATAGCAACTATTATAAAATCAATTCTAATCAAATTGATCCAGTTGTAGCACCCCTTTCCCTGGAAACTCTGTGGCTCCCAGGCTCCCCTTCTCCTCCCCAAAGCAGATAGAAAAACTTCCTTTTTTCTTTTTCTGCTTTACAGTGAATGAACCTAAAAGTGCTCAGCTCAGGATTGTTTGGTATCTGTTAAGGCAAAACAATTTCATCTTTTACATTTAACAAAGAAACAAAAAAAACACAACGGGATTCTGAACAGACAGGAAGCAGTGAAAGAGTGACCCCAGTAGAGTCAACAACTAAAGAACAAAAAGGTGCTCTGTTTTGTTCTGGATCTAAAGGCAATACTACTAAAGGTGATATTTTATCTTTTCGATTATATACACTATGGTGCACTAAAAGAGACTACCTACAACACTGTGGGGTCATATCACTCTTAACTGCACAAGAAAGTCTGTGTTATGGATTTTTAACAAATAATCATGCTTTCCAACACCAATGCTTGAATGACACGATACCAACTTAATCATCAACCACTATCTGAACAAATACATAGATGTGGTACTAATAACGTTTTGTCCTTCTGATGAAGCCTATTGGTGAAACACGTTAGGACTGTAAAAGTTATTGTGTATCATTACAAATCATGTAATTACTGAATTGTCATTATTTGCATTTTGCAAGTATTTATCGTTTTGTGATACGTTTTTATAACATTGTATAATAAATTGCAACAAATTGTTTTTTAACATATATTGTGTTGTTAGTGTTGATATTTGGCACCAAAAAAATCCATGCAAATTTTCCCTGTTGGGGAAAGAAAACCCTTTGGTATTACAATATTTTTAAACAAAGGGTGAGGGTTTTCATTTGAAATATGGTTAGAGCTTGGGTTAGTATTAATAATAGGATAACATTAAGTTTACAATTAGGATTATGGTAATTGTTAGGCATAACATTTTTGGCATAAAGACATCTAGTATAAATTTCTAATTCAATGCTGCAGTAAAAAAAA
>NC_092861.1:106510315-106520774 GCF_032062135.1 Pyxicephalus adspersus
ACTGTTAGCCGATGTGTTTACTGTATCCAGTTAATCAATCCAACTATGCAGACATAAGCAAGGCAGGTTAGTTTTCTACAATAAAATTTGCAGTGTGGTGTATCAGGTATAACAGTACACTGGTGTAAACCAATTTAGCTGAGGCAGGACAATACATGAACTGATTAAATAGGTCATAATGTGTAACACGGGTCAGTTTCTTTTAGTATAGGCAGCTGCAGGGCAACCAACACTAAACTGTGCATATGCAGCTCAGGAATTTTGAATGCTTATTGCAGAAGGGATCACAAGTTTTTTAAAGTGGCACAGTAGCAAAGTTTACCACCTACTAATTGTACATTTTAGGTTTGCTTGTCATTTTTATTAGTTATTATTTGGGGGAGAAAAAAAGCCATTGGTTATACAAGTCTGCATTTAATTTTAGCTGCTGCCTTCTTTTTCCTTAGGTGATTAGGCAGGTAAGGCACTTTATTGCAGAAGGTAATTCACTTGTCCATCTCTGCAATAATGACCTGTCTGCTCAAGCTCTCATAAAACTTTAGTCCAATTTTAAGCTCCTTAATGGAAGTGTCCAGGGCATAGGGTCTAAGCAATCACACAGTCTATACCAGAGAGCCCCAGAGGGCCAATGGGCCATCACCCCTAGTGGAAATTAGAATATTTTGCTACAGGCAGCTACCAGGAGGAATCCTCTGGAGGTTGCCCAACCATGAAAACGGGCACACCCACTTGGAAAGAATTAGAATCACAGGTCCTAGGTCACAACAAACAGGTGAGTTGGGGCAGGCAACAAACAGACATGGATGGAAGAATGTCAGAGAATTAAGGCGGAGGGCAGACAGGCATTGAAGGTAAACAGGAAAGTGTCAAGACAGGTGGCAAACAGACATGGTGGCAGACAGACAGGCAGTGGATCAAGGCAGGAAGGCAGACAAAGTCAAGCAAGCAGGATGCAGCAAAAGGACTAAAAGAACAAGCCAGAGTCAGGATTTCAGGGTTCTTAATGAAAATCAGAAGGTAATGGCATCTGGTCAGGTATGACAGCATATACTGCAGCCTGAAGAGATTTATTTATCCTTTTGAATGGCTTAGGTATGCTTTGAGGCAGGGCAACATGCACCTGTGCAATTTCCACTGTACAATACTGCTGTTGCAATATTGCATGCCATGCAATGCTCATGCACATGTAAGCACGTCTATGATTTCAGAAGGTACGGTAACAAAGCACTTCTGCGGGTATAGTTTTATATTTGTATATCTCCAGTGTGAATCTAAAACTCTGGCTGGTAGCATCATGAAAGTTGGTGTGAGATTTTGGTTTGTCAATGTTATGATGTTTACTGTTCTCCATATTAAAGGCATGAGGAAGCATGGTGCAGAATAATATAATGAAAGTTGCTACTAGAGAAAATACCAACTGCAGAGATCATTCAGGCAATACAGAAGACTAGCCTTTTGGGTTTTGTGTGTCTTTTTGGGCAACTTTAACAGTTTAGTTCCTCTTTAAATTAAGTAATGTTTTTAAATGTAAAAAGGCTCATGTGAAACCTTTCTTTCTTCTATCATTCTGAGTTGCAAGTATTTCATCAAGCCAACAAGGCACTTTTGTACCCTTAATCAACAATCTACTGTGTGGCATTGGTATAAAAGTAAAACATTTATATAGCTTAGGGACTCACTAGGTTCTAATCATACACCACATGTAATTAAAATCAAATGTATTCCCTGTTCATTGGGAGCAAAAACAATATATTTGGCTCCCTGCATAACTTTATTTTAGTGCTAATAATAGCAATATCAGAATTTATTACTTACAACCATGAGCATCAGAGCAGAGAACAACTAATTAAAAGTTTGCAAGGATGTAGATTTTCTTTTCTCTCTTTCTTTATATAATTTACAGCCTCCAGCACAGACAGATTAATTTATGTCTAAGGTGTAATGAATTATTCATTTATCTCTAAATAAAAGAAAACATATATACTCTCGAAGCAAATATGATAGCCCCTACACTAAATTATTTTATGAACCCTTAGAGGAATTTTTTGTCAATGTTTATAAAAGGCCTACTATTAAATCATATGTGTTTAGGCTTTCAGTATTAACAGTGTTAAATATTATGTAAATTGAACTTTCTATCACCTAAAAGCTATGTGCTTCTGGTTTAGTAGGATGAATGACAGGGCAGATCTGCTTGAATTTAAAATATTAATTTTCTCACTGAACTTTCAAGGTATAATTGACTATTTTTTTTTCTTAAAGAAGATTGTACTTCCTTGACTATAGTTGATTATACACAGAAGGGAACAAGATCTTTCCATTCCTAATTTTTTTTCCAGGTATTACTGTTTTGTGGTTGTAGATATAAACCACAAAACTCTCAGAATTACACAAATTATATCATTTTATTTTAAATGTGTTATGCATTAAAGTTGTACATTATTTAAATATGTAATAAGTTGTAAGGTTACCTCCTTTTGTCTTTGTCATTCCAAAGACTTTGTCATTGTTTTGCCACATAAGGGCTCCTTTTTCGTTTAAAATCTTTTAGGTGATGTAATTTCATTTTTTTTCTGTGTAACACCCATGTAAAAATTAAATATTAGATAAAATGAAACCATTTATTGTATTTTATGTATTGTATTTTCCTAATGAACATTGCAGACTATGCAAGTGTCATTTGATACACTAATTGGCGAGTGCAAATACCATCTAATTGGTATTAAAATGGATTCTGTGAAGAGTGCCAGGGAAAGAACATGGGCCTGTGCACAGGTGTGTGTGATCTTTGATGACATTAGATTTATATTGACATTGCTACATTGATGAACTATTAAAAACATTGTATAGTTAAAGCTGAAAAGCAGATATGAGAGAAAATTATTAAGGTTATGTAATCATTAACAAATCATTAGTTATTGTTTTGATTATTTCTTTATATAGTGCCATCATGTTTTGCAATGCTGAACAGAGAATAACATAGCGAAGAGTGGGTGACAATCTGTTACCAGTTTATACCTGTTTAGGGAAATCTAACAAGACAAATAAAAAATGTATATAAATATTATAAAACATCAACAATGCAGTGCACAGTTCTTAGGTAGAACTAGTGCAATAAAGACAAAAACAAAAGGTAGAGGGTCCTGCCAAGCTCAAATCTAAAGGGGAGAAGGATAGAAAAACTAGGTAAAGTGACAATGATGTAGTACAGGATAGCACAGATTCTTAGACAGCTGGTATAGGGTGGAGCAGAAGTACATACGTGTCAATACAGAGATAATGACAAACTATATGCTTGTTTAAAGAAATGCATTTTTGGGTACATTTAAAGGTTTCAAAGCTTGGAACATAATGGAATTAGTTTGGAAGTGAATTACAAAGAAAGGGGTGAAGCATGGGAGGCATATTTAGGATGTCTAGAAATCTAAAATATCTAGAAATTAGAATGAAAATGTTTGAAGAGGGTAGGTTATGGAGTTCATTCAAAGATTGAATTAGTAATATGAACTTAACTCTCTGGGTTATTGTCAGCCAGTGTAAAGACTGCCATAGAGGGGAATCATCAGAAAAGTTAGAGGAGAGGTGAATGAGGTGAGCAACAGAGTTCAATATTCATTACATAGGTGCCAGTCTGTTGGTAAAGGGAGGATATTTCAGTAGTCCAGATGAGACGGAGCAAACTGGAAAACACATGTAAACAAGGCATTTAAGAACAAAGCAGAACAGGGAGAGAATATATAGACATGGGAAGCTTACTAGACGGTGTAGCACAACAGGCGGAGAAACACCAATGAACCGTAGAAAACAAGATAAGATGCAGGCATACCTAGCCCCCTGTCCAATCTATTTATAGCTTGTTCAAATCCAATTATGTCATGACATTTCTATTACTGTGACCTTGGAGTTAATTTCTTACTTTCAGATTTGTTTCATTTCCTCATAAAGCACAATCATTTTAATTGTTATTGACAGCATGCCTGTGCTAGTGTATGACTTCCCTGCCAGTGAGAGAATATATATGGATTTTGTTCAGGGGAAAGGGTCAGGAAGTCCTATCTTCAAGTCTTCCATTATTCAGTGTTTTGTGGTGTCCAGTTACAACTGAGGAAGGTGACATATATTGTATTAAACGTTTAATTTTGTATAGTAATTTATGAAGACATCTAAGATTTTCTTTAATTGCAACAATTGCTGACTTTCTCTGACTATCTCCTTCAGCTGTGTAGTTGATGTACTAACTGCATGGCTTTCATGCACATAGCCAGAGGTCTAACTACATATAGAATATACTTCCACAGCTCATCTCCTGAAGTTATCCATCTTCTGGAAGCAGCTCAAATGGCAGTTGTATATGTAAGGGAATACTGGGGGATACATTGACCTGACATCTAAACATCTGACAACTAGTATTAGATCCCATTGCTAAAATGGAGCCTATTCTGGGAACCATCATCCTAATCTTGGTCCCACCACTTCCAGGGTCATAACCTGGAACAAGTATGCAGAATAGCAAACTGAATTGTGTTGTCATTTTTCTTTTGCTTAAGTATTACAATATTTTATGTAAAGGCATTGGAGAGTCATAAAGTTCATTGCATTCAATTTGCATTTCTTTGGAATGTAAAATATTTTCTACATTTTACATTGTTTATAGTTATGGTGACTGCAGTTGTTGAATGAGTATAGCCCTTTTTCTCTTTAAGATTTCAAAATCTAAAACAGAAAAATACTTTTTCTGTGTTCACAACAGGTATGCACGGATTATACACAGCAAATGTGAAATGCAATAGGGACTAGTCATCTGAAAAATTAGTATTTTTTGTTTAACAACTCAGTGGAAATATGACAGAAATGTAAGTGCTTTTTCTGGCAAATTAAATTTAAGTTCTCATTATTAATTGGTGCAATATATCACCTGAGTAAATTATGGCGGAAATCCTTTTATCAACAGCTTCAGGGAATGAAATTGCATGTAATGATATACCGAATATATCCAGTCTAAACTCCTCTGCGTGATGCTTTGCTGTTACAAGCAGGAAATAGAATATTTGCTATCTAGCATGCAAATGGTTTATATTAGAACACAAAATGCATTGATTTAAAGGCTTACAAAGGTGCACATATTACAAAATCAAACTCTAAAATCAAATTCAATTTACTTTTTTCTGTTTTTCCTCTTGCACTCTGTGCTGGTTCATAAATAGTCTAAATAGACAATTTACAGGTTTTTCTCCAACTGATATAAATCCATGTAGTACATTGAGTCCAATGTAACAACAGGTTTTTAAAAAAAAGATTTAAGATTAAATATATACTCTAATATGCTTAATATGGATTGTATTATAAAATCTAAGGAAAATAAAAAAAGTAAAGAAAAAAAAAAACATTTCTATTCATAGTAAATGGGATTTCTGAATCTAGATGCTTGTTATGGGCAGTTACTGAACTTTTGATTTTTGATCAGTATTTTAGTTAGGGTTTGTCCCTTCTGTGCATGCCTAAGATTAGGGCATAAATGACATAGGTATCCCCCGAGGCTCTGTGCTCCCATTAAGTTTTGATCATCACAGCCCCCCTGGTGTAGGGGTTTCTGCCATTAACCCTTGGTGAGTTCTAGGGTAGTAATGTACCTGGGTGGTCCTTGCCTCTCTATGAGCTCATCCACCCTGGGCATGGGGTATGGGGTAAAATATAACTTGAAAAGAAACATGTTTGAAAATAAAACCCGGCATCCCAATTTTACTTTATAGAACAAAGGATTGTGAGAGGAGTATGAGTGTGTGTTGGGGGGGGGTTGAGGGTTTCCGAACAATTGTGATAAAATACGTATACTCACTGCATTGTCAGAACAACAGTTTAGGAGCTATGTAAAGAGGGAGACTGTGGGTTTAATTGAGAAGGTTGTAGCATTCTATTGCATTTAACAGAAGTGTAGAAGTGAATCCAATGATACCAACTCTAAATAAATTGTAAATTTATCAGCCCTCTTGGAATCAGTGGATATCATGTCTTCCATTTGGTAGATATCTGCTACCCTTCCCAACCACTGGTCAAAGGTTAGAGGGGAGGAAGCAAGCTGGAATGCAGGCCTTGGCTGGTATTAGTAGATGTCTCAGCAAAGAGCATTAATAGGCTTTCTTGAAGAGACAGGAAACATGAAGTAGCGTTATCTCAGGTTTGCCTCTAATGTCAACCTCTGCGAGTTTGAAGACAACATCTGCTACTGAGGCCCAAAAAGACTGCAGTTTGGGGCATTCCCAAAAAATGTGTAGGAGAGTGCCCTGGGCAGTGGCGCATCTCCAGCAAGTTTTATCCGTCTGTGGGAAGAGCTTGGCAAGTTTGACAGGTGTCCTATACCAGCGGGCGGCCAAATTGAAATTGGTCTCCTGCTATCTGTTACAGATAGATGCCTTGTGGCAGAAATGAAGCAGCATCTCTTTCTGCTCATCCGTAAATTGCATATTCAACTCCTACTCCCATTTGGTAATAAAATAGGAGATTCAGGGGTGTAAGTCGCTAGAAGCTCATGGTAGGCATATGACAATGTGCCCCTCAAAGATCGTTTGGTGGTAAAGTGAGTCTCTATGGGCAGTAAGGATCGGGCAAACTTGCATGGCCGTGGTAGAGACCCAAAGACATAGGCAAGCTGTATGGTAGGCAGGGGGTCAGGGAGGGTAGCTCTTTTTCAGTTTGCAGGGTATGTAAGTGAGCCCATTCTCCATTTTGGAGAAAATGCAAAGCCCTAAAGATACCATTGTCACGCCAGAGTCGGTATATTGGATCGGCGAGTCCTGGAAGGAACTCCGGATTCCCAAGGATCAGAGAATGAAGAGATGAGTATGTGGTCATTTTTTGGGAAACAAAGAAATTGGAGACTACATTAAGAGTTTCACCAATCAGTGGGTGTCGGAGCATGGGGGTTGTGACCGCAGCCGGGCCCAAACGAGTCAATCGGGACAGATGAGCAGGCGTCTTCTAATCGAATCCGTAATTTGGAGTCTCCATTACTGCACCAATCCAGTAATCTGGACATATGTACAGCCTGATGATACAGCGTGGATCTGGGAAAGCCATTCCTCCTTTAGTCTTTGGAAGTCTCAAAACTTTTATTCCAATCCTTGGGGACCCTGTGTGCCAAATGAATTTTATGAACTCTGAACGGAACTTCTGTAAAATGTACGTACGAACATGAATTGGGTGGACCTGAAGTACATAAAACAATCTAGGCATCATATTCATTTTTAATACATTACACTGCCCAAACCAGGTGAAAGCCAGCGGTCTCCATCTCTGAATGTCCTTTCTGAAGGACCCAAGTACGATATGGAGGTGGTAGCTCATTTAAAGGGGAAGGAGGGTATTATCGCCTCCTTTGTGGATTGCAGGAGAGTGACACTCAGGGCCTTTGACTTCTGTATATTTATTTTGTTGTTAGAGAGATCTGCAAATTTCCGTAGTTCCAGTAAAAGATTCTGTAAGGAGGTGACTGGTGAGGTAACATTGAAGAGGAAGTCATCGGCATAGGCCGCAACCTTGTGCTCATTATGATCGATCCGAACCCCTTTAATGTCAATATTGGATCTTACAATGAGTAGAAAAGGTTCCATGCAGAGGACAAAGAGCAAGGGGTATAAAGGACATCCTTGTCTGGTCCCATTCGTTATAGTAAATGATCTTGAAAATTCATTGTTTATCCTCAACCTGGCACTGGGGGATGAGTATAGGGCTCCTATCCACTGCATGAACCTGTGAGGTATGCCCAAGTGAGCCAAGGTAGTGCGGAAAAAGGTCCAGTCTACCCTAACATACGCCTTCCCTGCATCTGTAGAGAGTAGCAAGAGAGGAATTTTATGGGTGAGTGCGCGGTCAACAATGTTTAAAGCCTGAATGGTGTTATCTCTGGCCTCCTACATGGGGAGGAAGCCACTCTGGTCATGGTGGATAATAATGGTAAAAACCGGGGCCAATCTCTGGGCCAATATGCTAGCAAACAATTTTAAATCTCAGTTGAGTAATGATATTGGTCGGTAGCTGGCAAAAAGTTGGGGTTCCCTCTCAGGTTTTAATAACACAGAGATGTGTGCGGACAGCGTATCTTGGGGGAGCCCATGACCCTGAGACAGTGCGTTAAGCGCGGAAACCAGTTTGGGGCCCAGGGCAGTGAGAAATTTCCTGTAGTATGCTACTGTGAGACCATCAGGGCTGGGTGGCTGCCCCGAGGCTGCATGGCTAATTGCCGATTTCAGTTCAAGTAAAGTGATCGGCTTGTCCAACCGTTCGGCTGTTTCTGGTATAAGTATTGGGAATTCAGATGCTCGGAGGTATTCAGATATCTTTTCCCTTTTATTAGTGGGATTTGGGTCAGATTGGTCCAGTTGTAAGTAATACAATTGGCTATAGAATTCGTAGAAAAACTGTGCAATGTTGCCAGTAGAGTGAACGACTGTACCAGTAGGCGTTTTGACATTAGGAATAAACATACCCGCTTTTTTATACCTAAGGGCACGAGCCAGGGCCTTGCCACAGTGATTGAGTTCCTCAAAGTAGTATTGCTTGCACCTAATTATTTGGGCCTTGGCTTTCTCCCAGTAGAGAGAGTTAATTTGGGTATGCTTGGAGTGTAGTTAGGCCTCCAGATCCATAGAGTGGGACCATTCATGCATCATCTCTAAGTGATGCAATTCTTGTAGTAATGTTTCAAGTCGTTCTGTCTTGAGTTTCTTTAGCCTGCTTCCCTGCTGAATGAACAATCCCCTGATGAAGCATTTGTGTGATTCCCAGACATGAAGCGAGTTGTTTGTAGACCCTTCATTACGTGAGAAGAAGGAGCTAAGTTCCTGCTTCATCTTCTCGGGGAATTCGGGTACCTCAAGCAGTGATTCGTTAAGCCTCCATGAGGTAGGTCTAGAAATTTGAAGCCCATTTGAGACTTATTGTACCTGGGGCCTGGTCGGAAAAAGTTATGGAACCTATGTTGGAATCAAATAACTTGCAGTATAGTGCTATGGGAAACTAGGAAAAAATCAAGCCTGGAATATGTATCATGAACAGGGGAATAAAAGGTGTAGTCTCTGGTCCAAGGATGTTGTATGCGCCAGATGTCTACTAAATGATTGTCATGTAAGACGGATTTAAACTTTCTGTGATGGGAGAAAGGCAGGTGTGAGCATCCTATGGAGACAGCGTCAAATTGAAATCCCCACAAAACACGATACCCATTGCAAGTTCAGAGAACAGTGTAAAAACATGTTCAAATAATGACAATTAGTTAGTGTTAGGTAAGGGTCACTAGGGTGTACATTTGCTCACCCACCTTGCCTTGGACTATAAGGAAATGACCCTCAGGGTCAGCTCTCAACAAGCAGAGGGACCAGTTCAGTGAACTGTCAACCAGAATGCTTACTCCTCTAGATTTGGAGTCAGGTGAGGTACTGTGATAGCTAAGTTGAAACCGTTGAGTACGTATAGCAGAGACTTTATCATGGCGGAAGTGAATCTCCTGCAAAAAGGCGATAATACACCTGGATTTCTGTAGTACATTTATTAATATTCATCGTTTGGTCGGCGAGTTCAACCCCTTAGTATTCAAAGATGTGAGTGTGATAGACATCTCCAAACAAAATAGCACTTAGTGCTGTTACGGAACGAGATATGGGGGGGTGTGGGGGGTAATTATCGGGTGAAACAATAAGTGGGAGCGCGCAAGGCCCTTAGAACTAAGGAGTTTTACCAAAACTCCAGTACTCTGACCTTCTGTGAGGGTGGAGTGGCCTACATGGGGGAGGTGTAGTTGATGGCAAACAGAGCTGATGGTGCACCTGCGCCCAAATATAAATACAACAGTGTAAAATTTTCTGTACCAGAAGGCACTGAGGATATATGTAAATAAATCTCAAAGTCTACATAGGGATAACCAAAGCTTGTAACAATATCATCTCTAGTTTCGGGAGTAAAACATACTTGTCAAGAAGTAAATATCTCACTCAACCTGATATAATGAGAAACCGACAGACCCTGAGGAAGTATAACAATGTAAGTAGGAGTTAGAAATCATGTGGTCTGTTTTGAACATCAGACATATTGAATGACAATTTTTAAACAACTTGTTCCTGCATATCTGCAATACTGTATAAAAAGAGAGCAGTGGGATCACTGGTTATCACGGAACACCAGAGTAATATTCTTCTGATGGTTTCCATAGATATATTGAACAGGGATCCACAAATACAGCACAGCAGAAGAAAAACAGAAAACTGTAAACAGGAGAGATCCAGTAGACAAAACTGAGTTCCTTGACAAGAACTAGAGCTGGTTTCAACTGTTAGGACTACAGGCTGCTGGAGTAATCCTATGCATCATCAACACATTGCCCCTGATTCATCAATAAAATCCGCGCTCGCTGGAAGCGCGAAAGTACGCGCGGCAATCGATCGCGGATTACCGCGGTCCGGACTCGAGT
>NC_092861.1:106523576-106546572 GCF_032062135.1 Pyxicephalus adspersus
TGATTTTTTAGGGGAACAGTGACTTTTAATACAAGCTCGCCAGTGTAAAGCTGCCGGAGATGCGCGGCTCCGGCCGCGAGCTTTTCCAGTTGCTGGATAGCGCGATCGCGTACGATTTTGGATCGCGAATACGAATGCGCGACCGATAATCCGATTCTGCTTGATGAATCAGGGGCATTGTGTACTCAGTCACAGCTCACGGGAGGACGGGGTTTCCCGACGAGGAGAGCTAGGTGTAGATGAGGAGCGCAGCCTGCCCCTGTTGGGTTGAAGTGTTTCTACTCTACGAGGTGCTCCTGGGCGGTCATTGACAGCTTCTATCCAATAAGGTACTTTGATAGGGTCTGCTCCCAAAAAGGCAAATATTGATGATGATTGATTGAACTGTGAAGGGTCATGGAGCGAGAAGACAGCCTCATTCTTGATGAAGATCACATGAAATGGGTGACCCCATCTATAGGGGGCACAGTGAGCAAGAAGACAGTCTCATTCTTGGTGAAGAGCACATGAAATGGGTAACCCCATCTATAGAGGGCACAGTGTGCAATGCCTAGATCCAATAGCAGTTTCAGGAGGTGCCTCATCTGGAGTGTGCAGGAAGAGAGGTCCAGAAAAATTTGGATGCTGGCCCCATCAAAATCTATAGGTCATTTTCTCCATGCTTTTTGGATGATCTCTTTGAGAAATTTGAAAAAATGGACTCTACAGAGTACATCTCTGGGGCGTTCATTCTTTGTGCCTCTTCGTGTGCCCACCCTGTGCCCATGATGTGCTGGAGGACCCTGGAGAGTGGGCAGGAGAGGAAGCAGCAGGTCTTTGTGGAGGGTATGGGACTCCATCATTATCTGTGTTGTTACCTTGTGTCTCATGGTGGGCTTCTGCCGAACTTTGGGGATCCTGTAAGGTTTATCCTGAACTTTAACGCTGGGCTCAGTCACAATGTTGTGTTTTAATATATTTGTCAGACTGGTCTAAGAATATTTGTTTGGTTTGAATCTGTTTTGAATCTTTACTTCCTGTTTCTAATTTTTAGAGAAGGTCTCGGCCGCTTTCACTTCTGGCACTCCTGTGGTCTCTATCACTACTGCTGAGGGGTGGGCAGATATAGCCTCTTTCAGAGCCTAATCAGATTCATGTGGTAAATCTGCTCTTTTTCCATTTGTCTGGGTGGTAAACCTTGTGTATGACCTCCCCTAATTGTTCTAAAATTTTAAAGGGTCTCTGAAATTTGGCCAGAAACAAATTTTCCACAGTGGGGACAAAAGCCAACACTCTCTCTGTCAACAGGTTGATGTCATGCTTGAGGAAACAAGGCCACTAGAGGACGCTATGGCTTGCACACAAGTGGTGTGAGCCCTGAGAAGGGCCAAGGCACAGAGTCTAAGTGACAACAAAGGTCTTACCAGAGCCCCTAGGGGTGAGGATGTTGTGCTGCTGGTTATCACCAGGTTGAAGTCCTTGTGAACACTAGGGTGGGCAGAAAGATAGACAGTACCATATCACAAGGCAGAAGAATTGTCAAGGAAGTCCGGGGTCAAAGCAGGCAGCAAGCAAGAGAGGTCAGGTAACAAGCCAGGGGTCAAATACCAGGGATCCAGGAAATAGATACCAATGACACAGGGGCTACTGCAGACACAGTGAACACAAGAGACACTGGAAGTGACAGGAATCCAAAAACAGAGAGAAACATTGGAACAGCAACAAGTATACAGGTACTAGCTCAGAACCTAGGGGCTCGTCACTAAGGGAGATACATTGCCCGAGTGTTGCACATGTTGAACGCTGATTGCTGTGACTGAGCTAGCTACAAAGCCAGGGATGAATAGGAGGCATTAAGAAGCTTGGAAGCAGAGGCACGCCAAGAGTCAGAACTGCCCTCAGGCAGTTAAATTGAATATATATAAATTCAAAGTTCCATTTTATAGAATATCTTTTACACAAACTCCTATTTCGTTCATATTAGGTAAATATAAACAAAATAAATGAAAAAATATTCTCAAATAAAATACATGCAAAAACTGCTTGTTAAGGTACTATCAAAAAATGTGTGAATATTTATTTGATTCGATATAGTAAAGAGGAATTATCTTTTTCATGATATTCATGTTATTGAACAATGGTAATACATGCGTAGTTATAACGAAACCCCATTGTAAATACAATAAAGGCCTCTATTTGAATCTTATTTTCTAGAAACTTCAAGGTAAGTTTTCTTCATTAGGAGGGGGGTTGGATGATCTCACACATGTGCAGTAGAATCAGTACTTTTATTCCTATTTACAGCAGCTACTTCACCCGATCTCGCAACTGCGCAGTGCAAAATTGGGTGACGTAGGCAGAAGTTGGAAGAAGAAAAAAGATGGCGGCGCCCAGTGTGCAGTGTGGAGGTTTCTAGGATGGAGCAGGACCCAATCCAGGGTCCAAGTTCATATCATTGGGGAAGATTTCCATTTATTTCTTGTTCTGGGGACAACTCTAAAATAGTAAATTTTTCTTTCTTCCTGCCAATGGCTAACAGTATACATAGATGGTAGAATTTACCCAAAAAGGACACAAACAGTACAAACTTGACATTTCACATCTAAAACTAAGGAAACATTTTTGCCTTGAAATACACACTCACGTGTAGTGAGGTCTAGGGGAGCCAATCTGTATGCAAAACCTCCCTTTATATCTAAATTTAGGAGTTCTGAGGAAGTGTGACTCGGGATTACCACTTTTTGCATGGAAAATCCATGCACTCGGGAATACTGCTAGGGGGGTTATTGGCTGACCATAGCAGTTATTAAAAAAATCAATTTTAAGCAGATTGATCCAGTTGTGGCTCAATCCCTGTGGCTCCCTGGCTCCCCTACTCCTTCCCAAAGCAGATAGAAAAACCTCCTTTCTTCTTTCTGCAATGCAATTAACAAAGAAACAAACACAAAGGAATTCTATTGTATCAATGTGCACTAAATTGTTGCCTACACATTAAAGGCTTCAGCAGTGAAGGGGGTACATTTAAATGTTTGATAGCAATGGTAGAGATGTAGGTGGATGCTGCAATTAATTTTACTGGCTTTATCAGCATTCTGTGCTGCAGAGAGTTGTATTTTAATGCAGGTCTTGAAATCAGATTAAAATAAACAGGCCCTTCAGAAAGTGTTACAGGTATACTTTACATGTGACACTACTAATAGTTTACTAGGTCCTAGTATGCCAAGTAATAATATTTTAGGTTATAGATATATATATATATTTATAATATAACTTACAGTACTTCACAATAGAGTATAAAATAGATACAATATTGGTAGATTTTTTTTATCCAGTGTGTAACAAGATTTAGCTCATTACAGTCTGAGAAGAACGGGACAATTAAGTACTAGGTTCTCCCACTACTTATTTGTGGCACTATACCCTAAAAAGTAGTATAAATAAATTATTTTGAATACAACACACAAACAATCCACAAACCCCTCCTTGATTGCAAATGGAACTTGTGCATTCACTGATAGGAACACCCAAAACTTCTGTCAGTAACATATATGGAAAATTCTTTGAAAAGGACCTTTTAATCTCAATCTATAAATGTTGTTTTTTTTTTTGTAAAATTGTTAAAATATTCAATGGCACTTCTTTGCAATATGACAACCTGGAGTAGCTCTGTATATCATCAGTGTACAGCATGTCCCCAGATAATAAATTTACTGCTTGTGTAAAAGGCTCACTGCTTGTCTCAGGAGTCTGCACAGAGATACAAATCTAATCTCAGGCATATTCGTTTCTTAAAAACCAGTTTAAAGCTATTATCAACTTAATGGTCCAATATAATCTCTATATAATCTCTGTCCAAAAAATTGTGACAGAATTTATAATGACTGCTTTAAAATGGTAAAATGCAGACAGCCTTGATATTATGACCAACTGTATATGACATTTAGGGTCAGATTTTTAACTTACAGTATATAGTATAGTATTCTTATTTTTAGATACAGTAGGGAAGGATAATCCTCTCTGTCAAATTTATTTAGCTGTATGTGTCCCTGCTGGGGAGATCACCCCCTTTATTTGTCTTGTGAGTATTTTAACTAAGGTATACCCAATATTTGAAGTTATCATCAGACAATAGTTGGGGGAAAACACAGTACATTCATAAAGCATGCATGTTTTTTGTGTTTTGTTTTGTGTTTTTTTCTCCAATCACTGAGTTTATTTCTGCTCAACTCTGTAGAGAGCCCTGGTCTATACACCAATTTTTGTGAATTGGGCAGGGCACATGTTCACAGTAAATTGCAGGGTATCGGAGAACAGATAGCAGATCTGCTCTCCAATATAAATAAACCCCTAAACTCTGTAGGCTGCTTGGTAACACCAATGGTGGAATTTGGAATTACCCTAATTAAGCCCCACACTAATATTAGGTATGTTAGCTATGCTGCTTTATCCTGACTTTTTAGTTCCACCTCCCTTCACTCATTACATCAGCATTATGACTGTGTGCCTGCATTATTACTATGTTCCTAAATTACCATGTATCCATTATAACCTATGTATCTAATCCACCAACCAAATTTGTCAAAAATCATTAATGCCACATCCCTTATATCAAAATATAAGAAGAGAATAAAAGAACTGGAATTTTTAAGGCATTTAAGTGAATTGAAAAAATGGTAAAGATAAAGAAAATGTTATATAAAAAAAATGTTATGCAAACTTTAAAGATAAAAGATACTTAGTAGGGTATGTATATTTCACTTCAAAAACACATCAATATTATGTAACCACAGTACTGAACATTCAGGCAGGACAGGCTAATGCTGGATTTAAACAGGGTTTTGGATTATGATTTAGTAACATGCCTTTCCTTTGAAATAGTGATAACTTGTCATTTTAAAACTTAGATTTTTTTTATTTTTTATATTCACAATTTACCTATTTTTCTTATCAGAAAATTAATAACCACTATTAAAACATGTCTCTTATTTCACATTGCAAATTATTAATAAAAAGCAAATGTATGTCCCTTTGTGAACATTCTAACTTAGGTTATATTTTCTTGAATACAGTCATTTTGTCTTTGTGTAATGTTTCAAGTAAGATATGTTATTTGTTTTCTTTAAATGTACATATTTGATTCAGTATAGTGTTCCTATTTTGACAAGATTAAAAGTTACAGTAATAGAAAAAATGAGAAAGTTAGCAGTAATTCAAAAGAGAAAAGACAGATAGATTAGAGGAGCTCTCAGGGCAGAGATGAGGGCAGGGTGACATTGAAGTGGAATGTAACACAAAATGTGAAGATCTGCTATTTTATATAGAACATCTAGTTACTTCTAGTAATAACAATCTACCTTTTGCCTGGAATTTTACCTGAATTATAGATATGTATTTTATGGAACAAGAGAATGTATTGGGCACTTATGTGCCTACAGCCTATCTGTATATATGCATTGTAAGGTTTATGGCTTCTGACCACTATTCTCAGGTGATTTAGAGTGAGATTTAGCATTGTCTCTATTGTTAAGTTTAATCATTGCTTCTACAAATACAGCCACCTCCATAAAATGACAAAGTGCAGTACAAGGCAAAAAAAAGGCATTTTTTGGGGGAGACTGGCTTCTGGGAGACCACAGCAGAACAAATCTGTTCTTTTGTGCACTACCTGCCTTTTCTGTGCATAGCTTCCAAATCCACGTTAATATACTTTTAAATAATGGCAGTTAGTAGTAGCATGAGGCCAGAAAAGAGAAAACCAGTAAAAGGCAAAGAAAGCAAAGAAAAATAAAAAACAGGAGGATTAACTGGCCCAGAAACACACACACAGATCCTTTTTTAAGCAAGTATTTATGCTTTTTACATTACATTTTTTAAGGTTCTTTATGAACAATATCCCTTGGTTTATCAATTACATTTAGAAGTGAAACTGATGCATCTAAATAACAATGGGTATTAATATGATTTTATTATAAGATAATTATATGGTACGTTTTATAGAATCCGAAACTAGAAATGATACGCTGCTGGACCAATGCAGAGCTTTTATCAAACATGCATATTAAAGAAAATCTGGGTAGCAGTGATCATAATATGATTTTATTTATTGTAAGTTGTAAACAAAAAAAAAATGAAGGAGAAAAAAAATTTAAGAGAGCAAATTTTCCATTTTTAAGGGTGGAACAATATAACAAAAGATGTAAAAAGAGAACAAAATATGCAAACCTTAAAAATAAAAGACATTTTGTAAAAGAAAGAAAGGCAAACCCTCCCGAAAAGATGTCATTGGGGATAAAGAAAAGGCTGATTTACGAAACACTTTTTTCCCCCTCTGTGCACACAAAGATAAATGGCAGAGCACAAGTCCAAGTTGCCATTAGCATTGTCACAGCGACACAATGGCTAAAAATGTATATGATTGAGAAACAATTGGATAAAATTAAGGTTAATAAAGCAACAGGACCTAGTGGATTAGACCCACATGGTTCTAATTTTTAGAGACTCTTTAATAACTGGCATGGTACCAGTGGATTAGCGAAAGTCCAATGTAGTTCCTATCTTTAAAAAGGATAGCAATAGAGCAAAGTCATCAAGTAACTACAGACTAGTAAATTTAATTTCTATAGTTGTAAAGATCCTAGACAATTTGATAAAGAACCACATAGTAGGGTTTCTGCTAGAAAATATTAATATTAGTGATTGTCGGCATGGATTCAAAAAATACTTAATTTGTCAAACAAATTTACTCTCTTTTATTAGGATAGCAAGTAAATAGGTAGCCTAGGAGTACCTGTTGATATAGTGTACTTGGACTTTGCAAAAGCATTTGACACTGTACCCCACAGACAGGTAATATGCAAGTTAGGGTCTGGAAAATTCAATCTGTAATTGGATAGAGAACTGGCCTAAAGACCGTAGTGAATAATGATTCATACTCTGAATGGTCTAAGGTTATTAGTGGTGTACCCCAGGGTTCAGTGTTGGTACCTTTACTGTTTACCATCTTTATAAATAATATAGAGTTTGGGATTAAAAGTACCATTTCTGTGTTTGCAGATGACACCAAATTATGTAATGGAATTAAGTCTATACTGGATGTCTATAATCTACAAGCAGACCTGGATGTACTGTTTGACAGCCAAGTAGCAAATTAAATTTAATATTGATGAATGTAAAGTTATGCACTTGGGGGCTAACTACATGCATGCTTCATACTGTCTAGGGGGAATACATTTGAGGAATCAAAAATTGAAAAGGATCAGAGGGGTTTGAAGATCCTAGACTTAATAATAGCATGCAATGGCAAGCAATATCTAAAGCTAGCAAGGTACCTTCTTGTATTAAAAAAGGAATGGTTTGAAGAGATCAAGATAAAATCCTGCCCCTGTAGAATACATTGGTCAGACCACATCTGGAATATGCAGTCCAGTTTTGGGCACCAGTTCACAAAAAGGACATTGTGGAATTAGAGAGAGTGCAGAAAAGGGCAACTAAACTAATAAAAGGAATGGATGAGTTCAGCTTTGAGTAGAGATTAGAAGAACTGAATCTTTTTTTCCTTGGGAAGAGACATTTAGGCCAGATATGATCATCCTGTATAAATATATAAATGGTCCATATAGAGAACTCTCTTCCCAATTATTTACTTAATTAATTATTTATGTGTAGATTCACATATACATACTCACAATAATAAGCCAAATGCTCAACATCCAGGTCTACACTTTTCTAAAAGCACAGAATTTAAGGACTTATTTATTTTTCAACATAATGACTTTTAAATAAGTCATTAAAAAAGGACTTATACTATCAATTGGCAGCTTGTCAACTGTTAGGAGATGTTTATCTGTCCAGTGATCCTGTGCTGCGTGCCATCGCCATCTCTACTGTTTATTTCTTCCAGCGATGTCATTTGCAGCAGTAAGGAGAAGTAGGAAATAGCAGCAGACCCAGCTTCCCTTTAGCTGTGCAGCCTGATGTATTTTACCAGCATCCCCCGCACACAATGTGAGGCTGTTTAGGGCATTAAGGAAGCAAATTGGCTCCTGGCTCAGTCCTGCGCTGCCATTGGCTGTTGGGATTTTATAGGCTTTCTGCTCCCAGTCACCAGGGCCTGTTGTAGCGTTACGCTGGACTGCTGTGCTGCTGTGTATAATCCCTTTATCAAAGAATCTGATATAACTTTGCTTTTAAACTTTTGCTCTACTGTGCAGTCGCCCAAGGTGTAGAGCCTTTGACTATACTGATAGATACTGTCAAGCAAATGTGACATTCTGTAAAAGGTGTAATAGGTCTGGTCATGAAGCTAAAGATCAGGTCAAAACCCTTTTGTAATCTCTGTGGAAGTCTTTTGCATCTTTTAAGGAACTGCAGCTGCGCAGCAAAAGGTTGTATGTTGCTGTTGCCTCTGACACCCCAGCTGCCGAGGAATACCGAACAGAAGTTTTGGACACTGCCGCTGCCAATCTGGGGGAAGAAATTGTTCCCCCTGTGAAAGAACTGGTACCCGAGGCCCGGGCAATGCCATCCCAGCCAGAGCTGGTGGAGGACGAGGGGGACATGGAGGCTTTACCTAGTGGTCCTAGTGATGATGGCCTAGGAAAAGACAACGGCGCTGTGGAGGAGTCTGCCGGATCCAATGTTTTCACCCAAGGGCAGAGACAGACCCAAAGCGCTTCCCAGTCTAGCATTGAAGAGGATGAGACTTTTTTAAATGCAGCTGTAGTAATCAGAAGTTTATTGCTTGTGACCAAGGGAACACTTTTAAAAAAATTGATGATTGCTTGGCAGATATACAACATATTGCAAGCTCTGATACCGATATTGCTCTGCACAGTGCTTTTTTGGTAAGAAAAAAGGTGCCAGAACTAACATCCTGTTAATCCTCCAGAGACCAGACACTGTCCGTCTCCCCCTCCCCTCCACCAGATACTGTGCCAGACCTTTTGCCCCAGAGAGCACTCCATACAGAGGTATGTGAGGAAAAGAGAGTAAGGAAAGCTTTTATGAAGGCTTTAGAGTTGTAATTCTCCTTTACCTTTACCACAGGCCAGCCAGGTTGTATTACTGCACCATGAGCAGAATGCCCTGAACCACTGGGTCGGCGGGAATTTGTCTGGCACATTAAAACAACTGGCCCACCTCCAATATGGTCACAGGTCGCGCAGCTGATGCTGCATGTGATGACACTTCCCAAGCATGCTGCTCAGCCACTGTCCAGTATTGAAGCACACATGCGCAGCCTGTATACACACACATTTTCACTGACAGCTGTTCCCCTTCACAAACTTTAACGAACTTGGAAAATCTGTTGAGAAAAGGTGCCAAAACTCAGTTTTGTTGAAAATGAAAAAAGCCCTGGATTCCGGATATTAGCAGTTCAGAGGAGGATTTAGAGACTATAGTGAGTGACAATATTGAGGAGTTCCCTTCTGGAAATGGGGCCCCTTAAGTTTGTCTCCTTTAATGTGAGAAGCCTAAAAAGCCAAACACATAGTGCCACTCTGTTTAATTATTTGCAAGCCCTTAACTGTCAAAACTTTTGCCTCCAGATATGTCACATTGAGCATCATCTTAGCTATTGACATTTTAGAGAAGCCTGGACACACGACACACGACACATTGGTGTGGAAACTTTGCATCTGGAGTCGGTATCTTGATAAAAGAAAATAAAATCAGTAATAAATCATTTGTTGAGATACTGCCTGGAAGGGCTCTACTGGCTACTATGCCATATTGTGGAAAAGAGTTTTTTGTATGTAATATCTACAGCCCACCAGAAAAACATAAGCGGTTTGAATTTGTAAACACTATCCAACCCTTTATTTCAAGCATTTCTCCTCTTGTGTGGCGATATCAAATGCCTTCTGCCCAGTGAGAAATGCTCTGGCTGTTAGTCAAAACTGCATGACAAAACATCGGAACAGCTAAAAAACATCCAGGCTGATTTCGAGTTGCATTCTGGGGACCCTGGCTATACATGAACTAGTAATGTGAGTAAATCGCGCATTTCTGCTTTTGTGGTAAAACTATAACATCTGAGAGAATAGCCTTAGCAAATAACATTTTCTTTGACCACAAACTGCTGCACATTACATTATGCTTATCAGATACAGAAAAAGGGCCAGGAATATGGAAGATGAACACATCCCTTCTTGCGGACAAATTTCTTCTCTTTTTGCTTCAAAAGCTAGCATTAAATAAACAACTGGTCATACTTTCTCGGATATACAACTTGACATATCTTCAGAAAAAGAGGGCGGCACCATCCATCTCAATCTGCTCCAGTACTAATTGTTCCTCCAAGGCATACCATTATTCTGGAAAAGTGCATAAGCATTTTCAACCTTCAAAACATGGATCTCAACACTGTACAAGATGCAAGTAAAATGTTTGAGATCTTCCTGCTAGGTTGCAAAAGTCTAGGGAAAGCTAAAGATCAAGGTTTATGGTGTATGAATGCAAAGAATACCTTCCTGTAAAAAAAAGTCTTAACATGCTATGTAAATATAATACTTACCTGTATATTCTGAATAAAGCCCCTTTGTCTTGTTGCACCTGAAAAAGGTGTTAAATATGTGCTTTTTTGTTAGGGAAAGTGTTATGTATTGCAATATTTACCAAGTGGTTTTTCTTTCTGTAAACCTAAAAGAGAAGTGTTATCATACTTACCTTTTTGTTCTGTTCCATGTTTTTGGGAATGTTATACCTTTTCATACGTTCTAATTTATTTATGTTTTCTGTTTTTGAATTTGAAAGTGCCTTTTTTAAAAAAATACTTACCAGCAATGGACTTCTAATCTCTTGGAATGGACTTTTTTGCCTCTGTTGTTTGTATTTCCTTTTTTATTATTATGTTATTTTGTACAAATCTGTATTATGTTTCTAATAAAAAACATAAAAAAAGTTCTTGTCGGATTTCTGATCCTGTGAGTTTATGCCCCCTGGACCAACTTTTTGCCTTTGACCCTGACTCTGCTTATGTTTTGCCCTTTATCTGGTGAACTGATTATCTGTGTATGACCTTCTATGGCTCCTAGTTCTCTGCCAACCCTTCTCCAGACACTATTCCACTGAGACTGAGCGGGGTCAGTGAAGAGTGCAGTGTTAGTTTGAGGGACTGGTGTCTGGTGAGTACTGTTGCTGGACCGGGGCATTACATTAAATAGGCCAGCAAAACTACTCACCGCCATGGAGGATCTCTATAAACAAGTCCGGCTCCTGACAGATGCTGTAAATCAAATGACATAGCATGTAGCTGCTCAAGAGATTCAAAGACAGAATCTTGTTCCTGCTGTGGCAGCCCCTTTTTTTGGAACCCAAGCTTTCGTTGCCAGAGAAATTTTCAGGTGGAAGCCAAAAGTTTGTGAATTTCATGAGTGCGTGCAAACTATATTTTCAGCTGCAGCCACTCTCATTTGGCACTGAATCTCGGAGAGTTGGTTTAATATTCTCCCTTCTCCAAGGGGATTCTCAGACATGGGCCTTCAACCTGCCAGGGGGGAGGAGGGACCAGGACCCAGAGCCAGGGGGGACCCAGACCCAGACCCAGCTCTCTCCACAGTGGACTCTTTTTTCAAGGCTTTAGGGTTTCTATATGCAGATCCAGACCTGACATCAACTGCTGAGACAAAACTTCAAAGTCTTCCACGGGGTCTCAGCACAGTAGAGGAGTGTGCTGCAAAGTTTTGCAGATGGTACTAGACCGCCAGGTGCAAACAGATATTTCTTATTTCCCATAAAGCAAGCTTAACACAATTGAAACCCACACGATGCGCATTTTGTCGGCCGACATTATCTGGGAAAGGCCATATGACACCACCTGGCAGTCTAGTACCGATCTAGTACCATTGCAGTATTAAACACTGTTTGTTCTGTCCAGAAATGTTCAGCAGCAAGGAGAAGTAAGAAAATAGCAGCAGCCCTTGCTTCCCTTTAGCTGTGCAGCCTGATGTGTTTTATCGGCTTCCCCAGCACACACTGTGAGGCTGTGCTAGGACTTCATAGCCTCTCTGCTGCCAGTCACCAGTGCCTGTTTAGCTGGGCTAATCTGTGCTGGAGAGTTCTCGTCTGATTTACTGTTGCTGGTCTTGCCTGTTTCTGACCCTGTGAGTTTTTGCCGCCTGGACTGACCTTTTGCCTGAGACCCCAACTCTGCTTGTGTTTTGCCCTTGTGAACTTCATCTGGTTGACTGATTATCTGTGTATGACCTCTTTTCTGTATTCTGGACTTCCCTCTGTTGAAATCTTGGTACTGTTTTATCTGTGGGCTCCTGGTTCTGTGCCAGCCCTTCCCACCATCCCTTGCACACTAAGTCCTGGGGTCAACCGTGTGCTGGGAAATGCAACCAGTTTTCCAAAGCTAAGTGGGGGCTTGTTATAAATGAAGAGCGTGGTGTTAGATTGAGGGACTGGTGTCTGGTGAGTACTGTTGCTGGCCCAGGCCATACACCAACATTCCAATTACATCAATTGTGTTTTGTTAATATGCTAGGCATTGCATTCAGTGGCTTTACCAGTATGTAGATGAAATATTTAGATATGGGTTAATGGGTTGGTCACTTGGCTCCTTATGGATAATTGGTTTTAATTCATATGCAGATTTACACTATTTCAACAATTATACAAATATAGCTAAACATTTCTAACAAAAATTTAATTAGAGATCGGTGTAAAATGTTCACAAAAAGATCACTAACATAGTGGACTGGAGTGGAAGGCTGCATGGGTGAAATAGGCAGAAAAAAACAAACAAACTGACAAAACTATCTTCAGTCTCATGGAAGGGGTATGGGTGTTCTTAAGTTTTTACACAAATGCATCTTCATTTTGACTCTTTTACAAAGTCTTTGTTACAAAATCATGGTGTGATATGGCATGTATTGTTCATCTGAGGTTGTATTTACCTAATGTGAAGAACATAAAAGAAAGGGCCAGATAATCTTTAAGTCTGATACAATTTTTAATATATCCAAATATGCACAACTTTAGAATTGTAAAGTAAATTTACTGTCCATAGTTGGAACGGTCCTAGAGAGTTTGATAAAGAACCACATGGAGGAGTTTCTGCTAGAAAATAAATATAGATGGAGACATAATCCTGCCCCGTACAAAGCATTGGTCATACCAAATATGGAATATCCAGTCCAGTTTTGGGCACCAGTTCACAAAAAGGACATTTTGGAATTGGAGAGAGTGCAGAGAAGGGCAACTAAACTAATAAAAGGAAGGAATGAGCTCAGCTATGAGGAGAGATTACCTGAAGTGAATCTATTCTCCCTTGTGAAGAGACGTTTAAGGGGGGATATGATCACCCTTTATAAATATATAAATCATTCATATTGAACTCTCTTCCCACCTATTCACTTTAAGATTGTTAAAAAGGACAAGAGGGCACTCTTTGTGTCTGGAGGAAGGAAAGTTTAAATTCTGGGTAATGAAGGGATTTTTCACTGTAAGGTCTGTGAAAATGTGGATTAGGCTCCCTCAAGATGTAGTTTCAGCAACTACTTTAGATTGCTTCAAGAAAAATCTGGATGCTTTTCTTGAAGCATAGAATATAACTAGGAATTAAAGCTTTAAAGTGAAGATAACCAAGACTGTTGATCCAGGGAACACCCTCATTGAATCAGGAAGGTTTTTTCTTCCCTTGTTAGAGCAAATTGTACCAGGGTTTATTTTTGCCTTCCTCTGGATCAACTATGTCTATAGGGTTTTATATCTGGGATAGGTTTATTTCCCTAGTGGATGAACTTGATGGACTTATGTCTTTTTTCAACCTGACTTAATATGTAACTATGAACTTTCTCATGACTGTATGTACTCAGTCAGCTTATAAAGTAGAATTTGTCATTCATCTATTATTCTATGCAAAGCAGAAAAGTGGTGAAACGAAATGAGGCAGATATCCGCATAGTTGGTTTTTGGAGAGCTATAGTAATCAGAACAGGACAAGGGGATACCAGATATTTGTAAGGGTACCTTAAAGCTGAGCTGTAACCAAAAGTATTTTGTTGTTTTAGATTGGGCAGATATTATTATATTAAATATTTTGTTAGATAGACTTGGTGCGATTCTTTTTTTTATGTCTTTATCAGTGACATTTTTCTTTCTCTCCTGTTGTAAAACTAGTGGATGAGGAATAAACTGCTTAACAGAACCTAAAGCAGAACCAGGGTATAGAGTAAAAAAAACATTTAGACATCTTTTTTTTTTAACACTAAATAAAATATCTAAAACACATTTAGCTGGACTTAAAGCTAAGCTGACATGGTCTTTAGTCAATGATTTGATCATATCTCTGATAAGATATGATTTTTGTCATTATGGGCAGGAAGCAATGGCTAATGACTCATTTAATAAGTATTCCATTTTAATACTTATTAAACCTTTAAGTGATATAGGTATGCTGCCCTACAATCTGATTATATAAGAGGTTTAAGAACTTGGGTCACAATTGAGGTATAAATAGTATCTATGTAATATTTTTTTAATGAAAATTGTGCTTCAATTTATGCTTGACTAATATATTTATAAGATAGTGACTAAGTATCTGCCGCCAAATCATATATATGTATGTATCCAAATATTACTTGTATCTGTCCCTCTAAATCAGTGTGAAGAAAATATTTAACAACATAATGGACATTAAAATGCTTTTAATTAACAGGAATTATCAATTATACTTGAAACACTGCCATATACAGTTATAGCACTAGATCTGATGGATGTTAAAACATTTATGCATATCAATTTTCACTTTCTGTAGTCTATTTAAAGTTAAACAAATGTATTTACTGGTGTCTAAAGTAAAAAAAAAAATTCCCATATGTTTTTTTTTATAGTCTGGACTATTAATGTGATTTAAAAAATGATTAGGCCTTGATTCACACATGTAACAGCCTACACAGTCCTTGGTGTGTCTATGCATAAGTAGTAAAATCAAAGGTAAATCTCATCGTCTAATACATCACTGCTAAGAAGACTTGCTTTCATCAGAGTGTTGTGAAAAGAAAATACAATTACAACCCCAATTGTTGTTAAAAGGTTGCTGTGAAATAGCCAGTATAAAAAAAGTATTTTAAATGTATCTGATAATGTTTCAGATCTGTTCACTGATATGTGCTATTATTGATATATATATCTCATTATCTTGCAATGAATCTATTCACATTCTGCTATGTTTCCTGTTTTATGCTTATCATGCCCCTCAATTATATGAATTGACTTAAATATAAAATGTTTTGAAAATCCTAAAGTGAATGTTTGTAAAAATGTATTTTGTGATTTTAGTAATGTGATTTGAGTAATGAGCCTAATAACAAGTTGTAAGAAATGCATACAAGCCTTCTGTTTATACATTAGTTCAGAATCGAGCCTGAAGGATAAATGATGACACAAGTCTATCCCAAATCAAATAGACTGTTATGTAGTAGGCTACAGAATCACACATGCCAATAGCATTTCCTACTTTGGGAAATGCAAGAAAGTTTTTGCTAAGCCTGTTTAGTTGGAAGACCTGGAAATTTAAGGTAATGATATTTGGGGACCCGCAATCTATATACCATAATATGATATTGTAAATGTTTTTTGTTAAAACATAAGGGGTTGAAAATGAAGCTATGGTTTTTTATTTTAGAGCTCTTCTGTAATTTGTATTTTAACAATAAAAGAAAGCGCTGAGTAGGTACATATATCTTCTATTAACACAAAGAGGCTTATCTCTAGTATAGAAAATGTTCTGCATGTGTCAAAACCTTGTTGCCATGTGGAGCCTATGACTATCCCTGTTAGCCATGGTTTTCTTGAGAAATAATTGCAAGGGTAAACTGAATATAAAGTGGTACATGGAACACAACTGTTTAATTATATTTGTCATATTAAATAACTCATAGCAATTATACCCACATAAAAGCCCCCATTAGTTGCCAACCTTAACTCTAACAGCCAGTGATGGTTAGGGCAAATGTTTTGCATTTACTAAATATTTGTTTCAAGGTTGGCTGTTAGACAAATAGGGTGTAAAGGAATGTCTTCATTAAATTAAAGATAATAAAATGTGTAGAGAAAAGCTAATAATGTTAAAAGCCACAGAGAAAACTAGTCAATACAGCCATACACATGAATACACATGAAAACAATTTCAAATTATTACTCTAGTTTGGGCATATAATATTAATGTTTTACACACTTTAATATGGTTTAAATAGGGCTTCACTCAGTTATGATGGTGTCTGCATGTTTCTGGTTTTGGGACTCAACTTGGACTTGAAGAGTGACGACTTAGTCCAACCTCTGCATAACAGAACAGTAAAGGGACTGATGCAAGCCTGTGTTGTCACAATGACTGACCCAAATGCAAACAAAAAAAAAAAATGATAAAATGAGAGAGGCTTAACGTCACTATTAAAGAAAGGGATTAGTCAGTATAAGCAGAAAATTTGAAGCTAAGGTGGATTGTCTAGTCAAGGCTAAGTAATCATGTAGAACAAGACCATCTAACTCTGGTGGTTATCTTTTCTGCCTATTAAACATTGCAAGGTTGGTTTAGGAGCTATATAAAAAAAAGGGATGTTTAACAATATTCAAATTTCTGATGGCAGGTTTGGGAGGCCTGAGGACTTGAAACCCAGCTCTAGTGCAACTGGGAGTTATTTGATCCTGATTCTGGATGAAGATTGAAATCAGGAAGAGAAGAAGAAAAAAAGCCAGAATATCCATAGAAAAAAACATGTATGTGGGTGCAGGTGTGAAAATCGACACTGCTTTAAGGAGTGTAGCAGAATATAAACTGTATTTAGAGATTTTTTTTAACCTCCCTAAGCAAAAAGTTGCTGAAAGCGGTAACCCCGAGTCACACTCGGGGTAGGTAAACCTATGGGAAGGTTAGTAAATACAGAGCTTACCTGATCCGCCGGATTCCCGCAACGTCCAATGCCGCAATCTCTGTCCTCTTCCTTCTTCCTCTGGCCGGCTTCTGCACCCAATGAGTCACCAGGGAAGTTCCTGGTGTCGTCGGTGCGTGTGTATGTTGCCGGCGAAGGGGCGGGGGGTTTTGGGGATGCGGGGCGTTGCGGGAAATTCAAAATCCATTTGTATTGCATTCAATACAAAATAACTGTATCGAATACAATACATTGGATTTATATGTGTAAAAGCAGTACATTATTTTCAAGAAGATTTATTTTACAGTATATATAATAGTATTAGTATATTATGTATTTTTTTTTAATTTTTAAAACAAACTTTTTTTCTTTTTTAAATATATAGATTTTTTAATTTATTCAATTTATTATTTTTACATGATTTTGTGTTTCAAACTTTTATACTCATACTATTATATTTTACTGTAAAATATAATTTCATGAAAAACTATGTACCGCTTTTAGACATATAAAACCGGAAAGAAATGAACTGCTAGGGAAGTTAATACACTCATCATTAAAATCAAACTTCTTCAAATGTTCTTTTTATTTGTCTCTGTTTTATATAAAAGTACAGTAGGTAAATTGATTTTGTATAGTGGCTTATTTTGAATTGGATATAGGTTTAGCGTCCAGAGGGAAATCCCATAGATAATATTTTTTGGGGGAAAAAACAGTTTATTTCCTTTTTAATAGTATTTAAAAGTTGTTAAGATCACATTCCACTTCTATATATATATAATATTTTCTGTAATTCTATAGCACTTAGCCCCTGGAATTATTTTTCCAAAACTCAAATGTGCTCTTCTGATCATTATTCCAAAATTCCAATAAACTTTCACTGAAATTGAGCCAATGCGGAAATACCATTCTGTGGAGCTCTTTATGAAACAATAGAATATCATTTGCCTTGCATTTGTGGGTATTTCCTGTCAGGGCAGTTTAACAATACTGTGAAGCCTACCAACACAAATGGAACCTGTTATCATATGAGATACGTTCAGGAAAAAACTGGCCACTATGATAAAGGTGAACTCCCGCCTGCAAAAAAAAAGTGCAGATAAGCAAATTGATCTGACAGTTTTCCAGAAATCCACAAAAATGCCTGGATTCAGTCTGTGATTTTTACCGATCAGGGTACAGTAATAGTAATTCCTTTTAGTTTTAATAATCTATTTTTAGGTATTACAAAAGAGGATTTAACAATTCATTGAAAATAGTATAAAACAGGGAGCAACAACAAAAAATAGGAAAAAAGGGGGAGTAAAAGGTATCAGTTTCCGATGCAACTTGTAATAAAACCATCAACAACTTTTTATGCATTGAGTCTGTCGTGACTATATATTCGCTAAATGTCCAAGTCCATTGTTGACTACTAATGCGTTGAGGGGTAGGTTCTGGACAGTGAATAATTGGGACCAGAAGGGGCGGACCAACAAGCAACCTTGGATACTTGAAGCATTGGCGTTCCAGGGGGAACCCCTCCTTTTAAGAGCGATTGTCATTCTCTTAACCTTAGCTTAAATGGAAGGATTAACTCAGCTGCCTGAGTTGCAAGATCAGTGATATCAACATTTGAAAATCTTGAAACCCCTGCCGGAGAGTCAGGAGGGAGTAAAAGGGAAGAGAAGGTACAAAAAAAGGGGTGGTGGGGGGAAAGAACAGGTCATCAGCCATCGGACAACGTGGTTATGAAGGGTTAAGATGGGGCTGGGTATGGAGAGGTCACAGGAACATGAATATATGGTCCCATCCCATAGGCATATAGAAGTCAATCCAGGGGGTGAGTATAGCCTAAATTTTTTTTGGTTAGCAAGGAACCAGGCCCATTATTGCTTAACCAGGGACACCGAGGGGGTGGACGACCACCAAGCCTTTTGCTAGTACCATTTTGGCAGGTGTAAACAGGTAATTCAGTATTTTGAATTGGGTGTTGGTGCAGGCAGATGGCTTAAGATTGAGAAGGGCTTCTACTGGGTGTTTAGGAAAAAAGCGTTCCACCAGGGTGTACGCTACTTGGTAGATTCGTATCCAATACCTTCTTATTTTAGAGCATTCCCACCAAGTATGATACAGTGTGCCCACTGCCATGCAGCCTCTGAAACTTGTTTTTGTTGGGTGGGTCATATCTTTGCAAGATACATCGACACCATGCACCAATGCATTAATAATTTGTAGTTAGCTTCCGCAGCTGAGGCATTCATGCTGCAATGTGCCACTGTGTTTCATATCTGTTCCCACTCCTCCAAGGTCAAGAAAAGGTCACCCTCACAGCAGCCCATATAAGCCCCATCTTTCCGGCAGAGAAGTAAGGTAAGGCCAGAGGACAGAATCGAAGGCTTTCCTGATGTCTAAGCTTGGGAGGCCCTAACGCTGGAAAGTTCTTTGCTCTCAAAAAGTGTGCCAGATGCAGCACTGCGTATGTCCCCCTCCTGTCTTTTGGGGATAAAGCCTGTTTGGTCGACTGAGATCAGGAGGTCAAGGCCTCGATTCAAGTGGGATGACAGGATAGCTGAGAGCAAGGAAATTGGCCCATAGTTGGAAGATTTCATTGTGTCCACTTCTGGTTTCTGCAGCATGCAAGTGGCTGCCTCTAAAGTGCTGGTTCCCAATCCCCCCCTTTTAGCATCTCATTAAAGACCTGTACCAAATGTGGCACTAACTCTTTCTCTAATATATCTCTTTCTCTACCATATTGCTTTTAATACATCTGGTCCTGTAAGTATAGAATTTGATTTTAGACCATCTGAGGTGCTTCTTCACCAGAGAAACAGAGCAGAGGTTCAGCTGAGTTTCCAGGCACCTCCCCACCTCCCAGGTATGAGAAGTGGCAAACTGGCTGCGCATCAGCATATTCTTATTCCAGCTTTTTGAACTTTAAACTGGTATCCCCGGTGATAGGTGATGTATTGGTCTTGAAGGATCTGCAGATATGGTTTCAGCTCCCTGCAACACAGGATTGTTGCTGGCGCCAAGTCAGTAAAACATTGACAAGTCTAACCTTGGAAGGTCAGGGGTTCTTTGGTGCGGGCGGCCTGCAGAAGCCTGTCCTTGGTGCAATAGTGGTGTAGTTTCACTAGTATGTCACGAGGAGGGCTGTCTGGTTTGGGCTGCGTCGGAGTGCAATCGATTTAGTCAATTTAGGGCAGAGCTCCTGCAATAGTGCCGTCCTTATGTCGTCCATGCGGCTTTCCAGCTGCACTGTGTGGTGGCCCAGTTCTTTCAGTTCTTTAGTAAAGTGATCAGTGATACGCTTCACTGTGGTGTCAAGCGCCACTTGTAAAATCCCCTAAAATCTATCCAGTAGTCCCTCTTGGTCAGGGGGGGCGGGACTGGGAGGGTGAGCTCCCTGAGAAGAAATCAGGCTCGAGCTTTCCCCTGCAACCTGACTTGCAGGAGAGCTGATGGACGCTATCTTGCCAGCAGTGTGGGTTAGGGCCACCTTTGCCTGCCGAGATTGCTGGCGTCTGGTGCGGGATGTAACTGGGGGTGATCCGCCAGTGATCTTGAGAGGAGAGGCAAGCTGGGTGCTGTCAGTGCACAATAAAGCACCCATCAAATGTGCTGTAATCAGCCTGTTTTCTCTAGTGTATTGCAGTGCTGACTTAGGAAGCAGCCATCAGCCAGCCCCGCACATGCACACTCCCAATAGGTTCCTCTTAAAGCCAAAATCCTCTGATACTTGTACAATAAAGAAGCTGTGCTTCTTTATTGCTTTATTTAACAGTCCTGACTAGAAAGCCCTCTATAAGCCTTAATCACTTTGTGTTGGAGTTTACACAGGGCAGAGACTTTCCCTCTCACCCTCATGAAGGAGTTCCTGGGCTTGAAAATATGATACTTAGGTGCTGTGCATTGCATGGTGGAAAAAAAAAGGAAGAAGATCACATGCTTCCCTATATCCAGAAGTACCAGGAATTTCAACCTGGTGAATAGGGGAGGGAAATTGTGAAGTAGGTAAAGCTTAGAGGATATGATATAAAGAGAACCTAAAATTTTACCTTACATAGGCAAAGTAAGAATATTATTTTAAAATATTCAGTAAAGTTTACTTATTATAGTTTATTTTGTATCAGAATTTTTTATTTTTTCAATTTGTTTATTTAATTTTTTATTTCGTATCAGCTTCCATACAGGCGGCAGTTTTTCTTCTCTGCTGGCCATTACCATTATTAGTACGATGGTTAAAAGTAATGATGAATAAATAAAGTAAAAGTAAGAGATTTACATTATTTGAAAATATATATATATATATATATATATATATATATAAGAATATAACAAATGGTGTAAAAATAAAATAAAATGCGCAAACTTAAAAATGAAAGACAGATTGCAAAAGAAAAGTAAGGCAACCCCCCAAATTTTTTAAAATATATTAATAGCAAAAGATCTGATCTGAGCATGTAGGCCCCTCGGGGTTGGTAACTGAGAAGAAAGAAAAGGCAGATTTACTAAACTTTTTTTTTTTTTTGTACACAAAGGAAAATGGCATTGTCACTGTAGCTGCACGGCAGGATGGTGCACCTTCTGTGTCACCAGCTCAGTTGGTAGAGATGTGCACAGAACGCAGAGCCTAAGCAGCTGCCCGGTCTTCACCAGAACCTCTAGAGGTGAGGGTGTTGCGCTGGAGGCAACTGCCAGGTTGCGGCCCCTGTGCACGCTGTGACAGGTGGATGCTGACAGGCAGAAACAAGATGTGTTACCAGAACGAGAAACAGAGAGTAGTCAGGCAAGCCAGAGGTCAGGGCAGGCAGCGATCAGGAGTAGTTGAGGTCAAAGCCGGAGGTCAATACACAAAGAATCAGGCGCAAGAGAATCCAACAACAGGAACCTGGAAGCAGAGCCAAAGGAACTCCTTGTTCAGGGAACTTTCTGTTGCCCTTGACTTTCTTTTATGTGATGAATAAAACCATGTGACCTGCTGCATCCTATCCTATTACCAGAGGGGGTCCTGGAGACTAGAGGTTGATGGTGTTCACATCTCCACCAGCATGGGGAGCCTGTCTTCGAAACACTCTAGTCCTCTGAGGTAGTGGAGCAGCTGACTGGGAGTCACATGACCTAGACTAGGAAGTGAGCTGAGGAGATGATGCCTTAGCAGAGCTGATGCTGGCAGCAGAGGAATGAAAGGTGGATGACCCGGAAGGAGGCACAGATTCCCTGGACCTGCAGGGATCTGTGACAGGCAGAAGTCCTAAAATCTAATTTTTAGAGACTCTTTAATAACTGGCATGGTACCAATAGATTGGCATTAGGCCAGTGTGGTTCCTATTCTTAAAAAAGGGAGCAAAGTCATTACCATTTCACTACAGACCAGTAAGTTTAACGTCCATAGTTAAAAATATCCTAGAGAGTTCAATAAAGAACCACATAAAAAAGTTTCTGCTAGAAATTAATATTATATGTGATAATCAGCATGAATTCAAGAAAGACTGAAGATGTCAAACAAATGTATTATTATTTGATAAGGAAGCAAGTAAACAGACTGACAGTGGCGTAGCAGTTGATATAGTGTACTTGGACTTTGTCAAAGCATTTGACACTGTACCCCACAGACGGTAATATGCAGGTTTAGGTCAATAGGGTTTAGAAAAGTCATTCTGTAATTGGCTAGAGAACTGGCTTAAAGATGGCATCCAGAGAGTGGTGAATAATGATTCATCCTCTGAATGGTCTAAGGTTATTAGTGGTGTACCCCAGGGTTCAGTGTTGAGACCTTTACTGTTTAACATATTTATAAATATTTAGAGTTTGGGATTAAAAGTACCATTTCTGTATTTGCAGATGACACCAAACTATGTAATGGAATTAAGTCCATACAGGATGTCTATAATCTACAAACAGACCTGGATGTACTGTTTGATTGGGCCATCAAGTGGCAAATTACATTTAATATGCATGCTTCATACTGTCTAGGGGGAATACATTTCGGGGAGTGAAAATGGAAAAGGATCTGGTAAGGAACTTAGTAATACCATGCAATGCCAAGCTGCAATATCTAAAGCTAGCAAAGTATTGTATTAAAAGAGGAATAGACTGCAGAGATGGAGACATAATCCTGCCCCTGTACAAAGCATTGGTCAGACCACATCTGC
>NC_092861.1:106547813-106574094 GCF_032062135.1 Pyxicephalus adspersus
AGACTGTTGATCCAGGGAACATCTGATTGCCTCACAGGCTCAGAAAGGAAATTTGTTTCCCGTGTTGGAGCAAATTGAACCAGGGTTTTAGTTTTTGCCTTTCTGTTGATCAGCTATGTCCATAGGGTTTTTATCTGGGATATGATTATTTCCCTAGTGGTTGAACTTGATGGAGTTACTTTTTTCAATTTACCTGATTATGTAACTATCCTGAAGCAAAGGTAAAAAAGCATATTCCCCCCATTTTCATAGTTAGATCATATCCCCCCCTTTATTGCAGATTTTCATATATATATAATATTTAAAGTTTTTGTTGTTACTGTCATTTCATTTGTCATAGCTAGTTTACCTGGTTTGTTGCACTACATTTAGAAGTGTATCCTCTCTTATCTCTACATCAAAGAATAATTTTTTTTCACAGTGAGGATCTAAGTCTGGCACACTTTCGGTTCACTTAGGCTCCTGGTTATCTTTAATAATTGGTAAAGTGAGGACTGCAACTTTAAATTTCTTAATTTCTTTAAGAAAGCTAACTATTATCTACACAAGATACCAAGCTTACATAATATCATCCTAACCCATTTCACTGCTGTTTCTTGTGTCACCCACTTCTTTGCACAAACTACAATGTCTTCTCTCATAGGAAAATGTATTATTACTCGTGGTAATTATTGGGCAGATTTCTTCATTTATATTTTGCTTTTGAAATCCTTTTTAGAAAGGCAAAATGCCAATTGAGTATGAATGATTTAAATGGATTAGTTTAAATTCTCTGGTCTCCACTCAAGAGTTGGAAAGATTTTCATTTCTTTCCTGCAACAAGTAGTAAGAGAAAATATCTACAAAATTAAAACAATTTGCCTCCTAGACAACTGTCATGGATCTTTCCTCCTCTTGTGAGGCTTTGGATTTGGATTTCCTATCACTGTCTTAATGACAAAGGGGCACTGGGCCATATGCAGCTGGTCAATCTAATTATCAAAGACCCACAGAGAAATAAACATTTGAAAGATTTTCAAATCTTTCTTTACTTTATCCAAAATTACAAAAAGAAAGTTTAGGCTAAACAAAATGTTCAGCAATGTGTTAATTTAAACTTAGGTCATACACAGCATTTTCCTGCCACTGATAAGCTGTACATTTTTCATTTTGTACTTGTGTGGACAGTTTAAATACAATATTTTGCACTGGAAGATTACATGAATTCTTGCTTAATTAAATTGCAGATAGTTGCTGAAAATAGTCAATGGTATAAAGAAAAGAAAAGTAATTTTTTTTAATATACCATTAGTTCTCTGATTTGCTTTTGCTGAATTCAATCAACCATTTCTGCTGACAAAAATGTTATGATTATTTTTTCCATTGACGCTGTCACATCATTATTTAATAGTGCTGCCTAAATCTGTTTGTTGTTTCAACTAATATTTAACCTGATTTAAATTTTCAATAGCACCTAAATGAAGGAGAAAAGTAGCTACAGATACCAAGATCTAAAAAACTTTGTTGTGAAGATGTAAATATCTATATTTCTTTAAAGCAGCATTAAAACCTCTCACCAAAAAACATTTTATCTTTAAATTTATCCACTTTTGATCCAATCTATTCTCCCTCCACCTCTGTGTACTCCAAACTTACTGTCAGAAGTGACATTTTTCAAAGGACTCCCTGATCCCCGCCCCCAGCAGTTTTGGTAAGGGTATCATGTTCCTTAGCTTTGCATTTATTTTAATGAATTAAAAATAAATAAGTCTGCAGGCAATCACTAGGCTAGGGATAAGGAAGTAACTAAGTAGTAATAGGTATGCTTATCAATAGCACAAGTTTAAAGATAAAAAACAAAGGTAGAACAAATCCAGGGCAAATATACACCAAATAACAATTTAAAGCATAGTTCAAACACTGCAGCAGAATGAAATGATTAGAACTATTCATGGTACCAAAATAAGAAAATGAGAAGAAACAGAAGCACAAAAATTATGTTTAAATAATAAATAGGAGCATGCTGATGATAGGAAAAAAAGAGTAGCAGAGAGATTAGCTTATTGCTATGCTGCTTCTCCTCCAATGTCAAGTTACAGGCGGACATGACAGCCTAGGCCCTGAAAAAAGTGGGTTCAGAAGGCTGGATAGATGTCTCGAAGACTAAGGTGGCTAAAAACAACTGTGATAGATAGCTCCAAGTTGAAAGAAAATATTGCAGCAAAAGCTATCAGCTTTTGATTATCAGCTAATGCTATTTTTTTGTTGTTTTTAACTAGAGAATTGCCTTTACTTACCTCAGAAACATGTCACATGTCTCATTCTACTTTTTTCTTGACTCCCAGGTCTCTGCTAAATGATGTTGGGGTGAAACTATGCAGGCAACATTGGCTAGATGGTAATATACCTGGTGCTACCGGCATACAACTAAGCAGGTGACTCTGACTGTCAGAGTGACTTATAGTATTGATTTCACTAGACAAGCAGCACTGGGCACATGGCTCCATGCCTGGCCCTAGAAAATGCCATGGGTACAAATCAGAGATCCACAGAATGGTCATATCAGCCTGTATATGGCATGTTCTATTACTGTAGCTCTACTATTAGAAAAGAGTCAATAATGCTGATAAAAGGACTGTTCATTTAACTTATTAAATAAATGTAAATCTTTGTAAATCCAAGAAAATACTCAATCGACCAAAGAAAATAAAAAAAAAATATAATTTTTTTAGCCATTTTATTGTCTAAGCAGACATAAACAAATCTTATAGGTCTCTGCAATGGGTTGAAAAGCATCAATATATAATGTTCAGGATAGGCCAGGATGAAAATTTTGATATTGGATTTTTTCGATGTAGTCAATACTTGACAGATAAAGGCATGCGGTCTAAAAAAATTGTCTATGATAAAAATGATGTCAGCATCATCATTTTGTTTTGCCTCCAACATATCCCAGTACAATATATCTTTCTCAGAGAGGTAATGACTGCTGTCAGAGTAGGAGGCTGGGGATGGATCCAAGTAAATACAATTATCTTTTGGCTGCTGGTAAACAAATATTTATTCATCCATTGTACCTTTTGCCCATGTCCATTGCTGGGATTTCACCACATCATCCAAAATAAAAATAAAATAACACCTTCAACAGGTATTTCCTGCAATCTGGCTGCCATATCAATTCTGTCTGTCCATTTGTGTTATATTACAATCTACATCTGACTGTGTATGGTATGGTGTTGACACTATTTTATTTATTTCCCCACGTGTATTTTCAAATCTGGGAATTTTAGAATACCAATTTGACATTTCACGTATACAAGAAGCATACCCTACTCGGAGAGAAATGTATTTTTTCCCTCTTCCCCTCTCTCTCGCTTTGAAGAAAAGTTTAATATTAGAGAGGTTATACACATTTTGAACACATCAGTAAGTCTTTCTATTGAACATCATAATGTTATGATTGTTTTTTTTTTATTTTTGCTTGGTAGCAAAATAATGTGCTATATACTTGTATAGCTAACTGTTAGTCTAGTTCTCTCAGTATAGTGCAATTAACACAACATATTTTGTAATTTTTATGCTTTTACTTGACAATAAATGATGCGTAAAGAAATTAGTCGGAGTTTAGGGAAGACACAACAAAACATACAGAGATCAAAACTTTGCATATCATCTAAACCTTCCCAGCTAGTGAGCACTGGCAATGTATACAAAAGGACTCACAAAAAGTTACTTAGCTTCAGTAAGAGCTTTTCAGAATTTCCTTGGCAAACAAGACTCAGGCATTAAGTGATCACCTTGCAAAACCAGGCACTTGATCTTGAGTCTTTGTCTGTTAAAGCTTCACAGTGGTCCCATGTCACCCAGGCCCTGCTTTCCAGCTTTCCATATTTGTGAACTCCTTGTCTGCCTGGCGCTTCACTCTCTCTGCTCTCTCTGTCTGTACTCCTGCACCTTTTTTCTCTACTGCTACTTGCTGGTGTCATCTCACTCAACCCTAGCCCCCCCCACAGCACCTCTCTTCCTTACTCTTCCAGCAAAATGCTCCCTTCTCCTAACCCTATTTCCATTCACTCAACTCAAAATTTCCTATCTCCTTTCTCTGGTGGTCTATGAGATGCCAGATATGTCTGCAATAAACTAACCTCTATCCACAACCTTCTCCTTTCTAAATCTCTGAACTTCCTGGCTCTCACTAAAACTTGGCTTTCCTCTTTAGGCTCTGCCTCTCTTAATGCACTCTCCTATGGAGGCCCGTACTTTACACATATCCCTAGACCTGGCAACAGAGTTGGTGGTGGTGTTCTTGCCTGACTGTACATAGAGTCCTTCCTAACCCGCCCTCTCTCATTTTCACCTCATTTTCACCTCATTTGACCAGAACCAATTCTCAAACTGCCTTATGTCCCCAAGTACCACACTTTATCTCCAGATAAAGCTGCCACTCATTTCAACTATATTGTGGATAAAGATGCCCCTGCTCCAATCTACCTTCTTCTATATGTTTATAAACTTCTTGAGCACTGTCACACCTCTTACGCATGGGGGCAGTTCTGACTCTGGGCTTGCCTACGTTCCCAAGATTTATAAGCTTCCTCCAACCCGCTGGCTAATCAGGAAATATCCTTTTAATCACCACTGGCTATCTAGCTGGCTCAGACACAGCACTAAGCGTTCATGCACCTGTGCCTCCTGTTGCTTCCAGTGTCTCCTGTGTTCCCTGTGTCAGCAGTGGCCCCTTTGTCACTGGTGCTTGTCTCCTGATTCCCTGGTATTTGACCCCTGGCTTGTGACCTGACCTCTCTTGCTTGATGTCTGCCTTGACCCCGGCCTTCCTCGACTAATATTCTGCTTTGTAATTTGGTACTGTGTTTCATCCTGACCACCCTGGTGTGCCCAAGGACCGCAACCTGGCAGTATCCAGCAGTGCAACATCCTCACCATGAGAGGCTCTGGAAAATACATGGTTACTGCTTAGACTCTGCGGCATCACACCACTCCTGTGCAAGCCATAGCACCCCCTAGTGGCCCTGTCTCCCCAAGCGTTACAAGCACCACCTGATTGTGAAAATGCATGTGTGTAAGGTGACACCCAACGCGTGTGAAAATGAGTGGCAGCAGGGTGGAAGGTTTTGTTCAGTGCAAGAGCTCCTAGGTGAATACTGCTGTGACAGATGTGAACAAGTTGCCCTTCTGGAATCTCCCATTGGAGAGCTGGAGAAGCACATTGCAACACTGAAAGCACTGGATCACCTTGAGAGGGGTCTCCTGCTCACTGAGCAGCTAGTAAATGGCATAGATGTGGAGGGTGGATCAGGTAATGAGGATGAACATGTAGGGAGCAGGGTTACTGTGGTTAGAGGAAGTGGTAGGGGCTTCCAGAAAAGAAAGGTTGAGCACCCTAACAAATTTGCAAAGCTATGCAAAGATGTGCAGGTGGCAAACCCAATGGTGGCAGCCCTAGATGTTACTTCTACCCCTGACAGCCGGAAAAGCAGCCTATCTAGTAGGGGTGGGGAAGGCAATGCAGGAAGGCGTAGACAATTGGTTGTCATAGGGGATTCTATGACAAGGAAGACTGATCCCTTCAGCCGAATGGTTTGCTGTCTCCCTGCTGCCAGGATTCGACATGTGGTGGAGCGAGTGACCAAATTACTGGGAGGAGATGGACATGACCCAGCTGCCTTGGTACATGTTGGAACCAATGACAGAATATATGGAAGATGGAGAATCCCTAAAAATCAGTTTAAAGAACTGGGTTTCAAGTTGAAGGAAAGGACCCCAAGGTTATATTCTCCAGAATATTGGCCATGCCATGCACAAAACAGGAAAGGCAGTAGGAACTTAGAAAGTAAATGCATGCCTTAAGCCCTGGTGTAAAAGGGAAGTGTTTGGGTTGTTAGAGCACTGGGCTGACTTGTCATTTGGGTACAACCTATATGCCAGAGATGGTTTGCACCTAAATGGAAGGTAGTCTGCTGTGCTAGGGGAAAGATGGGAAATGATGGAGGGATATTTAAACTAGGAGAGAGAGGGGTGGGACAGTCAAATAAGGTGGCAGAAAGGTCATACAAGGGGTCAGTCACCAGTGAAGGGTGGATTGGGGATAGTTGGGAGGAGGGTTATGTGTAAAGAGTTTCCCATGTTACACACAAACATTGTCAAACAGTGCTGGTAAATGCAGCAATGGTTTGAAGAACCTGTTCACCAATGCTGGATGTCTGACAAACAAAATAGGGGAGATGAAAGCCTTAATGAATGAAGAGCATTATGCTTTGTTGGTATTGCTGAATAATATTATTATTATTAATAATAATAATAATAATAATAATCATCCTGGCTTTGTTCTTCACATGACTGTGCTGTCAAAATTCCTGGTTATACTCTCTTTAGTAAAGACAGAGTAAAATGAAAAGGTGGTAGTTTCCGTCTGTATGTAGGAGGTAAACTGAAAGTGATTGTGAAAGAAGAAATTGTTGGTGGATTATGTGATGAGGTTGAGACATCATAGGTTGAGTTGAATATGGGGATGCATAATACATAGTTAAGAAGAAATAGAGAATCAACTTCTAGCTGCAACAGGCTGCAAAGACTGGCACAGTTGTAGTAATGGGATATTTTAACTACCCTGACATTGACTGGAGTAATGGCACTACAAGTTCAGTTTTTTTCTAACACTGAGGAGCTTTTCACAAATATGCGTGTAAAAGAGAATCTGGGTAGCAGTGGCCATAATATGATTTATTTAATGTAAGTTGTAAACAAGCAAAAACTGGACAGATAAAAACATTCAATTGTAAGAAAAATAATATTTTCCAATATTTAGGGCGGCACTCCATGACTTGGACTGGGAGGAAATATTGTCCTCAAAGAACACAGAACAGGAATAGGAATGTTTCAGGTCTGTTCCACACAAACACACTGAAAAATATATTTCAATAAGTGGCTAATGTTAAAAAAGCCATAAAAAAATAAGAAAAGGGCATTTCAAAAATATGAAAATGAAGAATCTCCTTCATCATTTGAAAACTATAAAGAGTATAACAAAATATGTAAAAAGGAGATAAAATAAGCAAAACTTTCAAATGACAGACAGATTAAAAGTAGAAAAAGAAAGTGAGGCAAACACTTAATTTTTTTAAATATACTAATTGCAAAAAGATCAGATCTAAGCATGTAGGCCCCTTAACCCCCCTAGCGGTAATCCCGAGTGTGACTCAGGGAGGATTTTATTTGAAAAATGCGGTAATCCAGAGTCAGACTCGGAGTCACTTTTAACTAAAAAAAAAACCACTTATCTTGTTCTGTTCTGATTTATTTCCGTAGTGGTTGAACTTGATGGACTTATGTCTTTTTTTAATCTAACTATGTAACTTTATATCCCCCTTTGGTTTACATTATCATCTGTATGCAGATGACACTCAAATCCCTCGTCCACCCCTGACTTGTCTCCCTCAGTCCTGGACAAGGTTTCATGCTACTTCCATCTCGATGCCTCCATGGATGGCTGACAGGTTTCCTCTGCTGCCTTTGTTTGTAGTTCTCTAGCTTCCATGTCACCTTAGAATCAAATTCAAGCTCCTGGAGAGTGTGGTCTGTGGTATCATTTATGAATCCTATGACCTGGGTAAAAAAACCAAAACTTGGTGCATTATTTTGAATTGATTTTCTCACCATGGCATATTAACCATTCTCGTCCAAACTGTCCGGTATCCAGAGTGGATCTTCTCAACCAAATTGGGTAATCAAAATTCCCAGCCCATATATTGTATAAATGCCTTAGGGGAGTCATAAAGTGAGGAAACGCATTTACAAAAGTTCTCTCCAAAGCCCCATTTGTTTAATAATGATATTTGATCTGATCTGCTTGCCATCTGGGTATAAAGCCCGATTGGTCGGCCGACACTAAGTCGCCTAAACTATCTTCCAATCGGGATGTCAAGATTGTCGCCAAAATCTTCGCATCCAGATTAAGAAGAGAAATCGGCCTATAGTTAGACCAATTCATAGCGTCAGTAGAGGGCTTTGGTAACATACAAATAGCTGCTTCCTACATGCTCGAATCAAGGGCTTCCTTTCAAAATCCCTTTAAAAGTCTCTACCAGGTAAGGTCCCAGTATTTGCTGAAATTATAATATTATACTGCCGTAAACCCATAAACCCACTTTGGCGGCTGAGCTCACCTGGAACAAAGAGGCACTCCATGCTACCTTCTGGCAGGGCCTTTCTTATCGCATCAAGGATGATTTGGCTGGTCGAGAGATTCCCACTGTTCTGGAAGACTTGATCTCCCTGGCCACCCAGATCGATATTCGTTTCCAGGAATGTTTCCACGAGAGATCTCGCTCAAGGAAGGTCTTCTCGCCACGATTAGCTCCATCTTTCCAGTGACCTCTGGAACCTCCAGTCCCTGCTGTTTCTCCTTCTCCAGAAGAACCGATGCAATTAGGCTGTTCACGTCTGTCCGCTAAAGAGAGGTCCCGGCGCTTATCTACAGACCTCTGCATCTATTGTGGACAAAAAGGACACTTTCCACACTGTCCACAAAATTCAGGAAACTGCAGTGCCTAGTATGCTCTTAGGGGGTCATTCTAGGTCACTCTTCTCTCCCCTCCACTCAGCGTTCATCCATAGCCATTCAGCTTCACCACAAAAAGTCCTCACTTTCCCTTAAGGCCTTCATAGATTCCAGGACAACAGGTGATTTCAGCGGTAGGTGTGCTACATCAGGAAACCATCACCTTCCTGGTACTTCCACAGGCCTCATCTGCAGTAATCCTGGGACTCCCATGGCTTCAACAACACTCCCCAGTGTTAGATTGGTCTACTTCAGAGGTATTGGCTTGGGGCCTGTCTTGCCATTCCCAGTGTTTGACTAAGCTCAAGCTTTTCAAGCCGCTTGCTCTCTCCATGTCAGAGGTTGCTCCATCCATCCCTACTCAGTACTTGGACTTTAAAGACGTCTTTTATAAATGCAGGGCTGAGCAGCTTCCTCCTCACTGCTCCCATGACTGTGCTTTAGAATTCATACCTGCCTTAACACCTTCCGGAGGGCGGGTATACCCTCTCAGTCTCCCTGAGACTAAGGCTATGACTTAGTACATCAAGGAAAACCTGAAGTGAGGATTTATTCGCAAGTCTATTTCCCCTGCCACTCAGTGGTTCCTGGGTTTCACTAACTACCACCTGCAATTCATTAGAAATTACTCCATGGTGGTAGCTCCCATCACTGCCCTGACCCAGAAGGATGCTGACCCCAAGAACTGGCCCTCTGAGCCTATTGAGGCCTTGCATGCTTTGAAGCAAGCTTTCCTTTCTGGCCCTGCTCTGGTTTGGCCAGATGTGTCCAAACCCTTTTGTATTGAGGTTGACTCCTCCTCTGTTGGAGTGGGGGCTCCTCTCTTTCAGATGCCAACTGAAGCAAGACACCCATGTGCATTCTTTTTTAAGGAGTTTTCCCCAGCAAAAAAATAATTATTCCATAAGAGACAGAGAACTCCTAGTTATCAAGTTATCAAAGTCATCTATCTGTCCGCCATTCCCAAGGAGCCTTGGCATCACCTGTCTATGGATTTTATTATGGATCCTCCACCTTCTGATGGCTGTACAGTCATTTGGGTGGTCATGGATCACTTTTTCCAAAATGGCCCATTTTGCACCCCTTCCCGCCTTACCATCAGCAGCTGCATTGGTACCGATTTTCATCCATTAAATTTTTAGGCTTCATGGTATCCCCACACATATAGTATCAGATCGTGAAGTGCAATTTACCTCCCGCTTTTAGAAAGGTTTTTGCAAATCCATGGACATTTCTACGAAGTTCTCCTCAGCCTATCAGCTGCAGACTAATGAGCAGACAGAGAAAATCAGGCCATGCAGCACCAGCACCAAGGAATCCCCATTCTACATTGTCTACAGCAAACACCCTCGTCTCCTGGATTCTATACCTGCTCTGAGGAAGAACATCCGTTGCAAAGTCCCTTCTCTGAAGTTTGCTCCACGGTTCATTGGTTCTTATTGGTATTTCATCCCAGGTCAACCCCCTTTGTTATAAGCTACGCCTGCCTCCACATTTCAAGCTGCCCAATGCTTTCCATGTGTCTCTACTAAAGCCGTTGGTCCTGAATTGCTTTTCTCATCCCTTTCCGCAGGCTAATCCTGCACCCAATTCTTCTCAAGAATACGAAGTCCATCAAATTCTGGATTCCAAGTTTTCTCGCAAAAAGTTAATGCACCTATTTGACTGGAAAGATTTTGGTGCTGAGGGGAGATTATGGGTTTCAGCTACAGATGTGTCTGCACCTCTTCTTGCCTTTGTTTGCTAAGAGGTTTCATCTTCACTTTCCCCTTAAACCTTGACCTCGGCGGGTGCGGAAGCCCTGTAAAAGGAGGAGTGGTAATGTCACACTTACATTTTCCTCGCTGAGGCATCTCTCTCCTGCACATGCGGGCAGTTCTGACTCTGGGCGTGCCCCTGATCCCATGCTTTATCAGTTTCACTGAATCCGCTGGCCAGTTTGAAAATAGCCTCCTAATCATCCCTGACTATTTAGCGAGCTCACACAGTGCACTCAGTGTTCGTGCAATGTGTCTCCACTGGTGCAGAGCCCCCAGTTCTGTTGAGCTAGTTCCGTTCACCTGTTGGCTAATTCAGTGCTTCCTCTATCCAGCTCCTGCGTTAACCCCTCTTTATCCAGTCTGTTGGTTCCCAGACAACTTCCCTGTGCTGTTCCAATGTTCCTGTCTGTCTGTGGATATCCAGATAACTGGAGTCACCAGTGCCTCCTGTTGCTTCCAGTGTCTTCTGTGTTCCCTGTGCCCGCAGTGGCCCCTGCCCCTGTGGTCTCCTGGATTCCTGGCAATCGACCCCTGGTGTGTGACCTGACCTCTATTGCTTCCTGTTTGCCTCAACCCTGGCCTTCCTCAACTATTCTTCCGCTTTGTGATTTGGTACCGTGTAACCGTGGTAACCTTGGTGTGCCCAGGGACCGCAACCTGGCAATAACCAGCGGTGCAACATCCTCATTATCAGAGGCTCTGGGGAAGTCCTTGTTACTACTGGCAATTAGCCTGATGGAGTGTGTTTTTTAAGGATTTAATCCCCTTTCCTATTGCTGTGTCGATCACCTCTTGAATAGTGGGCTTGAGAAGCACCGCTACTACCTCTGCCAGTTGTGTATGTTCTGTTGGGAGTTGGTAGGACTCACCCTCTGTGTCTTCTGGCCCTGAGGCACAATGTGCAGTGGGGCTGTCGGCCATCTTACATTTTGGCGGGTTAATCCTTTGTCACTGTTTCCCCGGAGCTGGGGATCTGATGACATTAGTTTTTGCAACAAATTTTTCCATCCACTGATGGTAGATATGCTTCACCGGTGTTTGGTGGTGTAGGACGGGTTATAACTGGCGTATATAGATTATATTAACCTAATTATATTAGTGAGGGGAGCCCTCAGTTATTTCTACCCACACATGCAAAGTCAGAACTGGAAGTCCTGTATGGGACTATTTATGGAAAATAAAATAACAATGTAACTAAAAAGAACAAACACAAAATTAAGTTTGGAAGCACTATAGTTTCAACCCAAAAAAATTCTTCAGAAGCATAGACTGTAAATAGAAATGCACACAATCATATACATTAAATGATATCATTTTAACCATGGCCAACTATTATCTCAAACTGATGCCAACATCCCAATAAAGTACCATGCACAACGTTTATAAAAAAAGAGTAAGGGACTTTTAGGCATCATGTCTCAATCGAAAACAATAATTTTTTATTTTTATTATTGTTTAATATTAATTTTTTGAAACCATTGTTTGAACATTGTGTATTTGTCTCAAAAGTATTCTGAAAAAGCAGATGTGATCTGTGAAATGCATTGATACGATACAATTTCAGACAGCACTTGTAATATACATTATGATAGACTGTTTTTATATGAGTGGTATGTAGAGAATTTTTGTGGCTTTATTTTTTTTTTTTTTTTTTTTTTTTTTACATTTACACTTTATTGATAAGGTTCAAGGACATTATAGTTTACAGACAGTACAAGAATCACAAAAAAAACAGTTGCACAAAAATCCAGTATGCAAACGTGAGGAATTATCTGACATAGAAAAAATTATAACACCAACATTTGAGTACACACTGAAAATTTCCAGACCAGGACTCAACTAGGATTTTTAAAATGGAAAAAGTGGGGGGAAAAACCACTAGGAAAATAGAAGAGGCACTAATATGTTGGGACAGAGTAGGTGGAGGGGGATATAGGGAGTAGGAAATGGGGAACTCAGTGCTGAAGTGAGAGCACCAGAACAGTAAATGAGCAATGCATCAGTTCATGCAGCGGGATCTTTTCCTTTTATTGGGATCACGGTTATGTGGACTTCCAAGATGTCTTTAAGTACCTGGCACTGTGGGGATAGATTATTAAAGGCCTCCAAATGTGCATTAAGTGATGGTAGGATGGTTTTATAATTTTTTAACGTCAAGCCGTCAGGGCTGGGCGCCTTTCCAGTAGCCAATGTTTTTATCGCTCAGGAGAGGTTCTCTGAGGAGATAGGCCTGTCTAACGACTGTCGGTGTTGGTCAGTGATGGAGAGCATCCCAGCATCAGTCAGGTAATTTCGTATCAGGTCAGTTCGAGTCCCACCTAGGGGAGAGCCCTGGGGGAGTTGCAAATTGTAGAGATGTTCATAACATTTTCAGAACATATTGGAGATATCCCTTGGTATATGATGTACATGGTCCTCAGCGTCTGAAATCTTGGGTACGTACATTGTGGCTCTCTGCTTGCGTAGAGCATTAGCTAGACTCCTGCTGCATTTATTGTCGAATTCAAAAAATGACCTACGGCATTTGTTCAAAATAGCTTTGGTTCTAGAGTAGCATAGAGTTCGCAGCTGTTCTCCAGCCTGTTGTAACGTCAGTAGAGTATCTCCAGATAGATAAACCAACTCAAGATCATGAATCACTTGATACTTAATCACTTAATACGTGCGCTATGCTTAATTAGGATCCCCCTGACGAATAGTTTGTGTGCCGCCCATACCTTAACCGGGTGAAAATCTGGGGTGACATTCTCAGAGAAATACAGTGTCAATTGTGTAGTTACATGAGCAAGAATCAAGGGGTCTGCTAGTAGGCTCTCGTTAAACGCCAAAATCTATTTCCTCCCGGTGAGACCGAAATAGTTAGGTCCAATTCGATATGTGCATGATCCAATAGTGTGATGCTATTTATTCGTGAGCTCTCACATTTAGATAAGTCAGTATGACAGACTAACAACATGTCAATCCGGGAATAAACCTGGTGTACAGTAGAGTAATAAGGGAAATCCCGAGACGATGGGTGATAAATCCGCAAATATCGAATAACTGATGTTCACAAAGCAACTTACAAAGCTTCTTTGTTAGCGGGATATTGCCATTACTGCTGGATGTGCCCGAAGATACATTAAAAATGCACAGTTCCAGCTGTTTGTATCAAAAATAGTTCTCAGCCTCCCACAACAGGGGCTTATGGCACATACCCATCAGGGTATCTTCATTGGCTGTAAAAGGCCTCAGGCAGCTCCCTGAACAAATTAGGATCACTATTGCTAGTCTATATAAACATCTTACAGCAAGACATTGGTATACAAACACCTTGCAAAATGTCGCCCCCTGCAGCCATTGACAAAATAAATTGCATTTAAACGAAATGAACCAGAGAAAAAAAAGAAAAACAAAACTCAATCCAATCCAGATATATATATATGTAGCTCCAGAAGAGGGCCTCTGAGAAAAAGGCAGATATGGGCATAAAATCCAGGGGTCAAAAAAGAAAAAAAGAGTCCTTGGTTTAAAATACTTTGTTCCAAAATTCGACAGCTGGAAGTTATGGGGGTGGAGAACCTATTAGTTCTCACCGACCCTCACTGGATGGGGTGAACGTTGGCGTCTGCCAGAGATAGAGTGCACTTGATGTCACTTGAGAGTGCCAGCCAGTCGGGAACCTCAATCGCCTCTGTATTCAGGAATTTGAAAAGGTCCGGTAGCTGGTTGTGGGAGCGTAGGGAAAACGTTGTGGAACCTTTGCGTACTAACAAGCTTTTCTGAAAATATCTTCCTTTACTTTATAAAAGTGGACCCTGCAGATAACATCACAGGGCAGTTCAGAGTCTGCTCTTCTCGGACCCTTGGACACAGAACATTGCAGCTTTTTATGAGAGTCCTCTATAACTTGTAAACGAGTTGCCAATGTATTGGAATCAGATTCTAGGGTAGACAGTCTTGTATCTAAGGCAGAGGTATGTTGGCGAACTTCCTCCAATTTTCTCCAGAGGGCACCCTTCAACCTGGCTGCCAAATTTTCAATATCTGCTTTAGTGGGTAAGGTGTGTAGAATCAAATTAATATCAACATAGCTGGCTGGAGGTATGGCAGAGACATTAGAAGGTGTGCCAGCACTGGGGTGAGGTGGTCTGACGGCATATGCATCAGCACTAGGTACAGCAGAAGATGGTGGGCCCCTGACCTGAGAGGGGGATCGTGGCTGTAATGCTTTCTGGACTGCTGCCAGGGCTGCTGTGGTGATGCTGAGGAGACTGCATGGAAGACCAAGGGGAGGCAGAGGGATCCGCCTCAAAAACAGATGCCTCAGACCTGACATCAGAGCCTTGGGGGAGTGTGAGTGTGAAGGTGTCACTAGGGTGGCCATGGGAGAGTCTCTTACCTCTCTGCACACTGCTCCCCTCCAGTTGCTGTTCCACGTGGCTTGGAGAGTCCTGTGTCAGCACCATCTTGGGGAGTTCATTTTAGGGCCTGGCAAATGAATGAGCAGAAGAGCTGGGGAAACTGTTGAATCTAGCTAGGCACAGTTTTATTGGCCATGTTGGAGCATTTCTAAAATTACCTTTGAGTATATATGGAAAAAGAATACCTAATATTTGCTCCTGTTATAATATTTGTCAGCTTTTCTGTAAAGGTATGAATGGAGCGGTGTTTTGTGATTGACGTGAAAGTGTCACACAGCTTGCACTTTCCTGCTGGGGCATGTAGCTCCAGCACTGTGATATATCATTTTGTGTTGTTTGTTGTATTGTATTGTATTGTATGTTGTATTGTATGTTGTACCTTTGCTCTTTGTGAGCATTGAGTTTGACTCCCCTTATGATGTTCTTGCCTCAGAAAAACGCAGCTGTCACCCACCCAGCAGCCAGCATAAATTTAAAGGTTTGCAGTTGTCAGCAAATACATTGTCTAGAGTGGCAGCATGACTTTATCTAAGATTACTGGAGGCTGGATTAAGATTCAGAATGCAAATTAATGTCTAAACTGAAAACCATGTAGCTGAAAACTGCATGTAGTGTTTTTTCAAGTTCCTTCTAAAGTTGAACTAAACTTACAAAGTAAAATATTGCAAGCAGGTAGATTCTTTATTGCTGTAGGGACAGGCGATGTTCCTTCTGCAACAAAACAATCCTTTCTGCTTGTTCACAATTTTTTTCTTTCCTCACTTTGATGCACGTTTTGACATTTTCACCCATTTCTTTTCCAGGTTTGGAATTTTTGGCCATCTTGAGTAGCCAGGCTGAAATGCCGTACCTCCCATACGTGCACACAGGAGTTTATTCCTTTCCATCAGGCAATTATGCTGGGCATGCACAGCTCGTTTTATATTACGGAAAAGTAAGGCAGGTATGTTTTTTTACTAATAAAACAAAAACATTGAAACAAAGTAAAGTTAGTTTAGCTTCAACCATTCCAACTGCTTACTGGTATGATAACAAATTGCTATGATATAATATGTATTTTTGCATATATTTGGCTGCAAGTATTGCAGACTGACAAACACTATATTATGTTATTTTAGTTAGTATATTGTACAGGTAAATATGTGGTAAATTGCTAAGGTATTTGTTTTCATTCAATAGATTTTTATTGAAATTTGTACATATTTAAACAAGAAAAGAAACAAGCAACATATATAGATCAGACAATGTAGATAATTGTAGCACCCCAAGATTATTTATGGATATTTATAGATCTATGTAGATAGATATATGTGTATTTATAATGTATGTAGATATGTGTGGGAATGTTTATGATCTGTTTCTTTCTTTGTCCAGTCCCTTTACACAAAGGACAATAGACAAACAGACCATCAGACAGATGCAAGGAAGTTCCCATGATAGAGGTTTACCACTAGGGCCTTAAGGGGTAATAAACCAGTCAAGCCTGGGTCAGCAGGAGATGGATGAATAGCTGGACAGATGGGTTGGGGTGATGACCCAGATGGACCTTTTTAGTGACACCTAAAATTAGATGACCCTGCCTGGCTTCCCATATCAAAATAGCTAGGAGGTCTAGTAAATTCCTGAAGTTAGATTAACCAATCCCAGTCTAGGGCATGTCAACCAATAGTCATCTTACAGATCACACCCTGTAACCAATCCAAGAGCAGCAATGATACCTAACGGGAATTACCTATATAAAAATGGGAACTGAGATGATAGAGATCTCTTGCTCTTCTTCTTAGACCCTCTTAGACATCTTAGAGGTAAGCTCTTGGAGATCTCCTCTGAAGAAAGCAGGCTCCTGAGGTACCCATTACCATTTTAGCAGATAGCTATAAGATATTCCTGATTGCATTCTTATGGGTGTCTATATTATTATTGCATTGTTTTGCTATTTTGTAATTACTGTATTATGTACTAGTCATTATTAGATTACTAAAGGGGTTTACCTACTAACAATCTTATTTTCATTTACTGTATACTTTGTTGATTGAAGTTCCTATAGCTAAAGTATAATAACCAATATTGCTGTGCATTTTATGTTTCAACTTGTTTCTTAATTAAACTGTTTGAATGACTAGCTATTATTGGTGCATAAACCTTCATTTATTGAATATATATGTGCATTGATAGGGTGATATAATAACCATATTTATGGAGATAATATTCCTAACCAACATAATATATCAGCTAAGTAATCCTATTAACCAAAAAAGAAGAAAAAAAAAAACATTGAATATCTGTTAGCATATTGAACATGTAAATATAAAACAATGAATAGCATTGGGTACATATCGATATATGAAAGGTATATTTAATTACTGAGTTCCAATAAGAACGTAATGATTTACAAGACCAAAAGATGTGAGGGAGTGAGCCTATTTCTCAACAGTTTCTCCAGCATAGAGGCGAATGGGACACATACATTTTAGAGAGTTTAATTGAAGTGAAATAACAACAATGTATAAACCGGGGAATACGTTCCCAGCGATTAGCGCATTTAGTTGCTTTAATGGTGGAGAGTATGGCTATATTGATTGGATCTTTGATAGTGTTCAATTCATTTTTCCATTTACACATGGCTGGAGTTTTAGTTAAAGTTAAGTTGTTGGATGGAGTTTGGTATAATAAGGAGATGCCCCTGGATTGGCTGGTCAAATCATTAGGGAATCCAATAAATTGAGCATTTAGAGGAGCTCAACAGGAATTGAATGACAAAAATACAATAATCTTTTTTGAGGATGTCATTTGAATATAGGTAATGTATGAAGTTTCTATTACATGCCTTCCAATATTGTAAATCAATTGAAGCAATAATGGTTTGTAGTAATCCCTAAGGAATAGGAAGATTGTGAGTTGTGATAGCAGACTGGTTCCCATTCTATTCTGTTCATAGACTGACAAAGTAAAAGAGGTTATAGGGTGTTTTGGTAAGTAAGCAGGTAGGTAGGTGTATAATGAACATTATAAGAGATTGTTGAGGGGATTTAGGGGAGAAATAATTAGTTTCTATGTGTGCCCCAATTTGTTAGACTAGGGGGTCCACCAGTAGTATGGTTGTTTTACAGTAGTTATACAGGTATGGGAGACCCAATCCTCCTAGTTTTTTATGTTTAAATATTATAAAGGAGGCACATCTAGGCATTTTATGATTCCATATAAAGGATTGAATGATTTCTATAATTTTAAAATGGGATTTATATAGCGCCAACATATTGCGCAGCACTGTATATTAAAAAGGGGTTGCAAATGACAGACATAGGAGGAGGAGAGGACCCTGCCCAGAAGAGCTTACAATCTAGAAGGTGGGGGGAGTCTCGAACAATTGGAGGAGAGATTTGCATTGGTGGGAAGTAGTAAGGATTTTAGGAGACACTAGAAGACAGGTAGGCAAATTTGAAAAAATGGATTTTAAACTCTTTTAAATGAGCTTCAGTTTTGAATAAATTGGTGGAACATTATAACCAAACCCAACCAAACCAAATGGTGGGGGAAAAGCCTGAAATGGGGACATTTTTTCTAGAACAACTCTCTGGGTTGAAAAAGATTTACTGTTTTCTTCTGTTGCAGCTTTAAGACAGGAAGGGAAAGAAATCTCCTTTGCAGACAGAAATTCAATGACCCAATAGGGGGTTAACCCTTCCTTGTTATATACAAAACAAAAAATTTACAAAATAATAAAAATAAATAAAAAATCATTAACAAAGAAAATAAAAATTATAACAAAAATGAAAATAATTTTTTCTTATACTTAAAGGTTTTTTCTACTTCTAATTTTGCAAATTGTGTCTCAAAAAATATTCTGTGATTGCTACTTTTTCTTTACAATTGGCAATGCAAATAACATTTTATTTTTATTGATTTCCCCCTTTTGCAATTCAGTAATAGTGGCAGTAGTTTTTAAAGGATACATCACCAATGTGAAATATTGAAAATGAAAATGTCTTTCCAAGCTGTCAAAAGAAAAGGTGGAAGACTTTGTAAAACGTAATAAACATCCAAAAGTGCATTTAGGGAAAAATTTTATTGCTTAGGACACACTAAAAAGAAAGTTGATTTCAGCTCAAAAATGTCATAGCTGGGTTTTCAGAACAAATGTTCTGTCTTTTTTGCCCTTGGCACTTAAGAAGTTTAGTATGATAAGTCGAATGAAACAGAAAATGGTGGGGTAGCAGGTTAATTTTTGGGCTAGAAAGCTAGGTTATGTTTAAGGCTTTTATTTATCATATAATTACCTCTTCAAATGCTTGTATCATTTAAATATAGGCTTGAACCATATATGAAGACTAGTTTTTAGAAACAAAATATTAGGAGCATGGGCTATGCTATGTGAATAATTTAGATCTGCTTGAACATGTAGTGTAAGTTACTAATAATATTACTTTACCAAAACTTTAGATGAATAAAAAAAGCACAGAATGACTAATCTGTCGAAACTAGAAAAGCAGGCACATTGGATTTTTTGGGGACCGCATACAAAACTACTGGTTTTGTCACTTATTAACCTGCCTAAATAAACACATAGCTCACTTGATATCTTATTTTCATCAGGATTGGTCTATGAATGTCCCATTTCAGCAGTTCAATGCTCCTACTATACCAATGTATACAAACAGACTGTACTTGCCTGACCATTTTATTGGGAAGACTTTTAATGTCTCCAGTGAAAGTAAATTTTCTTTATTTGCTGCAGTTATTTTAATGGTTTGCACTTGTTGTGTCTTTTCCTTTTATTAGACCTTACAAAGACATTCTTTGCTTAGCAAACCTTCATATACTATTATTTTATATATTTTTTTTTAATTTAAATGTTCCTAGCTGTAGTTATACTTCTAACCATAAAGCAAGGCCATCTTTGTTGAACACCGTGATAAAACGTTTTTTCCTAAACACTGTGGTATGCTTCATTGATGAATAACATTGCATTATGTATATCTAGGTATTATTTATGGAAAAAATACCCAAAGAAACTATTGTTATAAATGTAGATGATTTGAAGAAGACCTTATACTATGACCTAAGAATGTCTGTATGATACAGTTCACATATTACAGAGGTTTTTTTGTTTTAACATAATTTAACATAAATGCTTACTATACTACCAAGCAAATTCAATATTTGGAAGCTGCATTTTAGCTCCTAGATAATGGGGTAGATTTAAGTAAGAAACCAATGACAGTAATAATGACATACCTAATAAGTAAACAGAAACACCATCTGAACCCATAAAATGAGTGTTTAAAGTGAACACTACATGTTTTTGTTGCTCTTATTACAGATCATGCAGTCATTTAAGTATTTATGGTAGTTAGGCTTCATAGGGAAAAAACTCACATTGCAGATCTAGCAAACTGTTTTCGAATTGATTATATTTGGTTGATTGTCTCGGAAAAAATCCAACAGTAAGGTAACTCTTTCACAATGGACTTTGAGTGAGGTTTCCCAGTGTGAGTGATTAAATAAATAAAAAAATGCATGTGATTCACATTACCTGCTATAGTTCCAATAAAAAACTTATATTTCTTTACAATAATTCACTTATGTATCTAATGTACAAAGAAAATGTGCAAAAACATGTAAAGCTGGCTGTTGTGTAGCAAGAACCCTCTAAAACTTGTACATTACCCACTAAATTTAATGATGAAGGCCATTTGAGACATAGGGCATGATTTATTAAAGCTCTCAAAAGCTGGAGAGGATACACTTTCATAAATGAAGCTGGGTGATACAGAAAAACAGGGATGGATCTGGTCCTGGAGTGAAAAAAATTGCTAACAATTAGCAAATGACTTTTAGGAAATCCATTCCAGGTTTGCTGGATCAACCAGTTTCACAGATGAAAGTGTTTCCTCTCTAGCTTCAGAGCTCTGGTGGTGCTATATACACTATAGTGTAGAAGCAGGGGGTTAATAAATGTTATATCTAGGTGTATAATCTGATCTATAACAGTGAATATTGGTTCACTGAACGTTTTTTTTCTCAGTCTTTAATCTTTATTGGTATATAAATTGGATACAATGAAAACAAAGGGATTATAGAATGTTTGAACATTAGTATAGCAAATAGTATAGCAAATATTAGGGGTTGAGAGATTGCTTAGCAAAAAAATAAGGTCTAATACAGTTTTAGTGATTGAGGGAATATCTGGTGTTTTCCACAATCGTAAGACTTGTAATTTGGCTACTATGAGTAAATTAATTATAGGGATTCTAGTCTGTACAGGGAGGGGGGTTCTAATCCCAAGTAAAGAATGGCCATGTCAGGGGAAGTTTTAACAGGAAGACAGGTTACCTCCGTAACTACATGAAAAATAGAAAGCCAAGGATTTTTTTGCTTTTGGATAAAGAACATCTAGGATGTTTAGAGTGCCATATGAATAAATCATACAGTCATGGTAAAAATATTGGCACCCTTGCATTTATGTCAGAAAATGAACCATTTCTCCCAGAAAATTGTTGAAATTACAAAAGTTTTGGTTTTGTCATATTTATTTCTTTTGGCACTGGAAGAACACAAAGCAGAGAAAAAAAACATTCCACACAAACTGTCAAAAATAGCCTCAAATTATTGCCAACTTATTACTTGGTAGCACACCCTTTGGAAGAAATAACTGATGTTAATCACTTTTCTAACAATCAATGAGTTTTTTACATCTCCTAGATCTGTCAATTCCTGAAATGTTTCATCTGCCTGTGTTCGTTTATGGGCCTTATCTAGATTCCTGATTTTGTTTCCCAATGATGATATTTCTTGTTGTCTGATCTTTTTATTTTTTGTTGTCCAATGCAAAAAAATGCCTCTTAATACACTTTTATGTGCTGTCCAGACCATGGCTGGGTCAGTGGGGGGAATTGCATTAAAAGCAAAGTATTCTTTCAGTTTTGTTTCTACATCAAACATTGCAAGACATTTTGTTTTGGCTGGGTCATTGGCCTTGAGACTTTTAAAGCATATAATATTTTTTGAACACCTCAAACAATACATTTAGAAATAATCCAATGATTTGTTAATTTATAATTCATTCATTCATTCACCGTGCTCCACAGAAAGTGTTGCTGGGATGGTAAGTACATAAGATCAGTCAGTTGGCTTAGGCAGAAGCCTATAGTATATGAAGGGGCTTGTTTTTAGCCAGCTTAAGATGTGCTCTATGCGGCTTTTTACTCAGGAGGTTGTGGCTGGAGGAGCTAAGATGGTCGCCTCTATCTCCATATTACATGAAGGGAATGAAGTTCCGGCTAGAAAAGAACTTACTGCGCTCCGGTTTTGATGCTTCAGGGCTGAAAGTTGAGCACTCGCGTTCTCCTGGTATTTTTGCATAATGTCCAGCTTGTGGGGATCCGAGTAGGAGATTTTTTCTCCGATTTTGCAGTCGGTGATGCGGGAGCTCTGTGTCTTGCTGCCTCCGGCTTAATGCTCCACGATTTGTGTTTTTTTTAATTTAATTTAAGTTTAATATTAAATTCATTAAATTTTAAACATATTTCGGTGAGTTGTGCCTAAGAATTATGGGCCTACAATATACAAAAAAATTCGATGCAAGATAAATGTTTTTCATGCGTTTCCATGCTTTTTACGTGGAAATACAGAGTGAATTAGAATGCTAGGGGGATTAATGCTGTTAAACTCAACATGTGTCAATAATAAGGGTCTGCATTGGATATAGTACCTTGGAGAAGGACATCATTTTAATGAGATGACGTCTACGTAAAAGAGCTGTTCCCACATCCTCAGCTCGTGTTGGATTTTGGATGTCAGTGCTGGGTATTTCAATCTATACAGAGATAAGGTATCAATATGTATGCCAAGGTATATAATTTTGTCCCTGCAAAGTTTGCATGGGTTATGTTCGTTTCCTGCCTGTGAAGTTGAGAGGGGCATTGGGAGAATGTTAACTATTTTAAACATTCATCTTAGTACATCCTAAATATTACATTTCAAGGTATATCTACAAGCCAGCATTCATAGGATGCTAGTGTAAATATGATTCTAGTTCATTGTAATTACAATTAGTTGTTATTTAATTTAAGGCCTGCAGTAATGGGTATTAAAAATGTAAGCATAGGATTTAGAGTATTCTGCCAATCACAATAGGAACAGATTACTGGCTATATGCCAGGGCCTTCATCTGCAATACCACTAACATATCAAGTGAAGAAACACCACAGAAAGATAAGAAAGACCCTGGAGGGCTAACCCATTCTGGTCTACGGAGAATTTGTTGTTTGGAAGGTAAATACTATATATATATTTTAAGCCTCAGCCTCCTCCTGTTTCAAAGTAAGCATATTACTGTCCTGCAAATATTTATTAATACATTCAGTTCTAGAGAGTGCAATAGGATTTAAGTAACTGGTCCGCTATATCCTTTGCTAAGTGTAAAGGATGTCTACTGCAGTCCTGGAGTTTTTCAATATGAGTGAATGACTTCTCTTCCCTAAGAGTTCTCGCCAGAAATGTACTACTTTTGTTACCATGCTTGTAATACAATTTAGTGAAAATTTAGAGAGAGTTAAATCTCATAGCTTGCTTCTCAATAATTGCTTTTAATTCTTGAGCAGCTTGTGTCAGTTTTTGATGGTCCCTAAGTGTTACTAAATGCTTGGGGGCTGCCTCCATGTTAGCTATATGTCTGGTTGGCTCATTCAGTTTGTTTTGTCTTTCATGTTCTTTGAGTGTACCCAATTTAATCAATTTACCTCTCAAAGTGCATTCATGGGCCTCCCAGGTTTTAAGTGGAGAAACATCTGGGGTGTTGTTTTCCAAACATATAAAGACAGGCCCGGAGTGTAGTGAAACATAGAGGAGAGCCTGCATAATTGGGGATGGGAAGGTAGCAGGCAAGGAAGTGGTTAAGGATTTTGGGCGGACTGGCTAACAGTTGAGGAAGGGAGGGTTGAAGGTGACTTAGAATTGAGGGGGGTAAACAAAAAATTATAAAGTTAAGGTTGTGGAGGAGGGTGGGGGGGAAAAATTGTTAGGAGGGCAGCGTAGAGAAAATTGTCCTGCCCAAATGGTATAAGGGTTACTGTTTTGCGATGAGGTCCTTGGGAGTAGGTGGTTTTAGGAGTGGTATCAGTGGAGGTTGAGGATCCTTCTTTTGTATGTGGTTCCCTGGATTGTGGTAAAGTGATGGTTATGGTTGGCGTGTTTGGGGTGAGGACTCCATAGTATTAGGTGGTGGTACGGCTCGAAACATATATATATCCTGATGGTGCAGGTCCAAAGGAGGGGTTTGTTTGCCTGGGAGAAGGCCCTCCAGGACCGGTAACCTGATAGTTTTAATAGGTTCTTGGGATATTGTAGATGTTATGATTGATAAATTTATATGTTGGTTTATTTATGTTATTTATGTTAATTATGGTATTAAAATATTGGTTAACATGTTTGAGTATAATTAAAAGGTATTTAAAGGTTATTTATGTTTTGTAATAAAACAGTCTATGGGCCATTTAACCAATTTTGAGTCTATTATATTGGGGAATTAAGGGGTAATTTGAAGGGGGGAGAGTGGGGGTGGCGGGCAAATGGTGGTTGAACTTGAATGCTAGTCCTCCGCTCTGTCACAGTCATGTTGTAGGGTCTTCTCAATGTGTGAATGTATAAAAATATATATTCAACAGTGTTGGATTCAGTTTTCAAGTCCACTGTTTGGTCCTATTCTGCTTAAAAGAATTTTAGTTCTAGTTTCATGGACATATGCAGTGTGTATACCACAATAGAGGTTTAAAAGAGTTAATCACGGCATTATGTAACTGTGTATATATAAAAACTATGAGTGGCATTTCATTAAATGTAAAGATGGGAAAAAAAACTAAAACTAAAATGTTTTATTAATATGTAAATTGGGGTACAATTAACCTGTGTTTACTTGAAACATTTGTTTATGTTTCCTTTTACATTTTCCTACTTAGGATTACACACTTGCAGTAAACACTAGCTCACATTCCAATTAAATTATGTCCAATAACACTGTATTCCACCCTACATTTTATGTGATTCAAGTGTTCAGTCCCATTATGTGTGCATTGGTGCCATTTAAAGGGGTCTAATGTGTCACAGTTAAAAAAATCTACATGAGATTTCATCAGGGAGACTAATAGATTCAGTTGAGAACCACTGAATTATCCAAAGACTGCCTTTTCATTGTATCACATCCAGGTGGTCAGTTTTAAATCCCCTCACCCACTTTTTTTGGACATTAGGGGATTAGTTATAGATCGATGTTTCAAATACATGGTTTTTGTTTACGCATGATTAGTTCATTGAAACTAAGAAAAAATACTTTTCAAAGTGAAAAAAAAAATGCAAAAATAATTATATATAAATATATATATATATATATATTTGCTTGCATTTGTTTGGCATTATCAGGACTTCAGCTTATTTACTTTCCATCATAAAAATCTATCATAGTACATCACTCAGTATTTTATAGTTCATGGCCTAGTTACAGCAGAAGGAAGTCTGTCTGCCATATATATATATATATATATATATATATATATATATATATATATATATATACCGTATATATATATATGTGTGTGTGTGTGTGTGTGTGTGTGTATACTATCATTACTATTGTAATAGTATCATTACTATTACCAAGTTGTTATCAACACAGATGAGATGTGTTTCTGTTAAAGTGAAAAAAGCAGCATTACTTTTGTTACATTTTTGCTCCTCACATACATGCATTTTGCAATGAAGAATTATGCATACTGTAAGGACTTAGGCAGTTTGTACAAACAACCTTTACAAAGCAGGTGTATTACACATCCCCTTAATCATTTGGTATATTTACTGGTGTAAAAATTAGGTTTTTGACTAACAAACCAATACATTTTTAAAACTCACATTTGCGATTCCTTTTACTTCACATCAAAATTACATAGCAATTGTTAAATCAAAATTAAAATTCCTAGTATAATGCAGATAAAAACATTAGTAATAAACATTAGAATAGTGCTCCACAGATTTTTTTCCCATGATTTCAGATGTTGTGCATTTGAGACAAATATTTAAAATCATAGAAAGGTGTTTACTTAGGCTATGTTCACATTGGTTATGAGGTTGCAGTGATTTAGTGCTTTCTCACGCCAGGGAACTGCTTCCTCTCGGGCAGCAGCTCCATATAGAATGAATAGTGAGTAGTACTATTGTTTGAGCGGCCAGCAAGGTGCAAGCCATGGGGAGCTTTGTGGGATCGCTCGATCAGGCTTTATAATACATCTAGCACACTTTTCTTATGCTTTAGGTTTAACCATATTATGCTTGGATTGTCTTCAAAAGTAACTAACATCTAAACATTTTTTTTATATTGTAGACCTGTAACTTACTGAAATACAGTTAGGTCCATAAATATTTAGACAGAGACAACTTTTTTCTAATTTTGGTTCTGTACATTACAACAATTAATTTTAATTGAAACAACTCAAATGCAGTTGAACTGCAGACTTTCAGTTTTAATTCAGTGGGTTGAACAAAAAAGTTGCATAAAAATGTGAGAAACTAAA
>NC_092861.1:106574367-106613996 GCF_032062135.1 Pyxicephalus adspersus
GGCAAAATCTACAGTTTGGTACATCATGGGAAAGAAACAAAGCACTGGTGAACTCAGCAACGCCAAAACTCCTGGACGTCCACGGAAGACAACAGTGGTGGATGATTGCAGAATCATTTCCATGGTGAAGTAAACCCTTTCGCAACAGCCAACCAAGTGAACAACACTCTCTAGGTAGTAGGCGTATCGATATTCAAGTCTACCATAAAGAGAAGACTGCATGAAAGAGTGCACTGCAAGGTGCAAGCCACTGATAAGCTTCAAGAATAGAAAGGCTAGATTGGACTTTGCTCAAAAACATCTAAAAAAGCCAGCACAGTTTCTTTGGACAGATGAAACCAAGATCAACGTTTACTAGAATGATGGCAGAAAAAAAGTATGGAGAAGGCTTGGAACAGCTCATGATCCAAAGCATACCACATCATCTGTAAAACATGGCGGAGGCAGTGTGATGGCTTGGGTGTACATGGCTGCCAGTGGCACTGGGACACTAGTGTTTATTGATGATGTGACACAGGACAGAAGCAGCCGAATGAATTCTGAGGTGTTACGAGACATACTGTCTGCTCAAATCCAGCTAAATGCAGTCAAATTGAGCATGCATTTACCTTGTTGAAGACTAAACTTCGGACAGAAAGCCCACAAACAAACAGCAACTGAAAGCCGCTGCAGTAAAGGCCTGGCAGAACATTAAAAAGGAGGAAACCCAGAATCTGGTGATGTCCATGAGTTCAAGACTACAGGCTGTCATTGCCAGCAAAGGGTTTTCAACCAAGTATTGGAAATGAACATTTATTTTTAGCTTTTTAATTTGTCCAATTACTTTTGAGTCCCTGAAATGAAGTGACTGTGTTAAAAAAAGGCTTAAATTCTTCCATTTTTATGCAATCTTTTTGTTCAACCTAGTGAATTAAAGCTGAAAGTCTGCAGTTCATCTGCATTTAAAATAATTGTGGTAATGTACAGAACCAAAATTAGAAAAAAGTTGTTACTGTCCAAATAATTATGGACCTAACTGTATGTCTAAACAAGGGTCTAGTAGATATCCTGAATTTAATAAAGTTTGAAACACACAATCATGTAAGAAAAAAAAATTAATAAAATAAAATAAAAAAAAACCCCACAAAAATCAGCTTAAAAAAGAAAGCATAAATAAATCAAAAATAATGAAAATACTGAAAAATGCAATAATTCTGTACACTGTATAGTACTATATTTTTCTAAAACACCTCCCTAGTGTGGTAAATTTTAAAACGGGGCAGCACAGAGTCCAACTTCAAAGTCGGGGCAGAAGAACCGGGTTTCCTTCTGGATTTTTTTCCCATCCTCCCCTCTCTTGGAGCAGCACACTACACACATTCTTGCGTGCTTTTGCTTTCTTGGGGTTTGTGGAATGTATTCCGGAAAATGATGAGCACTCAGGTGTAGCTGGTTCACCGTGTAGGAAGCACGTCATCCAAGTTGATGTTGATTTGCATCCCCTTCTGGTGTTTGGTGTTTCACACATAAAGCTTTACAGATTTTCCTTATGCATTCAGGATTGGGTATAGGCCTGTCATTTTGTTTTTTGAATAGAATGTAAGCATTCCACAGACACTGTTCTACTAGAACCCTGGCAAAAGATTTTTTATAGTACTTTCTGTGTTGCTTTCTGACAGCTGGATAGAAAGTCATGGCCTGGTCTGCTCTGTCGACACCCCCTATTGTGCGGTTGTAGTTGATGACTACCTGGGGTTTCTGAACGTCCTTCCCACTTCTTGTTCTGGTTTGAACAGTGGCGGTGTTGTGAACAGTGCTCATCATGTAGACATCCTTCTTCTCATGCCATCGGAGCGCCATCATCTTTCCTTTCTGCCAGGCAACTTTATCCCCAGGCTTGAGCTTTTGTGCAGTGAAATTGGCTGGCAGTTCGTGCCGGTTAGCCCTAAGGGTTCCGTAGGCATCCATTTTGTTTTGTATCTGGAACTCTTAAAGCTCAGGGGACTAAAAATTGCCTGTAGTAAGACAATATCCTTGGTTCAGCAAAGGCTTAATAAGAGACATGACAGAAGACATTGCCACTCCAAGGGAACTAAATCTGGGGTCAAATTTTGTGCCTTTGCCTGTACATATGACAGAGTTCCAGATATATCCAGATTCGGATTGGCACAGCATAAAAGATTTTATCTCAAACCGTGCTTATTAAATAACTGGTAATTTTTAAAACTGTGATTGTGTATTTACTTTGGGTTTATTTTGTTTTATTTTGTAGTGGATTGGATACAGGAGTTTGCATTGAATCCAATACAAAATATTTAAATTTCCCGCCACGTCGACGGGCACATGCACCAACGTCATCAGGAATCGCCGAGGGACATGTCCGGGAAGACGGGCATCTGACGCTGGAGACGGGCATTGACGCTGGAGAACTCTGCCGGAGGATGGGATCTGATGACAGTACACTGGAGGATGCCAGCGGCATCAAGTAAGCAACGCTTGATTCTATTTTTAGCTACCCCGAGCCTAGTTCAGGGTAAAGCAAGTTTTTTTACCCCGAACTAGGCTCGGGGTAACAGCCCAGGAGATTAAACCACAATTGCTCCCAGCTGCTCATTTTCCCAGCTCGGAAATGAATATATATTTTTCTTTCCTGTGCAGACCCCCCAAACAATTACCACCAAACCATTAATTAAAAACCAGGGACTCCATACCAGAGATTTGTCCCTAATATCATAAGTATTATTAATCAACCAGCACACTTCCCATGAAACCTCAACCACCACAGCGCCAGAAGCAAGACACCTCCAGACCTGCAATGCCCTTTGAATCCTGTCTTGAAGGCCCAGAAACCATAAATCAGTACCCACATCAGTTAAATGCACCCCATTGGACCTTAAATATATTCCTGTCTCAACCTCCAATACCCTATGCCTTACCACCAAACCCCTGTTCCGAACCACAAACCGGCCGACGTCCCTATTTAACTTCTTACGGGCCTTAATCAATCTTTCCACCGACCTCCTCTCCTCTCCAATGCAACCTACCCACAAAATCGGACCACGTCATTATGAAATTTGTAAAGGCAGTCCGCAGCCTCAAAAAATCCCACTTAATGTCTCCGATCAACTTCCACACCAGCCTAATTTCCAAATCATTCCCACCAATGTGTAAAACCAACTCATTGGGCACCCTGTCCAACCTCACAAAGAGGTGAACTTCCAGCATGACCCTGCTCCATTGCAAACCCGGTATACTGAGCCATCAAAGCAGACCTGCCGCTCGGGGGATGCCCAGCTGCCTTCCTCCTGGATGAACAGCGGCTCTCCTTGCACCCCTCAAATCATAGGAATCACCTACGATCCAAACCAATACGGGGCAACCACCTGTAATAATAACAACATTGAATGCCCCAAGTTAACAACAAAACAACTCCAAAACAACCCCCTTTTCCCCAGCAAAACATCATGAACCAAACCACAAACCTCCCTTAAAAATAAAAACCCTAAAAACCCCTCCTACAAAATCCCAACAACCCTAACATGCCCAAATGCCCCACACCACCTACCGCACCACAAGATGCGGGGGAATATACAGCATAAAACACTGGGACATCCACCGCTCAATGCATTTAACTACATCTTCTCATAACCCCCACTGGGCCGCTTCTGTGGCCTCTCCTATCTGAAACTCCTCATTCAACTCCTCATTCAAACCTTCTGCCTTTAAACATTTGCGAAACAACGCCAAAACTGGTACCTTGACAGTGCCTGCCCATCTGCATGTATTACCATGCTTTCTACCATCACCGGCATCTTCCCTTTTTCCAGCGAAGTCACCGTGCTGGCCCTTCTCGTGTTTAAAACATCTGGCAAGGCTGTGGGCCCCCCCGCACCCAGAACGACAGGCTGCCCCAAACCGGTACGTAACTTCATTGAATTGCCAACAAATACCCTTTTTTCAAAGGGCCAGGTACCCCAAGGCAATCTGGCCCCCAGCCCCCCTAAGAAAGGGCGAACTCACCACTCTCGCAGGCTTCATCAACTTCATCCAAAGACAGATGTCTTTGTGATCCCAACGAATTGACGGTGGAACTGCCTTCCGCTGCCGAGATTACTCGTCATGTCGGAGGCATGCCAACTGGCCATACACCCTGTGCGCCTCCCCTATGGCCAAGTAACAGAACAACGCCCAGCAATGCTGGGGTTCCAAAGGGACCACCACAAGGCGCACAACTGCCACAGCAATCTTCTGCCCGGCCACCTGAACTCTCAGACTGGGCGCAGATCACCCCCGACTCCCTCCTTCTGGACACATGGAGAGAGGCAGGCCGGACTTCTCTACCTCAGGCCACCCCCCTCCTCAGGCTCCGCCGTGGCTCAGGGTTCCTCCCGGCCTCCTTATCAACTGCAGGCAATGAGCCCTGAGCTGTAGGAGCCAGAGGGTCCCTTGTGGGGCTTCTGAAATGGTGCCGAGCCCTAGGGGGCTCAGGACTTAAGTGTGCCGGAGGCCTAGACCTCCGCTGCTGCCTGGCGTCCAGTCCCCCAGTCATGGGGACTGAAGCCACCCCCTGTAAAACTGAACTCACCTGCCCCTGGAGCAAACCTGGTCCCCGCGCCTAGGCAGCAGCCTGCAGTTGCATCAGAAGTGTTTCCACATCAGTTATGAGGTAAGACCATTAATATTTTGTGAAAATGTTTTCAAAAACTTTTCCAGCAAAACTGCAAAACTTTCCCTGCAGGCTGTCTCTCTCCGAAAAGACTCCCACTTCGTCTGCCTGACCTTTTAACTTTTTCTGCCCTCTCCTTATACCTCCTCCTTCTTTTCTCCCCCTCCTCCCCCTTAGCTCACTTCTGACCAAAAACCAAAACCTTATGCTGTCTACTCCTTGTCTACGCCCAGTCATGTCGGCTTCACCTATGCTCCTTTCCTCGCACATTATAGGCCTAACTTTGTGGACAAAAAAAAAATTGTATCATTATAAACAGACTAAAGGATCAATTAATCTACTGAACTTTTTGAAGTGCATTATACATTTGTAATTGAACAATCCACAAATAGGAGTGGTATTTATAGGGTTTAGACCATCTCCATAAACCTGAGAATGTATTTTATTATACAGTCACAACTGAAATCACATTAGGATACAGTCTAAATTAATTTAGCCAGGTAAAACCCAATTATTATTTCAATTGCTATTTGCATTTACATTTTCAATATCAATTTCATAGCTGTTATTACTTTAGCTACATAGAGCAAAAAAGCTCAGTAAACACTGCCTAAATAAATAAACCAAAAGAAAACCTTTAAAAGTAATTGTGACTTCCTATTTTTTCAACCTATAAATGAGTTTCTTACCTCACAAAGATTTTGGCTTCAGGGTTTTATACCAGTGATTAACTTAAGCGGTAGAAATTGAATTTCCATACATTAGTATAAATACATGCTAATTATCAGGCATTGAGTTTTTCTGCTCAGGCAAATTTTAATTAAATTCAAAGAAACTTGTGCCAGTCATACATCTTTCCAGCCAATCGTATCCATATTTTTCAGTATTTTCCACTAAGCTTCAGAGACCCATAATAATGTTTGCTGACATTTAATTTGAATGTTACTTCCTTACACTTGTCTGTCTAGTGGTTTTACCATGGTGAGTCACCTCTAGAGTATCAATTGATCTTGAACTTTGCTGCCCTGTTTTTAACAACTGACAGCATTAGATGAATATGTTATTAGTTTGTTGCTAACATGCACTGTAATAGCTATTGTCAGATGACACCAGGAGGAAAAAGTACACATTTCAATTGCAAAAATGACATTAAAGATAAGGCATTGAAGTCGCTACAGGTCATGTGGGAAGACAATACAAATTATATATATGTCATAGCCATGTATTACTGTAGTTTTTCATGCAGTGTTATGTTCAAAATAAATGTTTATTTTTTCTGTGAGTAGTTGCCTGTGAGTGTCAGGCAAAGCATTCATTTACAGAAAACAAGGCGATTGTTCAGTACAGAATTGCACAAGCAATTGATAAAGGTTTCTTTCTGTATTGTATATGTATACAGTACACAGTTATGGGATTAGTACTGAATTTTTTAGTCCTACGGTATATCCTCAAAAGAGCAGAAAGATCATCAGAAACAGAAACAGTCAGTAACTGGGTTCACATTAGAAGATATAATCCACAATGCCATTATTTGGCATATGAGATGTTAACCTGTGAAAGTTTTCATCCATCCATCCATATAGCCAAGAATGTAGAAGAGGGCATTGCCCATGTAACCCTTGGTCTCTCTTTTTCCTTTTGGACTAAAAAAGCAAAAAATTAATAAGAATAAAAAGAAAACAAAAAATGTAAAAGGAATTTCTAGAGATTTCATAAAATTACCTCTTCATCTATCAGACACTCTGTTCCAGATCCACAAGGTTTTTCGGACACCTGAGGAACTGCCTCTCTTAATGTGATTGTTACTTTAATTTTTAAATTGTTTTCAGTATTTTGTATTCTGTATTGTTATTATTTTTGAGCAGTGTATTTATAGGATCTATGTACTTTAGTTCAGCTGTTCTATGTTTCGTGTCCTTTCATTAAATTGAAAAAACAATAAAAATTTTCTGAAACAGAAATATTAAAGTGCAACAGGTACACAATGATATTTGAGTAATGTATATATATATTTTCTCATTGGTTAGATACCAGGTTGTTTTCCTTTTCACTTGAGCCACTGTTGATGTAGCTGAGCTTCAAGCCTTACACAACACCTGTTTAGCAGCAGTAAAAATTAAGTCTTAGAAGTGGAACTGGGAGGATGTACAGTGATCAGATTTAACATTTAGTAAAGTGACCTTGGGGTCTTTTGATATGGATCTTCCCAACACTGTGTAAACAACTTGAAACACAGCAATCCAAAATCTGCCTATCTATGGGCATTCCTACCAGATGTGAAACTGTGCCCATAACTGAGCACCCTCTGAAACATATTCCAGAGGAAGTGGCCGAAAATCTGCAGAGCCTGGCAGGCAGCATGTACCATCGCATTAATAATTTATAGTTAGGCTCGGTGGCAATACTATTGGGGGAGTATCTGGCTGTACTATCCCTTATTTGGCACCACATCTCATGGTCAAGTTTCATTTGTAGATCTGTTTCCCAATTGGACATATAGATAGAGAACCGCTGATAGAGAACCGTAGATTATCTTTATATTACCTTTAGGGTTGGGGAGTATTCTGCAAATGCTTTTAAAGGTGGTCATCATCAACGGGTTGGGTGCACTCTTGACCTAGATAATGAAATTCAGTCCGAACCCCTATTTCTCTAGTACATAAATAACATAGGGCCAAAGTACCATGTCAAATGGCTTATTAATGGCTAAAGCCAGTAGAAAGACTGGGCAACCTCAACTTTTAGCAAGATGAATAAGATGGGTTAGTTTCCGCACACTATCTGTTGCCTGCCTTCTTGGGATGAAGCCTACCTGATCCCTGCCAACCAGACTGTTTATCCCTTTGTTGAGACGAGCTGCCAGTATTTTAGCCGGGATTTTTGCATCTAGATTAAGGAGGGATAAAGATCTGTAATTAGACCATGCAGTAGTATCTGTATTTGGTTTGGGCAGCATACAGGTAGTGGCATAGCATTAGTGGCACAATAACAAGTGGTTCACAGATTATTGAAAGCTGAGGAGAAGCCTAATGCAATCTTCCAGTGAAGAATCAATTTAAAGATGATGCTGTATCTGACAAAAGCACCTCATCTTATCTATAAGGAGAACTCTATTAGGCATTTTGTATCTAAAAAGGCTAAACAGCACAGCATCATTATACTTTCACAACCTCTGCAGCTACTATCATGGGCATAACGTACCTTTTATAATATACTCATGTTTTGTTTATCATGACCATCTGCCTTGTCCTTTTTGTGCAGCATGTCTTTATTAGAGAAAGTTAGGAAACAAAATATTAAAAAAAATGATGCTATTTATGGTCTACTTTAAGTAGACTGTGCAATAAATCCTTGTAATATATAGATGGACACTGAAAAATGTCACTGCATATAGGCCACAAAGTAAACAAATGTAAAAATGAAAATGTTTCCAGTATATCGAGACTTCATGATCTTCAAATTTTAAAAGTGTATCCTGTAATCCCAATAAGCGAACAATGACGGACATCTATCGTGCTTATAGGGATAACCCTTATTTATGATTGAGCAGGTGGAAGGAATTTTGCAGGGCTTGGAAAGTCATACATTTCTCTATGTACAGGGAAATTATTTTCATGGCATGTTCATCTCCCCACTGAGAATCACACAATGTTTGAAATTTGGAGAACCAGAGGCGGACCTTTATCACATGCTTTGGCAATGTCTGAAAATACAGTATTTCTGGAGGTCAGCCCCCCAATATGCTTTATCTAGTTTCATGAACTATCTACTATTGTCTCCCATCTGATTTTTGGATACTAAAAACTACAGGGAGTGGGAATTGTAAGGGGTTGCGGAAAACTTTTACCTATCATAGCTTTAGTGGCACAAAAGTCAATTCTACATAAATGGGTGGGTCGGGACCCTTGGCATTTTCCTAGATAAACTGAAGCATGTTTTTCACATGGATTGAATTGAGGCCTCCATGGATAAAGACACTAAGGCCAATTGATTTTTTGGGGATGTGGGAGTCCTGAAATAATACTTTTCCTCGGCCCATGAAACAGCTTAGAGATCAACTTTTGAGCAGACCTTATGGTACATATATATCGTCTACTAGATATCGACCCTCCAATACTACTTTAAAAACTGAATCGAGGATGCATTTTAATCTTGATCTTTTAATTGTTATCCACTAGTTACACTTTTTCCTCCCCTGATCTTCCTTTTCCATGTGTCCTTTTACAAGGACTATATTGTAATATATGTTTAATGCTTTTTTTCTGTTATCTAATTCCTTCCCTTAAAATGTGGAGAAAATGTTTTTGATAGGGATTTTTATTGACTTAATATTTCGATTTCCTTTTTTTCTTTTAGGTTTAAAGTCTGGTATAAATAAATTCAGTTCTGGTAATTATGCATAGATAATATGCAGATTTATTAACAATACCAAATTATGTTTCTGGTCTAAATGCCCCCCAAAATCATTTGGATTAATTTTGCCCACTTATATTTGATATATATAAAGTGGAAGTATTATTGTGCATTTTTTATGTATAATTTGCATCTCACATTTCTGTATAAACTAATCTTCTAGTCTTTAATGAGCAAGGTGGCAGGCCGGCACTATTTTTTAGTGCATTTACATTTGAATTCAGGGCTCTGGAGGATGCTGTTTGTTTGTTCCACTTGAACTGCTATAGAAATTATAAATAAAATTTCCATTCCTATCTGTATAGCTTGTTATGTGTTTTTTGTTTTTTTTACACTCTCCTATTTTCACTTTTTCTTTAAAATACACAAAAGATAAGTTAAACCTTTGTTGTGTAGTAGCATGTTATAGTTTCTGAAAGTAAAACTGATGAATTTTTGTAGACCTCCGAATATTTTCCCTCCTTTTCAGTCCTTTGAGCTGAGAACAAAACGTATGTGTTCTCTCAGCAACCTAATATCTTTCCAACCTAATACGCCCTTTTTCTGATAACTTTGCCAAGTGAGATGATGACTCATAGGAGATGCTTCCTCACATAATTGATAGTCACCGCCTAATTTGCTGTGCTTGGCAAAAATGCTGCATAAAACCAAATATTCATACTTCCAAATATATACGTGTAAATGAAAATTTTATAATTATTATTATTTGCAAAACATTTGGTATTGTTTAGAATGACGCCAGCTCTTTGCTCTTTAGGGTACACTTTACAGTGAATGTAAAATTCTAATATGTAATGCAAAACATACGATGACAGTGCTATATAAAACTAAGTTATTATTCGTCTCCTTGCATTTCTCACAGGAGACATCTGCTTAATGCTTCTGAAATAAAAGTGCTAGAAATGTGTTTGCTACATAAAAATGATTTAAAAATGTACTGTTTTGCATCAGAACAATATATGTTAATTGTATACAAAAGAGTTTAACTTGCAGTGTAAGCAATAATACATCTGTTTTGGAAAATATAAGAGTAAAAGGCAAGTCCTAAACTCACAGAATATTGAGGTATTGATATACAAAGGTATTATAACTCATTTTGTCACCAGGAAGAATATATTTTATCATTTTAAAAAGTTTTCAAAGTTAAGTAGAAAATGTTGAAAGTTTGTCTTTTGTCATTAATTTTTTAACTTATTTTAAACAGTAACTACATCTGCAAGGATGCATGCTGTTCAATATTTGGGGCTTATGTTGTAAGGGAGGCAGTAAGACCTAACCACTGAGGTAAAGTACTCTTGTACCATTAGTGAAGGACAAGGACCTTTTCACAACCTCTGTTGTACTCTATAAAGAGATGGGGGTAATATGGGGGCTTATGGTTGAATCTGAAAGCCCCCTTAATAATAATAAGGCAACAAAATATTTGCTTCCACCTAGAGAAATTAGTAAATAGGCATCCATTATCAATTCCCAAATAAGTTAAAATTTAAAAAAGACACCACAAATTTTTTAATAAAACAAAAAAGTCACTGTGACAGGTTCACTTTTTAATTTGCATGCACATCAGTTACATTTATCAGTTGTAATACAATAGTAAAAAATCCCCGTAAACGCTGCATTATTTTAGAACACGCTTAAGACTTATAAAATATATTATGTAAACCCTCAAAATCTCCAACACATCTCTATAAAAATTCATCAGTAAAAAGGGATTAGCATAACAATTTCAGCCACCTTATTTTCAAAAAATTATGCAAAGCATATTATTTTGTCAAAAAAAATGGTAAAATTAAGTATGAATCACTATTTTTAAAATGCTGGCCTATTGCTAGCTGCTGAATTGTTGTGTTAACTGCAAAGGAAAAAATGGGGTTTAGGGAGGCCTTTATTGGAGCATTTACCATTATAAAAAAAAAGAAAACATTTAGGTATAGGAGACAAACACATTTATTTAGCAATTTCAGGGGTTATAGTATCAGAATGACCAATCCCAGGTCTTGCATTTACAGTAGGTTTTTATCTTCAATCAATCAAAAACATTTCTGTAAGCCTAAAACTTTTATGAATTTACTAATTCCACTGCAGAGAAGCCTACTGTATTTTAATGGGCAGGGGGACAGTTGTACATACAATTTAAATAAATAAAACATTGTTATTAACCTCCTGGGCATTACACTGATGTCTGGATTTCTGTACCAAAAGCGGTACACTGTTTTTCATGAAATTTTTTTTTTTAAATTGTAAACCTGTAACTTACAGAGATATGTCTGAACAAGGGTCTAGTAGATATCCTGAATATAATAAAGTTTGAAACACACAATCATGTAAAAAAAATAACTTTAATAATAAAATGAAATAAAAAACACAAAAATCAGCTTAAACAAGAATGCACAAATAAAAAAAAATCCTGAAAATGCAATAATTCGGTATACTGTATAGATTCGAATTCGACCACCCAAATTTTTTTGCTATATTCGGCCGAATAGCTGTCGAATCGAATAGTGAGCTATTCGACCAACACTAATGACAACCGGATTGCACTGTAACGCGTGTTTCTATTTTTAGCTACCCCGTGCCTGGTTCGGGATAAATGATTGTAGCAAGATATCTTACCCCGAACCAGGCTGAGGGTGAACGCCCAGGTAATGTTTTATGAATGGTTATACGATGCCCTACATGTACCTTTTTGCAAACTTTTTTTAAACATTTGAAATCTCCCTACTTGAAGATTTATTCTTACCTTTATTTTGGCATACAGTGTAAAATGCTAAATTTCCCATTACTTTCTGTTTTGATAACAATGGTCATAACAAACAAAATACTTAAATTCCCACTTGACAGAGTTTCTAACTTTTCTTCTCACCTGGTGGTCACTGCCATCTTCTCCCTTCTTCTTTTTCACACTCTAATCTACAGCAATCCAGGATGACGTAACTTCTGCTCAGGTGCGCGTAAGTTCATTCCGTTCCAGCAATTCACAAATGGGTGGCGATCAGGCAGGTAAGAATACTTCCTGCAGAAGAGACTCCCCCATGTCTCTTTCTGTAATAAGAATTAGCGTGATGACAATTTTCAAGTGGAGCTTTAGTTTCAACTAATGTCAGGCTGAGTTTGTGTGGGTAGTTGTCCTACACTCAACAGCTCAAATGCTACTTGATGCTACTGTAAAATGCTACTGTAAAATATTTTACAGTTTACCTTTCCAATTTTTGCTGTGTAGTTTTTATGGTATTGACCAAGTGTTTGGGATTATTGACATGCTAGAGAATATTTTAAATTTTTAAATGTCAGTCCAATTCATCCTTGCGGTTTTTATTTGCAACTGTTATATGGTGACCACTCCTGAAAAAAACTTTCTGGGTTTTTTTTTTGTGGTTCTGCATAAGAGATTGGACAGCACACATCATGTCTACTAGGAAATGTCTGCTTAAGAGCCTGCTGTGGCAGGATGATCACCCTTTGATTGGTGCCTATGCTAATCTGGCATCCCGTGAAATTTGATTTATCATAACTTCACTATTCTCTTATGATTTAATTCCACCTGTACAGCTGTCAGCATATGCATGTTTTTTGCAGGCAGTACACTCACACAATAAATTGAACAAAATCAATAAATAACACTGACATATTAAATATTACCAGAGAAATGGCAACAGCACTTTTTTGGTTTTAACTTTAATAACTTTAGCAAATATGCCAAACTTTATTTTATTCAGCATAACATCCATCATTATTTTACACAGTCATTATGGCTCAAGAAAAATCTAATTTCAAACAAATCACAATCAGTCCCTGACTAACCAGGTCTGACACCAACAGAGCCAGCCCCACCCAAAATCATAGCCATTTCAATGCCTAACTGAATACCAGTATGAAAAATATTGAGAGCAATATCTGAAAAGTGGACTCCATCATACCTATAAAGACCACTTTTCCCTCCTTCTAATTCCAAATGATGAAAAGAAAAGCTCCCATTCATAAGCATGCATTTCTCCAAAGCCCGATTGATACGCCTTTGAATTTTGTTCAAATTCAGGATTTCAAATCAGGCTGTGATAACCAATACAATGGAGAAATGATTTTGGAAAAAAATAACAGTAGTAGCGGGGTAAAACATTTTGCAACAATGAAAGTCAAGCTTAATTTTAAAAAGCAAATCTAGAGTCTTCAACCTACTAATATAATTGCCACCAAGATGAATGATCAGGATATCTGGGGCTGGCAAAAACTGAAAAGAGTAGGATAAAACAAAATATAAAATATCTCATCTCATACCCTTTATACCTTTCCAGTAAACTTTAAGGGATGTTGGGTCCAAACATAAATTCTCAGAATAACAACACTGAGCCCTGGCCCAATAAACATGGGTGCGGTTGTCTATCCATGTATATGTTATTTTACCTGCAATTAAATAGATTGGTTCGGTTGGATATATGATTTAAAACTAGCAGACTCCCATCTACCCAATTTTTGATAATACTATTTTCAAGACAATCTGTAGCTGCACCTATCCTGAATGAGTGTGAGGAGAATTTGAAGTGACTAAGGCCTAGTTTTCTCATACAACTGTGGAGAGCGTAGGTAAACTGAAACTTAGTTAAGGGTGACCCATTACTATGAACAAAAAAGGCAATCAATCCAACTGGTCTATACCAGTTAACATTTAATACAGGAAAAACTTCAGAATCCTCTTACTCATGCAAATAAAGCCAGTGACTGACACAAAATGAATTGGTCCTAGATCGATTAATAAACATAGCTACACCTGCACCAGATAAAATTACTTTATTAAACCTTAAACTGAACTCTCCTTTTCAATTACTTGCTACTAACTCTGCGATCCGTAAAGCTGCAAGAAAGGCTAAACTAAAGGCCATTTAAAGAAGGGGATCTTAATATGCAGAAAAACATATCGAAAAGGTAAAGGAACAGGTTCTCTTTAAAAGATGTGCTGTGGTCAGTCTCCAGGTGTCACGCTTGGGAAGACAGGGCCACTAGGGGGTGCTACGGCTTGTACAGGAGTTGTGTGAACCCTGAGAAGGGCCAAGGCCCAGAGTCTAAGCAGTAACCAGGTCTTCTCTAGAGTCTCTGATGGTGAGGATGTTGCGCTGCTGGTTACTGCCAGGTTGCGGTCCTTGGGCACACCAGGGTGGGCAGGATAAAACATGGTACCAAATCACAAAGCTGAAGAATGGTCGAGGAAGGCCAGGGTCGAGGCAGGCAGCAAGCAAGGGAGGTCAGGTCAAAAGCCAGGTGTCAAATACCAGGGATCCAGGAGACAGACACCAGCTACACAGGGGCCACGGCAGACACAGGGAACACAGGTGACACTGGAAGCAACAGGAGGCACAAGTAACACAGGAATATCCACAGACAGACAGGAACACTGAAACAGCACAAGGAAGTTGGCTGGGAACCAACAGATTGGACAATGAGGAGGTAATACATAGAAAAAACACTGAATTAGCCTACAGGTAAACAGGAAATTGCTCAACAGAACTATGGGCTTGGCACCAGTGAAGACATGTTGCACGAATGCTGAGTGCAGTGTCTGAGCTAACTAAATAGCCAGGGATTATTATGAGGCTATTTTCTGATTGACCAGCGGATTGAGTGAAACTGATAAAGCTTGGGATCAGAGGCAGGCCCAGGGGCAGAATTGCCTGCATGCGCAGGACAGAGAGGAGGAGGTAAGTGTCACATTACCCCCCTTTTATGGGGCCTCCAAACCCGCCGAGGACCAGGTTTCCGGGAAAAGAGAAGATGAAACCTCTTAGCAAGAAGAGGTGCAGACACATCTGTAGCTGGACCCACAATCTCTCCCCAGGACCGAAACCTTTCCAGTCAATTAGGTACATTAGCTTTTTGCGAGAAAACTTGGAATCCAGAATTTGATGGACTTCATATTCTTGAGAAACATCAGGTGCAGGAGTAGCCAGTGGAGAGGGTCGAGAAAAGCGATTCAGGACCAACGGCTTTAGCAGAGACACATGGATAGCATTGGGCAGCTTGAGATGTGGAGGAAGGTGTAATTTATGACAAACCAGGTTGGACTGAGATGAAAAAACATAAGGACCAATGAACTGTGGAGCAAACTTCAAAAAAGGGACGTTGCAACAAATGTTCTATGTGGAAAGCCAGACTTTATCCCCAGGTTGGAGAGGAGGTACCTTACGACGATGCTGATTCGCAAACTTCTTATGTCTGAGAGTTGCGTGTTTCAAATGTTCACAGGTAGAAGACCAGATACTATTAAAATTCCTTTGCAGTGCAGGAACTTCCGCAAAGCAGGGTATAGGAGCCGGGAGATGAGGGTGTTTGCCATAGACGACATAGAATGGAAATACTTTGGTGCTGGTCCTGACATGGTTGTTATGGGCAAACTCCGCTCATGGTAGCAGTGTTACCCAATCATCATAATGTGCAGATACAATGGCTCGAAGATATTGAGCCAAGGCCTGAATAACTCTCTGTCTGCCTATTAGTCTGCGGGTGATAGGCTCTTCGGAGGAGAACTCCATAAAGATTTCAAGGGATTTGCAAAAGCCTTCCCAAAAGCAGGAGGTAAATTTCACCCCACAATCTGATACTATATGCATGGGCATACGGTGAAGCCTATAAATTTCACGGATGAAAACGACCGTACAGCCATCAGAAGGTGGAATATCTGAACACAACGGAGACAGTCAAAGAGCTCAGGAATAAGTAGCAGAGGGTAGCGGTTCTTTATGATGGTGGCGTTCAGACCGGGGTAGTCAATACATGGCTGGAGAATTCCACCTTTTCTCTGGACAAAAAAAACCCTGCCCCAGGGTGGGAGGACTTGCGTATAAATCCCCTTTGCAGATTCTCCTTGATATACTCACTCATAGCCCGCGTCTCAGGGAGACTGAGGGGGTATACTCGACCTCTGGGAGGTGTGGAGTTGGGAATGAGGACTAACACACAGTCGTAAGACTGGTAGGGAGGTAGCTGCTCGGCTCTGCGATTGGAAAGACGTCTTTCAAATTTATTTAGTTACTAGTAATAGATGCTCTAACCTCAGAAGTGGAGAGAACAAGAGGCCTGATAGGCGTGAGCTTGGTCAGACATTTGGAGTGACACAAGGGACTGTAGCACACCAATGGACATTTCCATGGGTCTAGTCTGAAAGCGAAAAGTTCTATATGACAGGAGGGTATCATCCACCACAGAGATTCACGGAGGCTGTGATAATGGCTCAATAGGCCAAGCACATTCCTTGAGAAGGGTGGCTGAAATGAAATTTCCAGCTGCTCCAGAGTCAATGAAGGCCTCAAGGGCAAGTGTGGAGTTGTTGTGGTGAAGCTGGATGGCTATGGAGGGTCGCTGACTGGAGGGGAGAGAACAGTGAACTAGCATGCCCTCCTCAGAGCATGCTAGATGCTGAGGTTTCCTGGCCTCTGTGGGCAAGATTTGATAACGTGTCCCTTCTTTCCACAGTAAAGCCAGAGACCAGATGAGAGGCGCCAGGTTCTCTCCTCTTGAGGTAGCCTTGATTGGCCTAGCTGCATAGGTTCTTCAAAGACAGAGGGAACAAGGGAGGCTAAAGTTTGCAGAGGCCACTGAAAGGAAGGTAACAGTCAGAGGACAAAAGTTTTGCGTGGGTGAGATTTCACCTGGAAACTCTCTTGGAAGCAAATGTTTATCTGGATGGCCAAGGAGATCAGATCATCCAGAGACGAGCGAATCTCCCGACCAGCCAACTTATCCTTCATGTTGTCAGAAAGGCCTTGCCAGAAGGCAGCGTGGAGCGCCTCATTGTTCCAGGTGAGTTCAGCTGCCAAGGTACGAAACTGTACTGCATACTGACCTACAGTAAGCAACCCCTGGCGGAGATGCAGGAGCAAGCTGGCTGCTAAGGGGGCGCACATAGGTTCATCAAACACCTTTCTGAAGAGGCTCAGAAAGGGTTCAATATTACCAGTAACTGGATCTTTCTTTTCCCAGAGCGGGGATGCCCATGCCAGAGCTTCTCCAGACAGTAAGGCAATTAAATATGACACTTTGGCCTGGTTATTGGGGAAACTATATGGCTAAAGCTCAAAATGGATGCCGCACTGATTGATAAAGCAACGGCAGGCCTTAGGGACCCCAGAAAATGGCTGTGGAGGAGGAAAGTTTAGTGCAGAGGCCACTGTGATGGCAGGAGGCCGGACCTAGGCTGGCGGTACGGCCGGTGCACTGGCAGAAACCAGCTGTTGATCCAAGCTGGATCCAAGAGTTGTGAGTGCATGAAGCCAAAGAAGCACCTGGATTTGGGTAGCTTCCTGGGCTTCAAGTCTCTGGGCGAATGAGTGGTTGAAATCTGCTGAGGTCTGGAAGGGAGTAGTCATGGTTCGTGCAAACTGTCACGCTTGGGAAGACAGGGCCACTATGGGGGTGCTATGGCTTGCACGGGAGCGGTGTGAGATGCACAATCCAAGCAGTAAGCAGGTCTTCTCCAGAGCCTCTGATGGTGAAGATGTTGCACTGCTAGTTACTGCCAGGTTGGGATCCTTGGGCATACCAGGATTGGCAGGATGAAACATGATACCAAATCACAAAGCTGAAGAATGGTTGAGGAAGGCCGGGGTCGAGGCAGGCAGCAAGCAAGGGAGGTCAGGTCACAAGCCAGGTGTCAATACCAGGGATCCAGGAGACAGACACCAGGTACAAAGGGGCCACCTTGGACACAGGGAACAAGGGGGGCACTGGAAGCAACAGGAGGCACAGGTGACACAGGAATAAGTCAGAACTGCCCGCCTGCGCAGGGCAGAGATGCCTGCGCTTTAGCGAGGAGGAGGTAAATGTGACACCTGGAGTCTGCGGGAAAATAAGCTACTTGTTTCACTGCAAAGAAGCTTTTATGTGAAAGAAAAACCTTGCAAAGAAAAGGACAAACCTGCCAGCAATGTGGACAAGTGATTATTGGGGACCTGTTGTTGCATCTACCAGCTGGTAAAGGTTAGAATCTAACTCTCACATGGTGATGCATGCTTTCAGATCATAAGTAAGCTTCACGTGTGAAAAGGGAGATTTAGGACCAGCTTTAGCTAAATACAAACATCTAGAAAAGCATCTCCCAACAGGCATGACTCTAGCAGCAAAAGCCAGCAGATCCATCAAAGACTGACGGTCTCTTAATAATACTTTCTTAAAAAGGAAATTATGAGCCTATTCATCTTTTCAATCTTAGAAAGAGGTAACCTGAACTTCAAAGATGCTGTGTCAATTTTGATACCAAGAAATTCTAGACAGACCATGGGATAAATGTTTTTTTTAGGGGCTAACGGAACTCCAAACTCCTCGCAAACAGAAAAAGAACAAATTTACCAAGTCAGCACAATGGGACAAACCAGTCAGACCAATATATAAAAAGTAATTTAAGTGATGAATCACACCATCCAAAAGGTTTCAAAATAAAAAGCAGCTCATAGGCAAACACATATGGAAAAAAATAGAAACTGGAAAAATACAACCAAGAGAATTTAAAGAACCAGTAATCAGAAGTTAGACTTGATGTCTACCTTTCCTAAAAGTGCTTTCTTCCCATATACCCTAAATTTGGACTAGGCAAAATCAAATGACATATATGACACCGATGCTAGCAAATTGTCAATTTCATTGTTTACAGAATCAACTGAAGGAAAGGATAGATGGTGAACTAATGGAAAGGAATTAGGTTCCTTTTTGGGATCCACACCCAAGGGGGAAATCCACAAATATGGAAACTGGGAAAAGAGAAAGGACCAGCAACCATACCCTTGGCTATCTCTCTAAATATTTTCTCCCTAATTATGTTTTCCAAACTATGAAATAATTTTAGGTTATTAACTATTTTGCAAGAACTTTCACCTTGTTTGGATTTATTGTTAACCTTGGATACATTTTTCCAGCCTTACTGGAGTGCAGGCTTCTGGAAATAATATCTTTTTGTGACTGCATGAAGATTTCTCCTAAAACATCTGATTAGGGGCCCTGAAGCCTAAACATAGGGTAATTTTTGTACTTATAATAATTCAGCACTGACCTTTATTATAAGCATAACATGTCCCTTTCTTGAAAGACCCTTGCACAAAATTACCTGTTAAAGAATGAAGAGATGTTGGTTCCTGTGGCAAAATTAAATGAAACCACAGACCTAGTCCTCCATACCTCACTTGAGGGACAGATAAACAGACATCTTTTGTCTAAAAGATTCATCATAATAAAACCAACCAAATCACCCACAATACCTATACACCAAAACAATTTCAATGTGCTGAAATAAACCACAACAATGTTTGGGGGTGTCTTTCCCCCCAAACTACCTGCAAAAAAACAAAATGTTTGAAGCCAGTTGGAAAAAGTTCTACCTACTGCTCTGTGCCTATCTTCCTCACTTTTATTGTCAATCTCCTTATCGGTTTTACCTAAGAAATCCAATAAAGAAGGCAATAGGGAAAGTATGTCAATAAACTCTCTTTTTCCAATTTTTTTATCAATATAGGTAATTGATAACCTAGAGGTGAAATTTCACAAGGGAGGGCTTAAACTTAAACAAGTTTCAGGAATGTTATGTAAACTCACTGCACAACTCTTACAAGCCATAGTAGTGTTCTTAGGGACAAAACTGGGGATCCCTGCAGCTGGTGTATTGACAGTTACTGGGTTAGAAATAACTAGGTAACCTGCCCACCTAACAGGTCTGAACATAAAACCTAATTATCTCTTAAAATGCCCTGACTAGAAGTGGAGGAAAATGTATCTGCAACTCTAGTTAGAGAAGTAACTAGGCTATTTAACAAATTTGACTCAACTCAACCAGAGCAAAAAGACTTGGAGGCTGTGCTGGTTCCTGCAATAAATCTTCACTGCCACACACTCTGGGAGCAGTAACTCTGCCGACCCAAGCCTGAACTCCAGCCTTAACAGGGGACCCATTCGCTGCTGATACTGAAGAATTTTTTACCCTATGGGGGAGATAAGGGGAAGCCCGGTGGCTTGTTGCAGGTTGAACCTCCAACAAGGTTGAAGCTACTGGCCCAGCTGTCAATCTCTTCTGAGCTAGACTAGGCATCTCTTGTCTCCTAGAAGATGACTTCTGAATCCGGAGCCCTCCTATGATGCTAAGGTGAGGAACATACCTGCCTTCTTCCCTTCTTCAGCTGTGCAGAGCCTCTGCTAACCAATCCTATGTCATCCTGCTCTTTCTCCTAACCTCGGCAACTACTTTCTTGAAGTTCACATAACTCTTCAGCATCCTAACCCTGGCGATGACACTGCCCTCTCCAGTGGTCTGCTGCATCTGACAGCCAAGATGCCTTATTTTCCCTGACAGAAACAGGAGAGTTTGCTAAGACAGTGCTTCAGCCACTCTTCACCATCAGCCTGGCCAGCCCTCACCAGCATCTGAAGAACTTCTTGGTTGAGCTCGCTTGTTTGAAGAAAGAATCTCCTGAAGGTTGAGGTGAACTGTGATTATTTATAGCCTGCACCAAATCCATATATTTCCACACAGACTTAACAACAACTCAGAAGTGACAGCAACCAAAAAAAAGTGCCTGCCACTCACCTTTGTTGGTAGGGCACAAAATAATCGTCAGCCCCCCCATTCACATTCTGTTAATGTTTGGATTGTCACTGAACATTTCCTATCAAAAAGTTAATATACCCTTTAAAATGGTCCCACTGAACAAAAATGTGAGCCCTTACCAAGAACAGAATTTTGTATCTGTTAGATAAAGAATGCAGGGACAGATTTGAATATTATTAGTATTATTTACATCTTGTGATGGATGTAATGCTACATCTCAAATTTCTTAAAAGGAAGTGATTCCCCTAAACCTAATTTTAATAAGTGCATAAACCTTTAAGCTTTTCCCTATTTTTTAAACCTGTTCCATTATAAATCTTGTGCTGCTGTGTTTGCGTCACCCAAAGCTCTCTTTCTTTTTTTGACATTTTTTTGTAACGCTAACTTCTATATATTGAAGTTAGTGCTTCATATCATTTTCAATTGTGCATCTGTACTCATTTGCCAGGGTGACTATGCACCTTACGAAAAGGGGCTTCCAGATCCCAATAAACTCCATGTCCGCAGACCCATCAACACTGGGGTCATGTTATAGATGAAGTCCTCTCTCCCCCAAAAATGGTTTTGACATTGTTCAGGGCAGGCGGGGTCTGGTTTTAGCAAAAAGGGAAGAGGACTACACACTTTTTGCACCTTTCCTTCTTTGACAAACTAGATTCCAGAGGGTGTTTTATGGAAAGGATCCAAAGCCTAATAATGGGTCTAGATTTAATAAATAGGGGGAAACCACAAAGTTTTTTTTTAATTTTCACCTCAGCCAATGCAAGCTTATTCTTCTCATTCATAACCAGCCCTTACTGGTAACTTCCACCTGTCACTTTAATTCATGTTAATTTGATTTATTTATTAACACATTTTAATCATTTTAATTGTTTGGAATTTCTATCAATTACTGTTTTTAATGTTCGCAGAGACAGTCACTTTTTGTATTCTAGGTTTATATTTGAGTCAATAGATTTTCCTTTCTTATCATGCAAAAGAAGTTACCTTGGTTCATATTCAGAATGCTTGCAGAATGCGTGCAAAGGAATATTTTCCTCTTCAGGTAACTTTTTCTACCCCCCATCTCCCCATATATAGTCATACAGTATATACATACATACATTAGGAAAAAATTGACAGATATGAGAATAAAGTGCAATTTTAGTTTGCCTAAAGTGAAATGTGTATTGTTATTTAAGTATATTTTTATCTATTTATCTGCATAAATATGGAAATTATATCCCCTATCAATGCATATAGATATGAAATTAAAGAAGGTTCATGCACAAATAATAGCTAGTCATACAAACAGTTTAATTAAGAAAACAAGGTAAGACAAAGTACACAGCAATATTGTCAGATATTTAAACACATAGGAACTTCAATTATTGATACATATATATCACATGGACATAAAGTTATTAGTAGTAACCCCTGTAATAATCTAGTAACTAAGTAATACACAATACATCAAATAACATAGAATGCAATTCAAGAATGTGTAATAGCTACCTGTATGGATGTTGATGGGTACTCCATGAGCCTGATTCCCTCAGAGCTCCCATCATTCCCTTTTCTTCCCTTTTTTTTCTCCTCTTTTGTTCTATTCCAGCTCCCCTTTTTATATATTTAAGTCCTATTAGGTAACATTGGGACTCCTTGATTGGTTAGTGGGTGTGTTTGGTACGATGACCATCAGTTGGCACCCACCCCAATAGATTGGGATTGGTTACTGTCATTTGATGAACCTCCCAACTAAATTTGATACAAGAATCTCTTGCTGGAATCTAAATGTAAGGGTCAACCAGAGGTCCAGCTGGGTTATCAACCCAACCCATCTGTTTGATTATGCATCCATCTTCTGCCCACTCTGGCTTGATGGATTAATTGCCCCTTGAGGGTCCTACTGGTAACCAGTTTGTTATGGGAACTAGATCTTGTGTACTGACATGTTTTATTATTTGTTTTGTTTATTTTTCCTTGGTTGACCACTGATAAGACATCCCCTAGGTGATCCAGATGGCCAGTACAAAGAAAAACAGGTTTCAACATTCCTGTACCTATACACATACCTATGCATACATTTATATATATATATATATATACACACACCTCTATATACATATACATATCTATTTACATATTCATAAACAATCTTGAGGTGCAACAGTATTGTGCAATGAGTACTATTCCAAATATGTTTACTAAATATTTTAATTTTCTTTTGAGTGCAGGCACAACAAATATTTTAAGATATTTAAATATGCTAATAGTATGTGGGTGAATGTATGAATATTATGTATATTACTGTTAAGACAGAGAGCAACTGGAGATATCACAATAAAGTAAGTGCTATTGGCATAATAAGGTTACAAAAAGTTTGATTACATAAGACAGATACTGCTCATATTGTCCATGAAACTCTGACCATCAGAAAATGTTCTTCTTTATATCCGCATGGCATATGTAATGGCCTGATACTCAACCTTATACTAGAGTATTCTGGGAGGTACTGTGCAACAGTGTTTTCCGGTTTAAATTGAATGTAATCTATTTATGTTGAGTGTCAATGCCACCATATATGAATATAAAATACATAGGGTAATACGTTTACCATATACAGTATGTTTAGAACATAAGAGTTGCAACCTTTATTGTATAGATGAATTTTCTGGAAACCCTGAGGTTGTGTGCTTCTTATATCCCCTTCACTTCTTCCTTTTTGCATAAGGTTTGATTTTTTTTTTTTACTTGCCCAAAGCAAAAGCCCTTTGTTCACTATGATTTGCCTATAATTCACACCATTCTGTAAGCTCCACTATTCTTCTACTTTCTCCTGCTTGCAATTTCCTTGTATAACACTGGGGAATAGGGATGAGCGAACGAGATTTTAAATTTTGTTCTCGCAGCGAATCAGGCTGTTCTCGCTTACTGAACATGTAAGCGAGAACGGCCTGGGTAAATTGGCCTTCGAGATCAAATTTTTTGGGACCTGCATAAGCAAACGGGCAAGACAAGTCTCCCCATTCAAGTCCAGTGCTGAATGGCTAAGAAACGGAAAACCTCAGCCAATAACAGAGCACTAGAGGTGAATGGAGAGCCTTGTCCTTATTTACCCCCTAGTGCCATCAGGAGTCCCATAGCTGTGCTCATGTCATGATTGCAGCAATGGGAATCATCTTGTCATTGGGATAATCTGTAAAAAAAAAAAAAATTTAGATACACAAACACACACAGACATTTAATAAAATACTTTAACAATAAAGCCTCATCCTATTTTTTACACATACTTTAACCCTTTCAGGGAATGAGTAAGGGGTTTTATGTACGTATTAAAGGGGGCTTCCAGATTCCAAAGTCCTGTTAAAAACGCTTATAAAAGCCCCCATTGTTTTCAATAGAAGCTTTCATAAAAAGCTTAAAAGCGCTTGTAAAAGCCTCTATTGAGTTCAATAGGAGCGTTTGCAAGCGTTTTCCCGCATTTACCCTGCGTTTTCATTTTTTAAACGTTGCCAGCAATGCTTAAGATGAAGCTCATAAACGTGCCTGAAGGAAATGTCCTGGTGTAGATTAGCCCATTGGAATGCATTAGGATTTCAAACATGGGCTATAAAAGCCTCAGGTTAAACGCATGGAAACAGTCCATGTAGACTAAGCCTTGGTAATGTGATTGTTACATGGCTTCATTTTTTGTTTTAGGTATTTTTTATTTGTATGAAATTGTTTATTGATAGGATTGTCGATTGTTCACCGTTGACTATTTCAATAAACAAACAATTTCACTTTGAAGTAAACAACTTGTGTGTGCTGTTCAAACACAAACGTCAGGAACTCATGATTTAATGAATTTTAATTTAATGCACAAAGCTTAATATTCTGCTCATTCCTTTTTTCCTAAAACTAAGTTTATCCTGTTTGCTTAGTGCAAATACTTTACTGTATGTGTAACTGTAAAAAATAGATTTTACCAAACAGGCCTGAAAACATAACTTATCATGGTTTGCAAAAATCAACTACTTCTACAACCCTATCATTTGTACAGTAGTCTTACAGTATGATTCGCCTAAGAAATAATTGCATTTCCCCTAGGTCCTAGTTTATGCAAACATTTTAAACACTTGCTTGCACAGGGCTAATTAGACTTTTGCTTTACAGGTTCTTTTTTTTTACCTATGAGGCATTTTACATCAATATGTGGTTTTTTAAAATGTCTGTTACTAGATATTTAGGTTCTAAGGTTAATTACTAATTAAGATATTATGCAATCATTACAAATGATTTTTTTGGAACAATGAGAGTTGAGAAACGAGTTGTCTAACTAAGAAATGTGAAAAAAAGCCTCAGTTACAATTACCAGATGCAATGCAAGCTAACAAAAATTGGTGTTTTTTTCAACTCAAATTTCTGCAGTTTTTTTTTGTAAACTTTTTGAATTATGCTATCTCAGAAACCCTCTGCATCATGCTTTACACTCACACAAACTTTAGCATTAAAATATAAATTGTTTGGTTTACATATATTAAAATGCACAGTAAAGTTGGCGAGCTTTATCAAAGCAATCTCTGAACAATTTCTACCTTATTTAGCAGGGATGGTTTAAAGCTGAACTCCAGGATGAAAGTCTTTTTTTCCACCTAGTCATCTTCCTCTCTAAGCACAGTCCATTAATCATTACATCTTTTTTTAAATATAAATCAATCAACATAACTCTAAGCTTTTATTACCTATGATATCCTAACTGCCTGATGATTATTATCTATCATTGTGTAAGAGCAAACATATGGTTAGATATCTATTAATGTACACCTAGTGCATGACATTAAAAAAATATTCTGTAAGGTATCTGTATATAGTTTGAATGGTTTAGGTGTAAATTGAAAAATATAGCCTATACTTAATGTTTGTAAAAGGAATATATGTGGTAAATAATAAATTTAGTAATAAAAAAAAACATGTTTATGCTTATTGTTTGTCATTGGTCCTGGGCATCCTTTGTATATATATACCTTATTACTCCAATATAAACAGTTTTTCTGCCCAATTAGTGCTTCTCTTTCCTCATTTAAGTTTGATTGTACTATGAACAAAGAAAAAAAAAAAACTTGCAAATGCAAATAGGCATCTGAATAAATTTCTATTCATTTTGATGTAGAAGTTGTTCTGATGTAATGTTTTCTTAATTTTCTCTGTAAATCAATACACAAGGTCATGGATCTGAGGTTGGCTATTAATTTTTTTTAAGGTTTTAAAATTTTAGCCCAGCTATGATGTTAATAATTTGGTAATGTAACGTGGCATTTAGTTTTTTTATATTGACCTAATCTTATTGTTAATATAATCAACATTTCTCCTGTCCTACCTGCATACAACAGGTTTAACAAGCAGAACCGGAGAAATGTTGAATATTGAATATAAGAAAGTAATAAATAATACAATAGAAAAGCTGCAAAATGATGAATTAGCAGTTAGAATACAAATTTTAGGCTGGGAAAGTGGGCTTTCCTGAATGCAGCCTTACATAGGCAAAAAAAACAAATAGATTAAACGTGAGAGCCATGGATAGTGCTGAATATTAGGAAAGGGCTTGACAATACTTAGTAATCCATCAGACAGAAAATTATGTGGGCTCAAGATACCCACTGCAGTTTCTAATGCTTCTTGTGTGTAAGTGTTTTGATATGCCAAATTTTAATCTTGGTTTTACAACAGTTTTTAAGGGAGTTCAGGCAAATACACAATAATAAGGTGTAATATGTGCCTGTATATGATTACTAAATCAAAAGTGTAAAAAGTAAACAGAAAGCTGAACAGGCTATCAAGCACTGATAAAAAACTGATATATCAATATTACAGGCAAATAATGCTAAATGTTTGCCCTACTTTAACCATCTGGGCGTTTCATTGATGTCTAGATTTCTGTACCAAAAGCGGTACACTGTTTTTCATGAAATTTTTTTTTAAATTGTAGACCTGTAACTTACAGAAATATGTCCGAACAAGGGTCTAGTAAATATGAATATAAAAAAAAGTTTGAAATACACAATCATGTAAAAAAAAAAAAAAGACTTTTAATAAATTTAAAAAACACAAAAATCAACTTAAACAAGAATATATAAATCAAAAATACTGAAAATGCAATAATTCGGTATACTATATGGTAATATATTTTTCTAAAACACCTCCCTAGTGTGGTAAATTTTAAAACAGAGTCCAACATCACATACCTATAGACAAAACCACATAAATATATTTTGTATTATTTTGTATTGGATTGGATACAGGACTTTGTATTGAATCCAATACAGAATATTTGAATTTCCCGCTACGAGCCCCATCAACGGGCACATGCACTGACATCATCAGGAATCGCAGAGGACGCGTACGCGAACATTGGGTGTTCTAATTCTTTCTAAACTTCCATGCAAAAAGTGTTAAATTTTTTGGATGGAAATTTATTTTAGATTGTAGGCTATAATTCACTAAATTACTCAATAATTACTTATAATTTACCAAATTATCGCATAACTCACCGAAATATGTCCAAAATTTTTTAAAATTTAAAAATCTTTAAAAAAAAAAAAAAAAGCGTATAATGTAATGTAATTGTACAGTAGCTTATATAATATATATATATATAATACAATTATATATATAATATATAAAGATTTCTTTGTATTGGACTCAATACAGCTTTTTTGTATTGAGTTCAATACAAAGTTATTTAAATTTTCCGCCCTGGCTCCCACCCGCACCGACGCATGCAGCGACGTCACCGGGAAACCCCGGAGATCGTCACTGCATACGCCGGATGAAGACTAAAGAGGACAGACATGTCCCGAGGAGCTGCGGGGACAGGGTAAGTATTTTTTTCAGTTGTAATCTGATTGTCATACAATGTTGTATGACAATCGGACTGCAATATAACGCTTGTTTACATTTTAAGCCACCTTGACATTAATTCGGGGTAAACGATCGTAGCAAGTTCGCTTACCCCGAACCAAGGTTGGGTTAACCACCCAGGTGGTTAAACATACAACAATAATTTGCACAAATATTGTTACTTAGCTTCAATTCAGGACTTCAGCCATTTTTGCTGCCCCTCTCTGTTTCTCAGTCTCATCTCTGGATAACCTCATCACTCTCTCCGTCTTCGGTCAGTCTGTCTCTAACCTTGTGTCACTACGTCTTCCTCAGTCTCTATTTGATTAAATTATCCCACCAGGTTTGTCCAGCCCCTATTTGTTGTTACACATGAAAACATACAATGTAAGGCTAAACATTGAAGTCAAACTTATCTAAATTGCAGCTGAATGATTTACTCTTAGTTATAAAATCATGAAAATGACCATAGCACTATATTCCTCCTCTTGATTTTATAGCATGCACCATTTTTGAAAGCTATTGTTCAGAAATGGCAAAATAAACACCCAATAAGCTACATAGGAGGAAAAAATCCTTTTACATAGCTATTGACTTTGAATTTAGCTAATTAAGTCTGCGTTGTGGCAGTTCATTTGAAAATAGATGGAAGGAAAATGATGAAAGTTCATTGTCGTCTAATGCATATGGGGAACACTTAGATGGAAGTCCTCTCTATCTCATTTATCCCCAGGAACTCATCTTTCTCATCATCCATTTATTGGAATCTCATCTAGACTTCTCATTTGGTCTTGCCATCAGTTCTGCTTGCTCCACCTCTCAATGTCTATCACCTTAAAATGTAAAACAAAGCAAATTATATGTTCCTTCCAACTAGGCCAATCAACAAAGTTCCTTCCAAATAGGCTAATACACTACCTTGTTATCTATCTGCTCAATTCTGGGGTGAAATCATTGTAGGCTGTCCACTTTTGCCATATGATACTTTTACTCCAAGGCCCTCTATTCTTGCAGTAAGAAAACATTTGCTTCTTTCCCTCTGGTGTCTTGAAAACACTGGCCTGCTGCCAGTCAATCTTCACAATATGGTACTCTGTAGCTTTGTGTCCCAGTTTATGACAACAAAAACATCTGATGCAACTGAATTTATCTTTCCAACCACTTGCTTCCACCTCTTCAGCAAAGCTGGGGATCCCATCTATTTCTTCTCTAGGAACTCCCATCTTAAGTAAAAGCAGTCCACAGCTGCCTTCAAGAGATCACAGATCTGTCCCTTCTATTCTGGAATTCAACTTGTCTTTTGCTATTAGAGGTCATCGCACTCACAGCTCCTGGTCATGGGAAATATTAGTGGGACACACCCTACCTCCATAGGCTTATGGCCTTTGTTCTTTGTTAGGGCATTATTAGATTTGGTTTTAAGGGCTGCACACCCCTGATTCAAATCCTAACCTTTGTCCACAGCAGTCTGAACACACTTTGAAGCCACTGCTGAAACACTACTTTTTAATTTTACAGCTTTGCAAGCAGTATCCTGCAAACACTCAGATGCCACTGCAAATTGCTTTCTCAAAAGCTCTCTTTCCAATTCAGCCTTATTCCTCATTTTAAATTCCACATGTAAGACATGAAAAAAAAGTCAACCAAGCATGGCTAATGTCGGCATCTTTTGCTGAATCCAAAACTTTTAGGCTAAAGTCTATGGACAGTTCAGCAAATCAATTATCCAAAGTTTTATTCAAAAGAGAAGCATATTTAGCAAATTCCCTTGCTACAAACATCCATGGACTATCTGTGGCTCAAGCAGGCAAGTCACAGCTTCCCTGCTCTCCGATGAATTTTTGCAGCATGCCTAATTGCCTTCAACAAGTATGCATGAAAATAGGACTATTCCTTTTTAGAACAAGAAAATACTTTTTATAAGTGAGAGGAGTAAGGAAAAAGGTAAGGCTGACTTTAAACCTCATCATTTTACAGAGTCTAAGTTATAGCCCTTACACGCAGAAATCCCTAATTACTATGCTGCAAGTGACAGTCTCACAGACCCATGTAAACCTCAAGACAGAGAGCTTATCAACTGTCATTAAAACATTGTAAATAGTGTTGCTGTTCAGATCCAGGCCAATTGTAAACTGGTCATGGACTTTCAACATTCAGTTCATTGCTATAAAAAACAAAAACACATGTTGTTTGAGATAAATTTGGATACCTGCTGCTGGCCACTGTGTATTTTAACTGCAGTCTCACAGGAAACACCGCTGGGCTTACAGCCACCTATTTACATATTTGCAATATATTAAGTGATCCATGTTAATGTTTTTGTACACAGTGGTCCACAGCAGCCTGTTATGTACTGATTAAAGAGTTTGAACCAAACTGACACAACTCAAGAAATACTATTTAAAGTATCAATCAAAATGATACAACGAATCCCACACTTTGGAAATACCATAACAGATGAATAATTTTTATGTTCTATGGATAGTGTAGTTGTGTTTTGATAACTTTAATTGTCTGTTTAGCCTAGCCAATATTATTGTATTTGTACTGAAACAAAAATTTAGCACTACAGACACATGACTTTTGCAGTAAAAATTAATAGAAAATGTAGCAAAAATAAAAAAAAACAGATGCTGAACATCCAATATGTTGACAGATGCAGTGTTGGCTTTTCCAGTGGCTATGGTGACAAGCTGACCCGCTTTGTTCAGGCCCATTGCTTTATGTCACTCAGTTCACTTCCCCAGCCATTTTTCTCGCATGGATTCTCATCAGCTGCTGAAGCATGATCACATCAGGAGGAATGCCAAATGCCAATGAGAAGCATTAGTCCATGCAAAGATAGACAATCTACTCTCCAAGGCTCAGATGTTCTAAATATATATATAAAAAAAAAGGAAACTTTACTGAATAGTACTAGAGGGCAAAGCTACAAATCAGTGATCTGGGACATGTCTGAGAAGGTCCTATTTGTTTGCACCGCTGAACATCCCACTCTGCCCTAATATAACATTATGCTTACATCAAAAAAACAAGTGATAATTCCTTGAAGTGTGTTTGATAGTGAAAATAATAAAGCATATGACAGAAAGTCTGGCTATTTCTATTTATTCAGAAGGGGTAAAAATCCTTATGATGATGTGGCTGGGTAAAGAAACACCATCTGTTTAGCTTTTGCAGCTGTTTATTCTGCTTAGTGATTGATTAGTATGTATCTTTAGAGCTGATAATAATCTTGTGCTGGTATATTACTGGTATACTTAATAAAGTACAGAACAGCCTGGAGCTCCCGAGTGAGGGAGGCTGACGAAGAGTGCACATGACCAGGGCCTAAGCGAAGCAGGAGACAGAGGGTTAGAATAGGTTAAAGGTAGAAGTTCAGGGATAGGTTAGAAGTTTGGAAAAGGGGGGGAGAGGCTAGGTGTTAAAAGCGGGAGGAATAGGGGATTGGTGACAAATTTAGGAAGAAAAGACAGCAAGTTTGGGTGACCAGGACAGGGGTCCACACCCAGAGACAGATCTGGAAAAGTGGAGAACCCAGGTCGCGACCTTTCTTAAGTATCCGACAAGGAGTGATTGAGCATTTCGAGTCAGCTACATCAGATACCGCCGTAGGCTTGGAAACTAAAGTCGGTATTGAGATATCTGGAAGTGGTAAAGGAGAAATTGGCATTGGAGGCTCATGGTGAGTCTGTTCATGGGCATTGCAAGAAAAGGTGTGGGTGGCCAGCAGACAATTCAAATGTTTCACCTGCACTCCCTGAAAATTGAATTTTGAATGTCTAATCCTACCGATCAGCAGAATTTGTTCCACTTTCTGCCGCTACTTAGGGGGTGAGGGTGCCCTCCAATTATATAAGGCTCATGCAGGAATTGCAGATGTGGCAGAAGTTTTTGGATAAGTATTAGAGCAGGTCAGTGTGGTTAGAGAGCCTGGTTACCAGCGTGGTTCGGAGTTACTCTTGGAAGTAGCAGCTTTAGTTGGATATGGGGCCTATTTAAGGTTAGGTGAAGGGTGAGAGATTGGCTGGAGACCTGGTAGGAGGAGGGCTTGCTGGGCAATTTGGTCCTGTTAGAGTTATTCTCCATAGTGGTAGTTTCACTTGGACAACATGGGGGTGGTTCAGGCAGTGAAACGTTTTTCAGTGGCTTCTCCACTAGTAATTCGATTGCTGGTACATTTGGTTTTGCATTGTTTATAGTTGAAAGTTATGATCTCCACTGTTCACATACCTGGCACAAACTGAATTGCTGTATCTCATTCGCAGTGGGAAGTGTTCTGCTAGTTGGCGCCAGGGGCAGATTGGCAAGGAGTGACATGCCCGGTAGAGTTGTGGAGTCTTGCCCTGAGATGGTAGCAGATTTGATCCTGGTTCAGTCAGTGGGGGCAATTTGTGAGCGTATGAGGCATTGGGATGGGAGTGGAGGTCAATGTGTGTAAAATGGGGTGGCTCGTGGTTAAGCCATTGTTTTCAGGCAGGGATTATTGTGGCAGGGATTATTAATCAATTAGCAGATTTGGCGTTTTGGTTTAAGGCTGAGGTTTTATGGATTTAGCTAAGGGTTTTTTGGGGCAGTAACTAAGGCTGTGCAGTATGCGGTGGGGGAGCAAGTGTAATGCACGCGGGTGTGGACCCACTGTCCCACTGACTGGGTATGCTCCTGAGGGGCGTAACTAAGCCGCTACCTGGTCTTCACTAGAGCCTCTGATGGTGAGGTTAGGCTTGGGCAGCAGGGTAGCTGCCAGGTGCCACTCCAGAGCGACCCCCAGTGGCAGCTGACCAGAGGGGTCAGGGCACTCAGTGCAAGCACCGAGGGGGCTTGCGTGGCCAAGAGGGCGGTGGCAATCAGACAAAGTCCAAAAACAAGATCCGAGGTCAGGGTCAGGAGGCAATCAGGCAAAAGTCCATAAACATAATCTGAGGTCAGGCAAACAGGCAAAGTTCAAGGGTAAGTAAACAAGGTCCGGTACACAGCAAAGCAAACAGAGGAAGCACCTTCGCACTAGGAGTTTAGAAAAGCTAAAACCTTGAGATTGCTCAGGCAACTTCCTGTAGTAGAAAGTTCCTTTAAATACTAGCAGAAATCCAGCTATAGGCTGTAGAAACAGAGGGCGTGTATGTGTTGCCTCATAGATGAAGAGAGACTCACCCACGCCAGCTCAAACACCAGTGCAAGTCTCCAGCAGGAAGGAAACTCTGGCATGGAACACAGGTATTGGGGTTACTCTACCTAAAAGATAGGACCCGGCCCCCGTGCTTGCAATTAGGAGCAGCAGCGCCGGCATGACCCGCAGGGCTAACAGCAAGCTAACCATTAAGCACATTGGCTTCTATATATATATATATATATATATATATATATATATAATACTTTTAACAATAAATCCTCCCCAACTTTATTTTATTTTTTTAATTATTGGAATATCTGTTTACTGGTGTACATATCTAAAAGATCATATCGATCAATGATAATGAAATGTCCAATTGCAAAGAAAACAAACAGCCAATTTTGACAGACTGCGCAAGTGCTAATCGCAATGGAATTTCCATCACCTGTGGGCTTAAATTTGAGCATATATAAGGGTGTGTTTTAACTTGCTTTTTCCTTTTGTCTTTTTCTTTTCTTGGAGGGGCTGTTGTTTTGTTTGTTATCCTAATTAATCTATGTTGCTGCATTTGATACTTTGCTTACCATTTAGCATAATAGCGTCTTTTTTTATTTATTTTTACTTTGAATGTTTAAATGTCTATTTTGCAATTTTGTAGTCAATTTTAACGCTATGTTATTGTGTTTGTGGCCATATTGTTTGATTGCAAAATTCTGCCTTTATTACCACTTTTCAATGTTTGTCCTGCATAAATATTTTCTAGTCCAGTTTTCCACCCTTGGTAGGGCAAAATTGCATATTGGTTTGGTAAGTATTTTTTAAATGCAATATCTGTTGCCATTTTTGAACTATTTTGGCTTTACATGGAAGTTTGGGTTTACATGTGTTTTGTTTGTTCTTTTTTATTTTTTTGTCATTTAGTGTAAATTTAGTGATGTGTGTGTGTGTGTGTTTTTTGTCTTTATGTTTTCATATTTTATTGTGACTGTTTAGCAAATGTTTCCTTTGAATAAAGTTGTTTGTAAAGTGTTGTTGTTTGTTTTTTAGGGGTTTGTTGTTATGTGATCTCCTTTCCAATCTCCCAGGACACAGTTTAAAAAGTCAATTGTGATTGTTATTAAGCTGTTGCTTTCTCTGAGTTGTTTTCAAGGCTAAAAACAGCACAATTGTCTTGTTAAAACACAGTTGTTTGATGCGCCAAGGTGGACCCGCTATGTGCGCATGAACTGTGTTTTATCAGTTGAAAAATGCACCTCTCTTTTGCACAGTCCTCATTCAGGTAAGTTTTTATTTTTTTGTGTATATTGCTTGTTTTGCTTCATGTGCACTCATGTATGTATAGACATGAGTGCACATAAAGCCAAACATGTATGTATGTATGCATTTATATGTATGTACATATACATAGATAGGAGAAATTATAGGAAGAAATAGGCAAAGAGGGCTCTTTGGACCATATTGCTTCAAATTGAAAAGATTGCCTATTTGTTCCTATGATTTCTCATGTCATGGGCTTGGCTACAAGCAACATTCATGGAGGATATTGCTTCTGGTTAAAAGAAGGAATCCACCTTTATGTGCTTCCACTACCAAGCTGAGGTGAGTAAGTCAATATAGATAGTGGGTAAAGGTCTAAAATGCCATTCAAACCTGGAGAAACATCCTGATTGGATGGAAAAACAAGAACAAGAAAATTTTTGTCACAAGTGGATTTGGCCCTGGAAGTTTGATGATATATTAGTACTATTTGTTTTGTGTAAACACATAAATAATGCATACACTCCAGTATTTATCAGCATTAACCACCTGGGCGTTTCACTGATGTCTAGATTTCTGTACCAAAAGCGGTACACTGTTTTTCATGAATTAAGTTAAGCAACAACACAACATCTGTTCATTTCTAAGAGTGCCTGACCCTGCTTGTGAGCATGGCAATCAATGAGTATGCAACTCAGCTGGACAACTAACTGACAACCAGTTTGGACAACAAGTGGAAGTGTGTTTGTATACAATAGGGCTAAGATCAGGCAGCACAGCACAATGACAACAAACCTATAACACAACTACAAATGAACAGTAGAGTTGTGTGGCGGCAATTCAACAAGTGCAAATGTCAGACTATTAAAAAAAAAAATAAAAACCATGACAATTTATTCAGAAAAAGAATATGTACATAATACATTCAAATACCAATATGTGACAATGGGACAAAGGCAATGAGGGAGGTCAAGTAGCACTTTGGAGTGGAAACCATGCAAACATTTGTACTCAATACTTGTGGAAAAAATGACAATACATTGCTGAAAAATTGCTAAACAACAGAATTTTTCATTACAAACCAGGCACAAAAACACATTGCAGCAACAGATGAAACTAACAATCATGAGGATTACAATATATCACATCAATGCATACCATCCAAGCAAACTTACTTAATAACCCCCCCCCACACACATACACACATACACACACACACACACACAAATCAGTCCAGTTAAAATAGTACTAATGAAAATGCATATGTATTTCTATACATTTAAATATATTTTGACATACACACACAAGTGAAATCACTAAATGTTCCTTAATACATGTATTATAACATGTTTGCCTATAATCCTTTACTAAAATATTTGATTTCTCTAAGGTCAAACTAGAATAAAATTTAAATCAGGTCACAAATGTTTGTTCACATATTTTTTTAAAGTCATACTGTTGTGTGGTGACATATTAGAAAGTGTTACTTAGTATATATCCAGCTTGATAGAAATTAGTTTGCAGTGTTGCAACCAAAAGAAAAAGTATCAAAACAACAAGTTCAACAAATGTAACTATAAATTACGCAAGTTTGTAATTGAGTAGAATGTAACATAAAAAAGTAGCACAAAAAACACATCAAGCATTGAAGATTCAAACTGACCTGTAAAATAGACTAGAGATGCGCACAGAACAGGGTGCAGGTGTGCGCTAATTAATTGCTATCACCTCACCATTGAGTTTAACCCCCTAACCGCTAAGCCCGTAATTTCTCGCACTAAATATTTTTGCTCTTTTGGAAAAAAAAAAATTTCATGAAAACCTGTGACGCTTTTGGAACAGAAATCTAGAAATCAGTGTAACGCTCAGGTGGTTAACATCTCCTCCTGAATCGCGCAGCTGAAAATTAATCGCCTTAATTGGTGTATTCAAGATCTTTGCTCATTTTTGCAGGAAACCGGCAGGCGAGTTCACTAGAACTTGGGCCCGACTCACGGTAATAGAGCTTGCTGACCGGAGCGTACGCGCATTCCAATGATAAATCAGGGCCATTAAGTCTATCTCCACTAGGACCATATCCATAAACGTAATAAGGCCCAGCGCCAGACATCATTCTCCCAATCTAACACTGCACTCTTCCCAGTCTTGAGAGGCTAGTTGCACCATCCTATCACACAGATGCTCCCAGGACTTCTGGCCACAAAGGACAGCGTCTGGGGAAGGACTGATAGAGGACCAGAAGCTCACAGATAATGCAGTACAGGAGAGTCAAGAAAAGGCAAATCCAGAAAACAGAGCCAGATGTCAAACATGGGTAATCAGTCTACCAAACAAGGTATCCAAGGGTAAGGACAAAGCAGAGTCAGGGTCACAGGCAAAGGTTGGTTCAGGCAGCATACAATCACGGGTCAGGAAACAAGCAGGAGTCGGCAACAGTAAATACAAGAGATAAACACAACAGCAGCAGATCAGCTCAGCTTAATGCTACAAAACCTGGACACTGACTGGAAGCATGTAGACTAAAAAGTCTTAGCAGCCAATGGCAGGGCAGGATTGAAGCCAGAACTGTTCTGCTCATTGGCTGCAGCACACTCTAAAAATACCCGTCAGCTGGACACAGCCCCAATGTCTGAGCAAGGAAGGCTGATAAAGTTATATCTCAGGTGAGAACTGCATGTCTAAAAGAAAGCAGGAGATGATGCAAGCTGCCAAGCAGAAGTTACACAACTACATTTTTTTTAATCTTCCTTGCTGCTGTGAGTTACACTCCCCAGGAGAATTAACAGGGCATGATATACTGCAGTGGTACACAGAGTGGAATCCTCAGCCAGATAAGTATATACTAAAAGATGAAGAAAGTGCAACTGCTCTTCTGTATGCAGGCCTTCTAGGAAGCATAAACCATTGACCAGTAAGTGAACAATTTTGGCCATTAACACCCAAATGACAATTATGTCAGCTTGCTTGTATTTTGGAATACAAAATCTATTACTGAATGTATTCTTCCTTAAAAATAGACGTATAAATGGGAATATGGTCACCCTTTATAAATCTATAAATTGTCCATATAGTGAACTCCCCAGTTCCCCAATATTCACTTTGAGATCATTACAAAGAACAAGAGGGCACTCCGGAGGAAAAGTTTAAGCTCTGGATAAGGAAGGGATTCTTCACTGTAAGGTCTGTGAAAATTTGAAATTGGCTCCCACAGGAAATAGTTTCAGCAACTACTATAGATTGCTTGGATGTTTTTCTAGAAGCACAGAATATAACTGGGTATTAAGGCTTTAAAGTAAAAATAACAGTGACTGTTGATCCAGGGAACATCCGATTGCCTCATGGAATCAGGAAGGAGTTGTTTTCCCCTGTTGAAGCAAATTTTACCAGGGTTTTTTTGCCTTCCTCTGGACTAACTGTGTCCATGGGGTTTTATATCTGGTCTGGGTTTATTTCCCTAGTGGTTGAACTTGATGAACTTCTGTATTTTTTCAAGCTGACCTACTATGTAACTGTAAGGCCCTGGTCAGTATCAGTATTCTCCAGAAACCAGTACCCCAATCTAACGCTGCAGTCTTCGCCTATATCAGCCACCACTTGTGTGACTGGTTGCGTCTCCCAGCACTCGGTTGCCCCCAGGACAGTGTGCAAGAGATGGTGTCTGGGGATAAGCCAGCAGCTGACCAGGAGTCCACAGATACACAGTACAGAATTAACAGTGAGTCCAGAAACAAGCTGAAGTCAAACACAGGAGATCAGTCTACCAAACGAGATACAAAGGAAAAGGTACAAGCAAAGTTCACAGGGGTCACAGGCAAATTATAGGAATTTCTCCTGTTGTAGCAAATTGGACCATGGTTTGTATGGATCTACTGGTTAAACTTATTGGAAGTGTATCTTTTTTTATTTATGTGTGTAATTTTCTGCTACACATCGATAGAGACTTCCTGTACTGCTCTCATTATGCTAAGAGCTCTGAAGAGACTTCAGCACTATAAGGCAGGCATGTGATGTCCACTAATTTCTTAATTTGTTTCTTCCTCAACCTGGGAGTCAATTCCTATTGGTCCATCATTTTTGGATAGCTGCTTCAATAACTAATACTGGAGGGGGAAGAGGTGGATTATTGATTATGCTATCTAGAAGTGTTACATTTTGCAAATAGCAGTAGGAACTAGATTAAAAATCTTGCAGTGATGACAAGTATACTTTTAGAAATTCAGTTAAATATTTGTATGTGCTTTTGGTGTGTAGATACATTGTAATGTAAAAAATTCCTAGTTTTTAAGGTATGCAATTTAAATTCATGATTTCTAATAGGCATGATGTATAAGCATACATTGCAAACTAGGTTTTGCTTTTATATGACCTTCAGTATATTGCCGAGAAGTAAACCAGAAACACCCCTAGCACTGAAAAAATATTCTGTTCCAGATGTGATCTCTATTGGTCTAGGTCAAAAATCAGCTTGCACAATAAAATGGTTTCTTATGTGCCATCTGTCTGCTATTTCCACACTGAGTGCCAATAGATAAAAAACCCATAAACTCCTTTCATATTAAACTAAAATGATATTCATTTTACAACTGCAAATGATTTGTCTCCACATGCTGTATGCATGAAAGTAGTGTGTTTTCTCTTTGTAAAATCAGGTGCCTCTATGAATATGGGGTGAGCCACTAAACAACTAGATAAGCAATACTATGCATTAAAGTGACCTTCTTCAATCAATACATTTAATAATAAATAGGATTTTATGTATTTAAAGAATTGGCCCTGGGGCAGAACATGATCAGTTAGATCACACTTCCACTTGGCTTTCCTCATGTATCCGGCCTTAAATACATATACATCACTTCTCAGTGAGATGGTCTTTCCCAAACATAAAGCTCATTAGCCAGTTTTCAGAACAGCAGTATATGTGCATTTAAACATTTTCTGATTATCCATCAGATTATGAGATGTAATCAATTAATAGTGAGTCTCCAGGCTATATTCATTAGCCCTTTAATGGTTGTTTTATCCTACTGTATAAGTGTTAACCTTTCAAAAGATAAACTCAAGCATATGTGTCTTATACCCTTCAATGACCTGTTCCACCTAGACCGCAGAGTGCTTCACCCTCAGTGGTCAATCCTTAACCTATGTGCATTATAACTAGGTGATCAATCCCTAGCATATGTGCATTAACCCCTCAGTAGTCATTTCTTAGCAAATGTACATTATTTTTCTCAGTAGCAAGTATTTCGTATATGCAAACCTTCACTGACATTGGCTGCAGAATGTGTATTTAAAGTGAACCATAACTAAAATGTTTTCATTTTCCATAGAAAGGTAGACAACCCTTAATTGTACGTTAAAAATTACTTTATCTTTTGGGGTTCTTTGAAGTTGGGTGGAACCCCGCTGAAGTCTATGAAAACTGTCAACTGTTCTAAAGATTGTTACACTACAAGTGAGCCACATTCTAATTTATTGGTGATTATTAGGGTGGTTCATGATAAGTAAGGTCTGGACTCCATGCTCATGCTCCCAGTAGTGAACAGACCCTAGCAATCATCAATCATGAATCAACAGGAACATTTCTTACCGTGTTCTTTAAGAACTGGTTCCATATGCTGTTTAACACGCCAACAGTTTTGATAACACTTCTCAACAGGACTTATATAACTTAGCAAATCACTTTAATTTACTTGAGGCTGTTAACTAGGGATTTGTGAACCATAACACATCTCTTAAAATTATTGAAATAAAACAACATACTGTATATA
>NC_092861.1:106617348-106627603 GCF_032062135.1 Pyxicephalus adspersus
ATTTGAACAGCACAAACATTTTTTAAAGGGCTAAGGGTAATATGTGTACCATTAGAAAGAATGCTTTTTTAGGGGAACAGTGAGTTTAATGCAAGTTCACCAGTGTGAAACTGCCGGGACTGCGCATTTCCATCAGAGAGATCGCTTCACTTGATGACTTCCGCACGAGTATGCCAGTTCCTCGGATTTGGTTGATGAATTGATTTTAGGGCTCCGATTCTAGATCATGAATACGCGCGCACGTCAAGCTTCCGATTTGGCTTGATGAATCAGCCTGAATGTTTCCAAGGCTTTAGAAACTAGTCCTATTGATAAAAATAGGGCAGAATTTCTATATCCATTTGGTCCCATGATCGTAACGTTTTACGCCCTCCCTAAAATCCAGGGCATAAAAAACCCCCTGGGATGTCTTATTATTTATGTATTTCAGAGCCTTATATCAAATGCCATTAAACGTGTGGGCGACTATCTGCGCCCCCATGTTTTGACTTTACCCTCAAATACGAAAGATTTTATGCATATGTTTAGACACTGAAACTACTTTCCAGTACAACAATTTTGTCTTAAAACTTTTGGAATGGTTTTTACATTTAATGGCCAACTTTACCTCCAGGTACAGGGAGTGGCGATAGGCACAATGTGTGCCACTATCATATGCCAACCTGTACTTGGGGGGTTGGGAATGATCTTTGGTGGCCAATGAGGAGGCATGTATATACCTATCCTATGTTCTGGCATGGCACAGATATATTAATGACATTTTTATCTTGTGGTATTGGCTTAGCCGACTTTTGGTCTAATTTCTACAATTAATCAATAGGAATGATTTCAATTTATTTTTCACATGTCGGTCGATTCACACAAAATTACAAACAAGAAAATGGTACTCTTAGCACTACACTTTTTACAACACAAAACAGTGGGTAATAATATTTTTTCTGTCCACAATGTACATCCCCAAAATACTATTAAAGGCATTCCATGGGCCAATACTTAAAACTAAAAACCATCTGTTGTAAAAATAAGGATTTCAAAACCAAAAAAATCAATGGTAAACAAGATTGTAAGGCACGTCTTATTATGCCATATACTAAACAATCTATACATTTACAACAACTCTTATTCAAATATTGGCATCTACTTGCACAAGATGAAATAATTTGCGATAAGTATATTCATGAGGTGTCAAAAATCACTTTTAAACAAGCTTCCTTATTTCAAAACAAATTAGTCCAAAGTTACTTTTCTAAACAACCTATGAAGAATACCATGTGACAAAAAAAGGTATATTTGCATGTGGGAGATGCAATCAATGGTATATTTTACCTCAATGGCTCCCGATAATCTTCTAGAAATTTATTTTCAAGCCTAAACAATAAGCTTAATCATCTGGTAATGTTTATATGTGTTGCATTTTATATTAGGAAAACTTTTTGTCCTTTTAAAATTTGCATTTTTATTAAGCATTTTTTCTAAACAAATATACTATATGCAAAACGATTAGACAGTTTATATATTCGTGTATTTAGTCTCAGTAACCCATTTCCTTCTTTTCCTGTTGTTGATTTGTTCCCTATTTGATATTGCTGGCACTTTCTAGATCTTTGATGGCCATAAACTTTCGTAAGCCATAAGCTTGTGTTCCCTGTCTTTTCAGTGACACTTGCTCACTATTTCTTTTTTGTGGAACTGGATAGTACATTCCTCCTTTACATCCTATTTGGCTTTTTAGCCTTGGCAATGATCCTTGTTAAAAACTTTGATTCTACATCATATGGGTAAGATCAATTGAATTAAAAGTTTCTTTATTATTATTATTGCATATTTTTGGACAATTTCATCTGTCTGGGTATTTCATGTATCTTTATTACGCATCCTAAATATATAAAACAAATCCTTACAGAATGACCCAGTATTGCTTCCAGTGGAATTGTCGTTGTTTTATGTGGAGCAGGTGTGCAACAGGGTAATTTTATCTTTGTTTGGGTGTCCAGAATTTGTGTAATTGTTCATCATGATTATAACATATGCAGAACTGTTAATATGTATTTGTTCTATTTGCTCTGTCAGTGATTATATTTTCTTACTTTGTACGAGAATTAAATAACTTTACTACAAATGGTATAACGTAATTTTTGATGAATGTACATATGATCTTCTGGTCTGCTGAAGCAGACAATGTCGTGTGAAATAAGTTACCACTAGAAACCATCTTAAATCTAATGGATCTATAATAATTGTTACTCCAAACTATGGTTTTAAAGTCACTTTGTATGTTGTTATTTATGTAAGGTGGAGTTAAATGTATGATTCGACTGTTAACTGTTAATAATTGTAATATATATATATATTTAAGAAAAACATTTTTTATGCCATTTTCTTTGATGGCATACCTATCATTTGCTTAATAGGGGTATTTACCACAACTAAAATTTTATGGGGTATCTCTTTCCCAGGCACCATTTTTTCGTATGAATGTTAGTTTCCCACACTGACCTTTGGCCTGTTCCTTATTCTGACTTTTTTCCCCTAAATATGGTTTTAGACTATGTTAATGACATTATATGATAGCTTTTTATGTAATGCCAGGACACTTCTTACACAAAATTAGCATGTACACCCCATATTTGTGTGGGTTTCTTCCAGGCACGTTTCTTTCCACATCTCAATATTATTCTTGTAGGTTAATTGGCTTCTCCCCCAAGTAAACCATAGTTAATGGCATTGCATTATATTAATAATAAGGACATTGGATAGTAAGCACCACAGTCAGTTGGTGATATGACATGTCAGTGATATTTAGATAGATGATAATAAATAAGATTATGCACACAATTGGTGCAGATATAAATACACATAGAATAGATATAAACACACAGCACAGACATAGCATACGTACAGAACCTGTTCTTAATATTTGAATTGACTTAATTTTTCATCCTTTTGAAATTATTTTTTGTAAACTACATAACACAACATAACACTTTCAGAGCACACACGCTAGAAAAGCATGGTGGCCAAAGGGCAGGTATTTTATTGCTACTGTAAACATCAAACTGGCAGTTATCTTAATGAACACTGACATGCACCTGTGGGAGATTTCTCTGTTGTATTTTATGAAGACAGTGAAAACACACAGAGATCTATTTATAATGCAGTGAATCAGATATTTACTCAAACATTACATGGTGATTTATCAGTGAATGTCAGATTTACTGCTTTATAAATAGATCCCAATGCTTTTTTTTTTGCAAAATATAGGTTAGAACATGTGACTATATTACAGAATTTAATGATTACATTGGCAATTAAAAGAACCATTTATTCTCATCAATATGGCAGCTGTAAAAAAGAGATTACACATTAAATTCCCAACGTGCCTGAGTGGCCAATTGCCGGTATCCCACGTGACATTGGAGGAAGTCATTAGCCATGTGTTAACTGTGGTACCATCTGACCATTTTATCTTAAATAGAGATTGGATCACATTCTCCAAAAAGCATCTGGGGAACACAGCCAATCTGAACATAAGCAGATTGTTCTTTAAAGAGAACCGGTCACTTTACCAAGTCTTTTTGACTGAAACTCCAAAAGGAATATGTTTTCTTTTTCATTTCAGATAACAAAAATATTTACATTTTAACCAGAAAAAAATAAAGTGAGCAAGTAACACAAAGGAAAAATAATCACTAAGCTTTAAATTACAAAGTATTTTTCTCATAATGTGTGGTAAAAAAAAACCTGTTAACTTTTAATAAGGAAGAGTTGAAAGAGGAGACTGCAATATCATACAATGTCAACAATACGACATAAATGGAAATTCACCTGAGGTAAGCACGCTCTATTGTAGTCTCTTGAGGGAAAAAAGGAAATCACTTTTTTTAGCTACTACCTTTTAACTTAGCATTTGTTTCAACACCCTAAAATTAAATGAGTTAACGTGCCCACATTATAAAATACTTTTGCAATGCATCTGGCAGATGTGACAGAAGGGAATGTTGACATAAATGTAAAAATATGAGGTGAAAGCTCTCTTTTTATATACAGAGATGTTTCAAAAATGTTATCCAACAGTGTCCTATTTTTGCTTTCAACTGTGCTCACACTGGGCGAGTAAGATTTTTCCACCCAGCCATGATTTGTAGCCAGAGCTATTAAATGTTTAGAATCTGAAAACATAATGTTGTTACTTAAGGGATAAATAGAAAATAGCTGGAACAGAAACAATTTTATACCTAGTTAAAAAGAACGTCTCAGCAACAATAAGTAATTCAAGCTATTATACTACCTGAAAGAAGCTGTTCTTTCAGCAGCAAGGCTAACTGCGTTTTCACCCTGAATTATTATTTTGGCAGACAAGATAATTAGCCCGTTTTGCTTGTGCACAGGGAGTGAGGTGATAAGTAAAAGATGGAACAAGAATTGTTTTAAAGCAAATAACTTTAACTGAAAAATTAGACTATGTATTCCTCAATGTATTGTTATGGTGTTAACAATGAGATCTGTTAGAATGTTGCACTGTGTTGCAGATACTTTGCTGATTTTTTTCAGGGCTGGTTTACACCTCAGCTGCTACATTCTCTGTATTTTCATAGGTAGTATGGGAACCTCAACAACACTGGGGGCATGGGTTAGATAAACATTTGTTTGTAGCAATTGTTAATTACAACAATTTTTAACCCCCCTAGCGGTAATCCCGAGTGTGACTCGAGGTGGATTTTCCACGCAAAAAGCTTGGGGTGGCCTAAAACTTTAAAAAAAAAAACACTTACCCTGCTCTGTTGTCATCCCCCGGCATCCTGCTGGTCCCTGCAGGTCCCGGGACACGTCCTTCTCCTTTGATCTTCAGCCGCGAACTGCAGAGACGATCTCCGAGGTTTCCCGGTGACGTCGGTGCAGGCAGGAGGATCGGCAGGAAATTCAGATCATTTTGTATTAAATTCAATACAAAATAGCTGTTTTGAGTCCAATACAAGGAAATCTTCATTAAAAATATATACTCTTATATATATAATATACATGCCACTGTACAGTTATATTATGTTTCACTATTTTTTTAACAGATTTTTTTTTATTTAAAGTTTATTATTAAATTTTTTAAATATTGGAAATTTAAATCCAATACTTAAATATTATAGCCTACAATGTAAAATAAATGTCCATGCAAAAAAAAAATGTAACGCTTTTTGCACGGAAATACTGACAGAACGATAGGGGGGTTAAATGCTAACTGTGGTTTTATTAATAAAACCTATACATAATGAAATACAATATTCAACAATTCAATTAAAATATTCAATTGTTTTCATTAACAATACAATAAATCTGTAAAGTCTCTTTTGGTAAAGATGTTTCTCCTAGCTAGTCAGTCAGTTACTTTTTTCTAGTACATTACAATGAGCCATGTCTCTTAGCATACAGTCTTACAGTCAGGACAGGCTACCTACCCAAGGAAGTATGTTATCATTACAAAGACAAAGCCAATAAAGATGGATGAAGATTTTGAAAATGGAGGAAAAATGGGTGAAGACAGAAGTGCAAGCAACCAACAGGAGCAGGGACAACAAAGCACTGGCAGGGTCTCTTTTGACAAGTAAGCTGCAACCCTGGCAAACTGATCTTGGGGACCCAAAAAGGGAATTATAGGCAGATATTTAGTTCTGCTCACTTAAAGTTGAACTCTAGGTAGATATAAAACACACAAATTGATATACTTCTATAAAAAGTAATATACAGTTAAATATACTTTTCAAAACAAGCAGTACCAGGGGTGTAGTGGGGTGGGCATGGGTGGGAACGCTGTGCCCTCACTTTTTTCAGGAATGGGTATGCGTGCCCATTTTTATTTAGCAAAGAATTATTTGGTGGTCTGCATCCGCAGACCATATCTCCCGTATGGAATTGCAGGTTCAGGGCAGTGGGCAGGTTGTCTCTCTGAACACAACTCACCCACTCTTTCATTGCAGGCTCAGTGGGTGCATTCTGGTATCATGACATTATTTTGGGGGACGTTTCTTCCCCTTTGAGTGACACATAGACAGGGATGTAGTGAGGGGGGCCATGGATAGTACCGTGGCCCTTCTTCTTTTTTTTTATGACTACACCCCTGGTTACAGATTTGCTATGGTATAGGGATCATTTAAAAATGTTAATTATGTTTCAGTTATACCCTGAAATTGTACCTTCTCTGATATTTTCTCTGAAACTTAGCTGTTCACTTCCTGGTGCATAGAGATTCATAGTGGTATATTTACAATGTTGTCAATACTGTCATGCCCACGTTTTTGTTTTTGGCACTGACATGAGTAAGTAGAATCCCTGTCTCTACTGATATGGCCAACCTACAAAAAGACATTGGGCCTGATTTATCAATATAATGCGTGTACGCTTTGGGCGTGTATGTACGCGCCGGTTGGAAAACTCTATTACCGCGTGTCGGGGCCGAATTCCAGTGAACTCGCCTGCCGGTTTCCTGCATAAATGAGCGAAGATCTTGAATATGCCAATTAAGGCAATTAATTTTCAGCTGTGCGATTCAGGAGCAGATGTTAAACTCAATAGTGAGGTGATAGCAATTAAATAGCGCACTCTGTTCTGTGCGCATCTCTAGTCGATTTCACAGGTCAGTTTGAATCATTAATGTTTGATGTTTTTTTGTGTTACTAGTGCTACTTTTTTATGTTATATTCTACTTATTCACAAACTTACTTCATTTATAGTTACATTTGTTGCACTTGTTGTTTTGATGCTTTTTATTTTGGTTGCAACCTTGCAAACTAATTTCTATCAAGCTGGATATATACTAAGTAGCACTTTCTAATTTTTCATCACACAATAGTATGAATGTAAAAAATATGTGAACAAACATTTGTGACCTGATAAAAATGTTATTCCAGTTTGACTTTAGAGAAATCAAATATTTTAGTAAAGAATTGTAGGCAAACATGTTATAATACATGTATTAAGGAACATTTAGTGATTTCACTTGTGTGTGTATGTCAAAATACATTTAAATGTATAGAAATACATATTCATTTTCATTAGTACTATTTTACCTGGACTGGTTTGTGTGTGTGTGTGTGGGGGGGGTGAGTTAATTAAGAAACTTTGCTTGGATGGTATGCATTGATGTGATTTTTTTGTAATCCTCATGATTGTTAGTTTCATCTGTTGCTGCAATGTTTTTGTGCCTGGTTTGTAATGCCAGTTTCTGTTCTTCAGCAATGTTTTGTCATTTTTTCCACAAGTATTGAGTACAAATGTCTGCATGGTTTCCATTCCAAAGTGCAACTTGCCTTTGTCCCATTGTCCCATATTGGAATTTGAATGTATTATGTACATAGTCCTTTTCTGAATAAAGTGTCATGGTTTAAATGTTTTTGTTTTTTTTTTTAAATAGTCTGACATTTGCACTCATGTTGATTTACCGCCACACAACTCCTCTGTTCATTTTTAGTTGTGTTATAGGTTTGTTGTCATTGTGCTGTGCTGCCTGATCTTAGCCCTATTGTATACAAACACACTTCCACTTGCTGTCCAAACTGGTTGTCAATTAGTTGTCCAGCTGAGTTGCATACTCATTCTAACAGACCTGATGGTAATGGAAGGAGGTCCAGGTTGCCAAGCACAACATCAAAGCACATTGATTGCCAAGCTCACATGCAGGGTCAGGCACTCTTAGAAATAAACAGAAGTTGTGTTGTTGCTTAAATTAATGCTCATTAAATACTGAAGTGTATGCATTATTTAGGTGTTTACAAATAGTACTAGTATATCAAACTTCCAAGGCCAAATCCCCTTTGTGCCAAACATTTTCGTGCTTTTCAGTCCCTTCAGTATGTTTCTGCAGGTTTGAATGGCATTTTAGACCTTTGCCCACTATATATATTGACTTACTCACCTCAGCTTGGTAGTGAAAGGACATAAAGGTGGATTCCTTCTTTTAACCAGAAGCAATATCATCCATGAATGTTGCTTGTAGCCAAGCCCATGACACCACAAATCATAGGAAGAAATAGGCAATGTTTTCAATTTTAAGCATGTTAAGCAATATGGTCCAAATAGCCCTCTTATTTCTTCCTATAATTTCTCTTTTCTATGTATATGTACACACATCTAAATGCATACATACATGTTTTGCTTCATCTGCACTCATGTCTATACATACATGCATGAGTGCACATGAAGCTAAACAAGCAATATACACAAAAAAATAAAAACTTACCTGAATGAGGACTGTGCAAAAGTGCGGCACATTTTTCAACTGATAAAAGACAGTTCACGTGCACATAACGGGTCCACCTTGGCGGACAATTATGCGCTACATACTCCTGAAATTTGGCGCACAACTTTGCGCATCAAACAACTGAGTTCTAAAAAGACAATTGTGCTGTTTTTAGCATTTCAAACAATTCAGAGAAAGGAACAGCTTAAAAACAATAACAATTTACTTTTTAACCTCCTAGCCGTTAAGCCCGACCTTCGTACGGGCAAAAAAAAAAACGGCTAGGATGGTTAACCCCGAGTTTTTTCCCATCCCCACTTACCTGGTCCCCCTGTGCTCATCCAGCGTCGTGTTCGTATTCCAGCGTCGTCCTCCGTCGATCGTCGTCCGCCGATCTCCCTCTCCAGCGTCGGGTGTCCTTCGTCGGGTGCCAGCGGGACCGGTAAGATGCCGGCCGACGGAACACAAGATGCCGGCCGGCTTCTTACTAGTCCTGCTGGCAGTCCACGTCCTTCTTGTTCCAGCGCCGGATGATCTCTGAAGCGAGAAGCCGTCCGGCGGAGAAAAAAAAAAACGGACGGCTCCTCCCTGCGTGCGTGATGACGTCGGCGCGTGTGCGGGAAATTCAAATTGAAACTCATTCATTTATTTTGTATTGGATTGAATACAAACTCCTGTATTCAATCCAATACAAAATAATTCAAAAAACTACAAAGTATATAACTGGTAAATTCAAACTGTCATTTTGTATTGGATTGAATACAAACTCCCGTATCCAATCCAATACAAAAAATAAAAAAAAATAAAATAAAAGTAAATAACTTGGAAATTCAAATTTTATTTTGTATTTGATTGGATACAAACTTGCGTATCCAATCCAATACAAAATATTATAAAATAATACAAAGTATATAACTGGTAAATTCAAACTGTCATTTTGTATTGGATTGAATACAAACTCCAGTATCCAATCCAATACAAAAAAATAAAATAAAAGTAAATACATTTTTTATATTCATATTATCTACTAGAACCCCTGTTCGGACATATTTCTGTAAGTTACAGGTCTACAATTTAAAAAAAAATTTCATGAAAAACAGTGGATCACTTTTGGTACAGAAATCTAGACCTCAGTGTAACGTTCAGGTGGTTAAACAGTATGTCCTGGGAGATTGGAAAGGAGATCACATAACAACAAACCCCCAAAAAACAAAACGACAACATTTTAGAAACAACTTTATTTGAAATAAACATTTGCTAAAAGGTCACATTAAAATATAAAAAAAACATAAAAACAAAAAACACACACACTCCTAAATTTACATGACAAAAAAATTAAAAATAACAATAAAAACACGTGTAAACTCACACTTCTATATAAAGCCAAAATAGGTAAAAAATGGCTCAACAAATATTGCATTCAAAAAATACTTACCAAACCAATATGCAATTTTTACCTATCAAGGGTGGAAAACTGGATTAGAAAATATTTATGCAGGACAAACAATTCAAAGTGGTAATAAAGGCAGAATTTTGCAATCAAACAATATGGCCACAAACACAATAACACAGCATTAACATTGGCTTCAAAATTGCAAAATGGCCATTGAAACATTCAAAGTTTCAAAAAAAAAAAAAGCAGCTATTGTGCTAAAGGGTAAGCAAAGTATCAATTACAGCAACATATATTAATTAGGATAACACACAAAACAACAGCCCCTTCAAAAAAAAGACAAAGGGTAAAAGCAAGTTATACCACACCCTTATATATGCTATAAGATTTGCACAGTTTGTCAAAATTGGCTGTGTTTTTTTGCAGTTGGACATTTCATTATCATTGATTGATACAATCCTTTAGATTTGTACGCCAGTAAACAAATATTCAATGAAAAAAAAATTAAATAAAGTTGAGGAGGATTTAATGTTAAAGTATTTTCTATATGTATATATATATATATATATAAATATATATATATATATGTTTGTGTATATATATGTATATTTAGATACATATATATAAAATATTTTAAC
>NC_092861.1:106627816-106630264 GCF_032062135.1 Pyxicephalus adspersus
TTCGCCTGTGGAAACGTACAATATTTACCCCCAGGCGGCTCCTCCGATCAGGCATCGTAAGCGTTTAGACAGGCGTCTATGTAGAGGAGCTGAACTCGGTTAACTCTTGTCTAACAGAAAGGAAATAAGTCATTTTAAAATATGCTTATTTCTTAGCTCATAAAGATGTTTTAAACATTTGAACAGCCCAAACATTTTTTTAGGGCTAAGGGTAATATATGTGCCATTAGAAAGAATGCTTTTTTAGGGGAACAGTGAGTTTAATGCAAGCTCCCAGTGTGAAAATGCCAGGGCTGCGTGTATCCATCAGAGAGATCGCCTAAGTTGATGATTTCCGCGCAAGCACGCCAGTGCCTCGGATTTAGTTGATGAATTGATTTTAGGGCTCCGATTCCGGATTGTGAATACGCGCACGCGTCAAATGGTGTGGATACCAGAATTTGAGTTGGCATCAGCATACTACAATCCACTGTACAACAGGTCCGATCAGAAGAGAGAAAATGAAAAGGAAATCAAATAACAGAACCAGTGTTGGGTATTTTTAAAAGAAATTTCAACAAGCTATCCCAGTGTTTTAGCATTGAATTATGTCCTAATATTATTGATCAGTGTATTGGTAAAGATTAAGATTATTTTCTTTTATTTATATATTGTTTATATAATGATCTTCTTTATAACACCTTACCATTAACCCTAGTAAAATACAGAAATAAGGTTTGTTTTGCCTGCTAGATGTTTGTTGACTGAAGAATGGTCAAGTGTACTTTATTGTTAACATTAAATTCTAAGCTCCGTAAGTTACTTCATCATGCTTCTATTCATCTGCTTAAATTTATTTCTTAGGTTTCTTCAATCCATTTGTAAATTTACTAACGGCTATAAATTATTTAGTCTAATTATCACAAACAACGTCCTGTCAGAAATAACTACACCCATTTATGCTTTCCCTGCTGTTGCCAGCCTTGGGTTCACCCATATTTAAAGTATTGCTTTTATTTGCATATTTCAAACTTAAGGAAATCATTACCATCTGCAATATGTAATTAAAATCAGGCCGATCACCCACTGATAATGTCTTTCTTTGATTACTACAACATTGCTCTCATGGCTTCTACTTTGCTGCAACCCATTCTAATTATTACCATAGTGCTACAAGAATTACAGTCCTATTAAATGTGTTTTCTGATGGCATGAAACCTTTCTTTTTGTTATTTTTACTTAGTGGTTTAATGTAAAATGTTTGAACGAATCTTAATGTTTTTATAAGCTGTTCTTTTGTCACAGGTCATAAACCATAATCGGAAGGTAATGGTCTCCTCACTACATTGAAAAAGCTTTTGCATCAATATTATGATAATTAATCATGTGCCTTTCAACCATACCACAAGTGTTCATGCATTGGAAGACTGCCACTGTGTCCCAGTAATAGGCCCTGTCACTGTGTCCCTGTCGCTGTGTCCCAGGCATACAGGGATTTTAAAAGATGGATCAGAAATTACAAAACTGCACTGCTATTCTTTAACAATGCAAAAGAGTTGGTTATCAAGGTTATGGTTAACTGAAAGGTTCTTAGTCTTCATTTCATTTTGTCTTTCTTTCCATGATCTTTACATGATAATGTTCTGGAACTGTCACAGCATTCTGGTAGCTCTTACATATAGTGATCCCTTAACCAGCAGTATTGCTGTGCTCTGTGTATGTACTATACTTTTCTGTAATATTCTAGCTTGGAAAACAATATCTGGCTAATGTTTTGTTTTCTTACTTGCATTTTTTCTTTTCTGCTGACCACAGCATGCCAAATAACATCATCTTTTTCTGCTAATTTAGGGTCCTTCAGGTATATTCACCATTGCTGACCTGGAGAGGGTGATTCACCATGCAAAATCAAAGCTCGCTCACGCATTTGTATACGGGATCCAAAATCGGAGCTCTTCCATCGATTTATCAACCAATTTCCAAAATCGCGTATTTGCGCGGAAGGTATTGAACTGAAATGATCTCTCTGCTGGAGACGCGCATCCACGGCAGTTTGACACTGGCGAGCTTGCATTAAAAGTCACTGTTCCCCTAAAAAATCATACTTTCTAATGGCACACATCTTTCACTCACCCCTAAAAATAAATGTTTGTGATGTTCAAATATTTTAAAATGACTTAATATTTTCCGGTTAGGCAAGAGTTAACTGAGTTCAGCTCCTCTACATAGGCGCCTATCTAAACGCTTATGATGCCTGATTGGAGGAACTGCCTAGGGGTAAAAATTGCGACTTTCCTCAAGCTAAACCGCGGCTTTGCCACCGGACTAGATTTTCCCACAAAAGTCACAAGAACACACACGTTCTTGTTTGCTCTTATAGATATATATACATAAAAATATAAATAATTATATACTTTAATAATTTTATATATATATATTTTATATATATATATATATATATATATATAT
>NC_092861.1:106630429-106634101 GCF_032062135.1 Pyxicephalus adspersus
TATAATAATAATAATAATATAATAATATCTGTTTACTGGTATACAAATCCAAAGGATCCTATCAATAAATGATTATGGAATGTCCAATTGGAAAACAAAAAAAAAACAAACAGCCAATTTTGACAGACTGCACAAGTGCTAATTGCAAGCGAATTTCTATCACCTGTGCACTTAAATTTGAGCATATAGAAGGGTGTTGTCAAATTTGCTTTTTCCCTTTGTCTTTTTTTTCTTGGAGGGGCTGTTGTTTTGTGTGTTATCCTAATTAATGTTGCTGCATTTGACACTTTGCTTACCCTTTAGCACAAAAGTTACTTTTGTTTTGAAACTTTGAAGGTTTCAAAGTCCATTTTGCAATGTTGAAGTCAATGTTAATGCTATGGTATTGTGTTCCTGGCCATATTGTTTGATTGCAAAATTCTGCCTTTGATACCACTTTGAAATGTTTGTCCTGCATAAATATTTTCTAATCCTGTTTTCCACCCTTGATAGGTAAAAATTGCATATTGGTTTGGTACTTTTTGAATGCAATATTTGTTGGGCCATTTTTTTTAAATATTTTGGCTTTATATGGGAGTGTAAGTTTACATGTGTTTTGTTTGTTATTTTTAATTTTTTTTGACATTTAAATTTAGTGTTGGGTGTTTTTTTTTATTTTTTTTAAATTAATTTTAATTTTAATTAATTTTTTAAATTATTTATTTAATTTTTAATATCTTAATGTGACCTTTAAGCAAATGTTTATTTTGAATAAAGTTGTTTCTAAAATGTTGTCGTTTGTTTTTTAGGGGTTTGTTGTTATGTGATCTCCTTTATGTTATGTCATCTCCTTTCCAGTCTCCCAGGACACACAGTTTAAAAAGTCAATTGTGATTGTTTTAAAGCTGTTCCTTTCTTGTTGAAAGGCTAAAAACCATACAATTGTCTTGTCAAAACTTGTTTTTTTATGGATAGCCGTGCGCCAATTTTCAGGAGTGTGTTCTGCGCCAAGGCAGACCTGTTATGTGTGCGTGAACTGTGTTTTATCGTTTGAAAAATGCACAGCATTTTTGCACAGTCCTCATTCAGGTAAGTTTTTATTTTTTTGTGTATATTGCTTGTTTTGCTTCATATGCACTCATGCATGTATGTATAGACATGAGTGCACATGAAGCAAAACATGTATGTATGCATTTAGATGAGTGAACATATACATTGAAAAGAGAAACTATAGGAAGAAATAGGCAGAGGGATTTTTGGACCATATTGCTTCAAATTGAAAAGATTGCCTATTTGATCCTATGATTTCCGATGTCATGGGCTTGGCTACAAGCAACATTCATGGATGATATTGCTTCTGGTTAAAGGAGGAATCCACCTTTAGGTGCTTACACTACCAAGCTTCGGTAAATAATGCATACACTCCAGTCTTTACTGAGCAAAATTAGGTTAGGCAACAACTAAATACTAAGGTATAAGAATAGGCATATTTGTAAATGTCCTAATATTTTTCGGTTCAGAAAGAGTTAAATGATTTATGGGGGTTTAATGTGATCTATTTGCAGGTAGTTAACCTTTGCCTGATCTTACAGATTAAAAAAAAATTAAGTTCAAAATCTTTACAAAGGTCTAAACCAGCATGTTAGTCCATAATTCCAAAAAGAAACATGGAAAAAAAAAATTGTTATGCGCGTACTTATGCGCTAAAACCCGGCTGTTTACATGCGAGTATTGATACGCATACCGTAGGCGTGTGCAAATGTGTAGCGTACGCACGTTTTACAGTAGGCAGGAGTAAACCCGAAAGTTTCATATCTGCGTTATCAACAAGCCGTGCCCGTTGTTTTTAAAGAGGGACCTGCGCTTAATTATTCAGATAAGTGTATTTTTTGTTTTTTTGTTTTTTTTTTGGGAGGGGGGAGATCATTTTAGTTGCATGTCCATGCAAGCACGTTTAAATGTGTGTTTATGCATAATGTATGTATGCACATTTAAATGTGTGTTTATGCATCATGCATGTATGCACATTTATGTTTTTTTATGCATCATGCATGTATGCATATTTAATGTGTTTTTATGTATTATGCATGCATGCACATTTATTGTGTTTTGATGCATAAAGCGTGCATGCACATTTAAATGTGTGTTAAGGCTGCTTCATATTCATCAGCCTAACAATTCACTGTCTTTAATGTTTCAGATGTCCTAAACCCTTGTTTGTAATAACTAGTAATTTTGAAGGTATACCGAGGATCCTAGCTACTACTAAACCACATTTTTTGTAGGTTGTTGCTGTTTCAAAGACAAGTGCATCTAGGCGGCTAAAAGCGAAAAGGCCCATTTATGCCCCACCGGGCCACTTACTTAGCAAGGTGAATTTGGGTGTTACCCTTAAATTTATATCTACATTTCAAGGAATCCCAATTTTTTGGGAATGGTGAGGTCCATAAACCAGAAAATGTAGGTTCAAGTGGGGGACACATGCTTCTTGCTATGTAAGTGGGCCTGGGGGTCCACCTTTTCAATAAAAGACTCCTAGGCAAACTTGCTTTGGAAAATTAATTCCCAATGCAGGATTTTAAATAGTTTTTTCAATTGGGATCCCCATATCTTCAAATGCTTTAAATCCTTTGGGCTGAGATTTTGGAGATATTTTGGGACTATTACCTATGAGGGTCCTCAGTGCTTGTACACAAAGTTGTAAGGCTGCAGAATGACATGCAGCATTCCCACACACAGATATCACACTGCCGATGATGTCATTACACATGCCCACAGAGTGGATATATTTTCCCAAGTATTTTTTTTATATAGAAGCCACAGCACAGCTATAGAATGGGGGAGGGACAGCCTCTGTCCCCATCTTCTTGTAGCTGAGCTGGTCTCACTCCCCAGCTCTTATCAGCAGCTGGAATCCTCTGCATGGATGACTACTGAGAATGTAGCGGCCTCCCTATTGTGCTTTCAATGGATTAGAGCTGCGGATGGGAGCCGGGTAGAGGAGGCATGGCATCTGTGTGCTCCACCCACCTAAAGTTGGCTTTTGACCACTATGTACATACACATATTTACATGTGGGTGTGTATATATGATTACGAAAAATCTTCATGATTCTACCCCACTAAGCTCAATCCTAAGTAGATCGTTTAAAGAGCATTAATTAGCCACCTAGCTATCACGCCAGCCTGGAAGTTATCTTTGTCCAGAGGAAAGTGGAAGCCTTCTGGGAATATGTCTTCTGGATAGATGAGACCGCAATACAGATTTTTGGGAAGGCACATCATTCAACCGTCTCACACAGATAGTGTTTTGTATTTCTCCCCTTTTTTCTTGTTTTTCCTGTGGCAACCAAATAAATACACATGTGCTGCATTTTTTAACATAATGCAAATGTGCTTTTATTTTTCACCTAGCTTGTATGTATGTCTGGCACTTATACTTCACTCAAACAAAAACAGGACGAAGAGAGTTTGCATCTAGGAGTAGTGTTGGTCGAAAAGCTCACTATTCGATTCGATTTTTTTCAGCACTGTGTAGAGCTTCTACAGCCTCCAAACAGATGTAAAAAGATACATTATAAAAGGATACATGAAAAGATATATAACACTATTACATACCCCTGTACTTCACATGAAGATTAAAGAGCACCTGTCAAATCAATTTTAGGCTAAAGCTAGGTACACACTTCCAATA
>NC_092861.1:106635326-106635836 GCF_032062135.1 Pyxicephalus adspersus
AGTGCTGAAAAAAACCTGAATTTTTCCTCCCATTGACTTTAAAGGTGTTCGACTTTGACATTCGACCACCTGAATAATTTTGCTCTATTCGAGTGAATAGCTGACGAATCGAATAGTGAGCTATTCGACCAACACTAATTGTAACATCATTCAACAATACATTTTGCATACAATACACAGCTGAACTCTTAGTACAGGAGTGCCCACATTACATTATACAATATTTTTTTTTTTTAAAGATTTTTTTTTGTTTTATAAAAATTTTTTTATTATTAAATTGATAAAATTTTGGACATATTTCGGTGAGTTATGTGGTAATTCGGTGAATTATAAGTAATTATTTAGTAATTCGATGAATTAAAGCCTACAATCTAAAATAAATTTCCATGCAAAAAATTTAACACATTTTGCATGGAAGTTCGGAAAGAATTAGAACACCCGGCGTTCGCGTACGCATCCCTTGGCGATTCCTGATGATGTCGGTGGATGCGCTCATCGACGGGGGTCGTA